>NW_008332089.1:340073-374608 GCF_000622305.1 Nannospalax galili
CATGTGGGGGGGGAGGAAAAAGAGGTAAATAACATTCAGGTGTTATGAAAAACCAAAGGGAACTGTATTAGTTCTGAAACTTAAAAATACACATAGTGTGTGTGTGTGTGTGTGTGTGTGCACGCACATGTGTGTAGCTGAAGGCTATATAACAAAAATCATATTGCCAGGCAAGGGAAACCTCCCTTTTGAGTTTTTAGGGTAGTGTGAGAGACTCCCAAAATAGTAGAGGGTATTGCCACAGTCTTTACTTGCCTCCCAGAACTTGAAGTTAACACCCTATTCCTGAATACACAACACAATCCAGACACAGGACTTGGAGCAGTTGAGTTATAACTGACCTAGAAGCCTCCTCCCTGAAGACTAGCTCTCAATGCATCAGATGAAAGGAAGCGGCTGCCAGGGGAGGAAACCATTCTGACCCAGCTGTAAGCCTATGAAACACTGCAGGGACGAGACCAGACAATAATCTCCATTGCTGCCGTGGAGGCACTTTTCATATTGCGGTAATCAACAGCTAATTGGACTTAATGCCCACTTAACAGGAGGGAATTGGTGCCTGCAGGGTATTGTAAACCTAGCTAAATACCTGGGTCTGGAGTGGTCAGAAACCCCAGAGGAGAATTTATTGCTATTTTCCTAAACCAATATAACTTGTAACTGTATCCTAAACACTTATCCTTACACCACAGACAAGTGTAGCTCTTAACCTTCATCAAAAAAAGCTTCTTTTTGCAGTGGATAGAGACTATTACAGAGCTCCACAACTGGTCAAAGCCAGAAAATAAGGGACACATTGGTGCTGCAGCTTCCACACCTAAGGCTCAGGGAACATTGTGGAATAGGGGGCAGAAGGAATGTAAGATCTAGAGAGACGAGACACAGCTGCTACTTAGTGTATCTTAGACATACAGAGACGTTGCTCTGGTGAACTCTCTACCCGATGGTGATCTAATGCAGTCTAAATAATGAAAAACCAGTTGACATGCCAAAGTGGATGGAAGAAATGTCACCGGGGTTCACCTCTCGATGAAGAGCTTCAGGCAATCAAAGGGTGCTGAGGGAGAGCAAATCAGTTTTCTCCAGGGACTAACTCAGTGAGTTAGGACTGACAGGAACGAGAGGGTGTCTAATCCCAAATGGTCAGCCGAAAACACAGGTACACGGGAGCAGCACTAAACGGATTCTTATGAGTGTGTGTGTGTGTTTATAAGTGTATGTGTATGTAACAATAATAATGAAAGAGGAAGACAAATGAGAGGAAGTGAGGGGCACAGGGACACGGGAAGAGCTGGTGGAGCTGAGAGAGAAATAACGCAAGGGTGACACTTGTGTGAAATTCTCAGTGATAAAAAAACCAGCCGAAAACACAGGTACACGGGAGCAGCACTAAACGGATTCTTAGGAGTGTGTGTGTGTGTGTTTATAAGTGTATGTGTATGTGTATGTAACAATAATAATGAAAGAGGAAGACAAACTTGAGAGGAAGTGAGGGGCACAGGGACACGGGAAGAGCTGGTGGAGCTGATAGAGAAATAACGCAAGGGTGACACTTGTGTGAAATTCTCAGTGATAAAAAATCAAAACGAAAAAATAATTTAATTGAAATAAAATAACCTGGAGCATCCAATTAAATAAAATGTACTGTACTACTTACTATTCATGAAATTGATGTCATGGATTATATTATTGATTAATGTCACGAAAATTCATTTTAATGAGAGCTAAGAGAGACTGATTTTTAACAATCAAGATAAACTTATATCACAAAACATTATGGAAGTATCCTTAACTTATTTTCAATTTTTCATGCCATAAATCTTTATAACAAGCATCTTAGTCCATGTAACCTATTTTTACTATAAAATTTTTGCAAATCAGAGATAAAAAATTCTGACTGAATCCTGTTAATTATTTTATGATGAGTGTGGTGGCACACACCTTTAATCCCATCACTTGGGAGGCAGAGTCCAGCAGATCTCTCTGAGATCAAGGCCAGTCAGGACTATATAGTGAGTTCTAGGCCAGCTGGGTCTATAAGGCGACCCTATCTCAAACCCCTCCAAAAAAATCTGAATTCATTTTCATAAATATATTCACTCATTGATATTCTACAAATGGCACATTAGATGGCAGTTGTATGACGTTCTTGTTCACATGTCACAATAATGCAGGCATGAAGGACCTGCTCAGGTGTGGACACTTTTTATAAATCTCACAGTGCTCATCACATTGTTTTCTAAAAGGCACTGATTTTACCCCAATGTTAAAGGTGTTAGTGGTCAGTTTTGCTGTTTTATATTACAGCTTGCCTCATAAAATGCATGTTTGATAAAGCTAACGTCTGCAGTATGTGGAATATTTGTAAAATACCAGGACACAAAAAGGAGAAGCTTCTTGGAGCCTAGCCCCAGGCTCGTGATGTCTTCAGACACTCATAGATTTCTCCTAAAACGAAGGCCCTCCCAGTGTGTATTTTAGAACAATTTCTCTCAATTTTGTAAATCATTGTAAAGTATTGCCACAAGTATTTAAATACTGTGTTTACAACACACTGTCTCATTTTTATTTTCTATGTGCCATATGCTCTGTGCTTAGTCAATTATTTTGGAAAATTGGAAGCAAACTTTATTTGCAGTGCAGTATCTTCTTGCTGAAAAATAGCTAGCCTTGTCTCAAAAGAGAAATAAAGAAAGAATTTTATTGCATCAGCCTAGTTACTTATTAGGCAGCCATTAGGGGTATTAATGTCACAATTATTCATCAACAGATTAAACAGTTATGACAGAATATCAAATAGGAAAATTATTCCATTGCTTATGGATTCCATGCTTAGCTGTTGTAAGTCGTGGGAGCCTCCATAACGACAAAAGCAAAAAATCAAGGAACCATTTTTAATCAACAGACACATGAAACTTGTATTTGTGGTATTTTAGTAGTCTACAAATCTTTCAGTTCTCAGATGTGTTGACAGTTATTTAATGCTATGTCATTGAGCAAATTGTAAAACAATTAAGGTGACAGATTTCCCTTTGTGTCAAACCATCATAGAAAACTTAAGTAATATTACATATTTGCAAATATAAAAATATAGAAACATTTTTCAAAAATAATTATCAAATAAGTATATTTCGGGGCCCGGAGGTAGTTTAGCAGGTAAAGGCTGCCAAGACTGACGACCTTAGTTCATCCCCAGGAACCACAAGGTGGAGGGAGAGAGCTGACTCCTCAAATTGTCCCCTGACCCCCACAAATGTATCTCCAAACAGGCAGTTCTCCTCCACAATAAATAAATAAATAAATAAATAAATAAATAAATAAATAAATATAATAAATATATCTTCTGCTTAAATAGCTGCAACACAATTCTCTAAAATAGTTTTTACTTAGATGTGCTATTTTACATTATTTCAACATTTTATTTAATATTTTCAAAACATGTTTTCTTGGAACAGTAATATTGAACCAGCTTCTGTAAAACAGATTTAATTCTCAGAACCTTCAGACAAGGAAAGCCAGAGCTCCACAGCTTCTAATTAGCTTCACAAATTTGAATACAGGTATGACATTTGCATTTAGAGTTTGGGAACCAAGAGCCATTAGTGATTCAGCAGGTAGACTGGGACTCTAATGCCGTGACGTGTTCTGCAAAGGCGGAAATTTCTTCAATCAGAGACTATTATTCATCTGAAAGCTACGGTATCTTTTCTGGAGCAGAGACTAAAAGACTGTTTCTGGTGGCATTTCATTATTGGTGACTATCAGGCACTTACAGTTTCTACTGTCGCTCCACTAATGTTCTAAGCCTTTTAGGTTAAGGATCTAAGATTTTGGTTTTCCATGATTTGGAAATCCTTTGGAAAGCAGCTTAACTTTATTTTCAGGGAATGTGTAACAATCAAAGCGTAAGAGCCCCCTGCTTCCCACTGTTACACTCAGACTCCCAACCCTCTCATAGACCTATTGTATCCGAGACAGGACCTGTAGGCTGGACACAGCTGAGCCAGGAGAACGTTGCAAGTCCATCTCCTCGTGGTAGAACTTGACCTCTGTCCATGGGAACCACAGTTAACCTCCTCATGGTCACTCTCAGGGTCCATGGAATTGTTTTCAAGTTATCTTCACTATAGAGAGGGCAAGAACTAACGCAGATAGTTGTTGGACCAGATCACAAGCTCCCTTCTTGGCCATGGAGCCTTTGCCCACTCAGCCGGATGCGGTGATGCTGAATGGTTGTGTGGACCTCTGTGCAGCAGCTACTGACTCACAGCATAACACTGTCAGTTCTCACTTAGCTCACAGTGATACTTTCAAATGCTTCTGTGTTATTTTACAAAGAAACACAAGTGGGGCTGGAGGACACAGCTCAGTTGCTGAAGTGTTTGTCTATCCTGTGTGAAATTAGTAATCTCAGAACTGGAAAGACAGAGACCTAGACAGGAGGATTAGAAATTCCAGGTCATCTTCACCTACATAAGGAGTTTGAGGCCAAGCTGGGTTATGTGAGCCCCTGCTGGAAAGAGAGGAAGTGGGAGGGAGGGAAGGAGGAAGGAAGGGAAATGAAAGGCAATTGGAACCGAAATGCAAGCCACAGAGTGCACAGCCTAGGACGTTCTGGACTTGGGGTTGCAGAGAGATGAGGGCTGAGTCCTAAGCCCCATGTTCTCACTCTGGGAGAACCGTCATGAACCCCTTCAACGCCCCTCTGTGTGTCCCCACAGTTAATTTTCTCTTTACTCATACTATTTCCAAAGGGGAAAGAAAATCGGAATTTGATTTTTCAGTTTTTAATTTTTATTTTTGAAAACCCTAACTAGTTTATTGGGCTTGCTAACAGAACTTAAGTTGGGGGTTTATTTACAGAAGAGTGGCACCACCTGCCATTTACGGCTGGAAAGTCTACACTCAAATATCGATCCGTGACTTCCCGGCAACCACAGAAAATGGTGAGAGAGGTGCCTCGTGCTGTTCTTGGCTTATGTATCGTTAGTCCCAAGGTCGACCGATTGGGTGGGAGGGGCGACTGGCTCCTCCCTCAACTCCTGATGAGCGTGGGAAGGAGGTGTCACTATAGCTTGCCGGCATAGTGGTTGCAGGACACCTCCAGGTAACTCTCCACAAGACAGGACCTGTGGGCTGGACACAGCTGAGCCAGGAGAACATTGCAAGTCCATCTCCTCACGGTAGAACTTGACCTCTGTCCATGGGAACCACAGTTAACCTCCTCATGGTCACTCTCAGGGTCCATGGAACTGTTTTCAAGTTACCTTCACTATAGAGAGGGCAAGAACTAACGCAGATAGTTGTTGGACCAGATCACAAGCTCCCTTCTTGGCCATGGAGCCTTTGCCCACTCAGCCGGATGCGGTGATGCTGAATGGTTGTGTGGACCTCTGTGCAGCAGCTACTGACTCACAGCATAACACTGTCAGTTCTCACTTAGCTCACAGTGATACTTTCAAATGCTTCTGTGTTATTTTACAAAGAAACACAAGTGGGGCTGGAGGACACAGCTCAGTTGCTGAAGTGTTTGTCTATCCTGTGTGAAATTAGTAATCTCAGAACTGGAAAGACAGAGACCTAGACAGGAGGATTAGAAATTCCAGGTCATCTTCACCTACATAAGGAGTTTGAGGCCAAGCTGGGTTATGTGAGCCCCTGCTGGAAAGAGAGGAAGTGGGAGGGAGGGAAGGAGGAAGGAAGGGAAATGAAAGGCAATTGGAACCGAAATGCAAGCCACAGAGTGCACAGCCTAGGACGTTCTGGACTTGGGGTTGCAGAGAGATGAGGGCTGAGTCCTAAGCCCCATGTTCTCACTCTGGAAGAACCGTCATGAACCCCTTCAACGCCCCTCTGTGTGTCCCCACAGTTAATTTTCTCTTTACTCATACTATTTCCAAAGGGGAAAGAAAATCGGAATTTGATTTTTTAGTTTTTAATTTTTATTTTTGAAAACCCTAACTAGTTTATTGGGCTTGCTAACAGAACATAAGTTGGGGGTTTATTTACAGAATAGTGGCACCACCTGCCATTTACGGCTGGAAAGTCCACACTCAAATATCGATCCCATGACTTCCCGGCAACCACAGAAAATGGTGAGAGAGGTGCCTCGGTGTTCTTGGCTTATGTATCGTTAGTCCCAAGGTCGACTGATTGGGTGGGAGGGGCGACTGACTCCTCCCTCAACTCCTGATGAGCGTGGGAAGGTGTAACTATAGCTTGCCGGCATAGTGGTTGCAGGACACCTCCAGGTAACTCTCCACCCCTTCTTCTGGCCCCATTGTGACCATAGCGAAATGGGAACTGAGGACGAAGAAATAAAAAATGTCTGTGTGCTGGACATTGTGATGGGAAAGATGGTGAGATGAACCCAACCCTGAGCTTGTCCAGGAATCAATTTAGCAGAGAGAAACATCCACACAGTCCCAGGAACTGGAAATGCTGGTTTGTCAGAGGCTCTGTTTGTGCACCTTATATGAAGGATTTGTGGAGGACTCCTGCGATGGCTGGGCTAGCAGGGCAGCTCGCTGAACAAACAAGAGATCTGGGGTTCAAACCCACAGCGCCCATGGATGAAAGCACGGTGTGGTCGTCCACGCACCTACAACCCCAGAATTGGGAGGGGGATGGGGACAGGAGGATTGCTGGGCTTTGCTGGTGCAGAGTGAAAGGACAGGACTCCTGAAGTTCTTTGGCCTTCTTACACGCATGGGCCTGTGGTGCACACATGCACACACATGCACACACACATATGTGTGTGGGAAGGAGGGGTAATACGAGCTGGAAGGAGATCAGAGGGGGTGAGGGTGACAAGCCAGAAACACACACACACACACGTGCATTCACATACACACATAATACATGCACTGACCAGATATACACAGTACATATATACATACAGAGCACCCACAAAATAATTTGTTGAGTGCTGTATCTACTGGCCTAAAGAATACAAGATGTTTTCTGTTTCATGCATGAAAGTATAAGTTTTGTTTTGTTTTGTTTTGTTTTGTTTTGTTGATACAAAACCTCCCTCTGGCCCCAGTAGGTCTAGAATTTGCTATATAGACCAGGCTGGCCTGGATCAGACAGAGATCTGCCTCCCTCTGCCTCTGGAGTGGAGTGCTGGGATTAAAGGTCTGCACCACCACACCCAGCCTTTAAAGTATAATTTATATTAAGTAAAATGTGCAAAGCTTATGTCTGACTCTTAATGTTTACTTGTGGACACATTTAAATCCCAAGCCCACAGAATGTGTAAAATTCCACACAGATCCAGAAACCCCCTTGCTCTGACTCTTGCCATAGCTTTGGGGACTGCATCCTTGTGGATATCTAAAACCTGGTGTACTTTGTTGCTGAGACATTTGCCACAACGATGTGTTTGCTCGGTTCCCCACTGAGGGAAGTTTGCAGCTTCAGTTTCGTGCTGCTAGGAATTAAGCTGCTGTGGACACTCTTCTCTCTGTGTATTCACGCCTCCTGAGAATATGTTCCTGAAAATGGATCCGAGCACCAGGTGTAATAGAACTCTCTTCAGCTGCTGTCAGTGATGAGAGCAGTTGACACATTTTACACTCCTTCCAGCAAGGTATGAAGAATGCAGGCACTCTGTGTCCTAACGGTTTGTACCGCCCATCTTTCTTCTCACAAAGTTGCCTTAGAAGAGCTGTAGGGATGGCTCATTGTGACCATCCCTGTGACTTTGACCTCAGAATGTCAATCACATTACTTATCCATGACCCTGGAGTCTCTGGGATTATTAAGCACCTTTTAAAAGATTTAATTTAGTCTGTATATTAGTCCAGTGCCACACAAGGAGGAAGAAATGCTCTGACACACTCATGGCCAGGGGACACAGCCTCCCAGATTCTCATTCCTTCCAGCAAAGGCTCTGGCTGGATTCAGATCCAAAGGAAAAGTCAATCTATTTCTGAAATGCTTTTTGTACATTTATTTATTTTCTGTCTGTCTGTGTCTCTGTCTCTGTCTCTCTGTCTTTCTCTCTGTGTCTCTGTCTCTGTCTCTCTCTGTCTCTCTCTCTCTCTGTCTCTCTCTCTCTCTCTCTCTCTCTCTCTGTGTGGTGTGTGCACATGCCGAGTTTGCAAGGCATGTGGAGAAGTCAGAGGACAACCTGCAGTAATCAGTTCTCTCCTTTTACCGTGTGGGTCTTAAGGATTAAACTCAGGTCCTCATGCTTGGCAACAGGCTCTTTACCTGCAGAGCCCTCTCTTCAGGCCTGAAATACCTTCTTTATAGAGCAATATTATGGGGCAACTCTTGAGGTATAGTCTGAGTAGTAGAGATCTTGAAATCAGAGAGAAACCATCTGACAATTTCAACATGGAAAGTGAGTGTGAAAATTCATGAAGAGAAGTCGGGAGTGACTGAGTCAAGGATAAAAAAGAGACGTAATACATGTACAGCCTCCCTGCCAGGGACTGAGATGGAGCACTGACAGAGCGACTGTCTCCCTAGGGTGAAGGGGAGACCCCACTGCAAGGACAGTTAGAAACTGCAGGCCATAGGATCCACTGGTGGGACTCTGCAGGGACCTGACTAATGGATTGCTGGGGAGCATTCGCATGAGTGATGTGTCTAGAAAAACCACTAAAAATACGACTAAGAGGTGTCTAGGCGGATGTCAAAGGGATGATCCTCACATCGTGGTCCTGCACCCCACAGGCTTCCACAGCGGGCCCATTCTGTATTTCCCTTTACATCATTAGCTTGTAATTGTAATGCCAACCCAGAGGCACACCACATGGTGATGGCTGGATTAGGAGTCATTGACTGACTGCCAGCGGTCAGAGAGCACAAGTAAATCCAGGTTGCAGTGGCTGGCAAACCCCTTGCTTGGACACTGCGTGTCTTATCTTTTTGTCTTCACATTTGTTTATACAGATCTGGGGCCCTTAATACACTTACCTACAAAACCACACTGGGAATCACATACAGTGGTATATGAGAGAAGATTATAAAGCAGTCTAGCTTTATTGCATTGCTATTAAGAATCCAATTTTATTGCCTAATTTATACAAGGCAATTGCTTTAGAAAGAATTCTCCCTTACAGCGCTAACACATGTTAACACGAGAGAAACAAGAATACAATATGAGTGTTCTTATTAATCAATTTGTAATTAAACTATAGATAAACAATGTGTTAATGAAATAACAAATAAATGGCAATGACAATTTTCATTTGAAAGACTTTCTTCTAAATGGAAAAGTTTTCCACATTTGATGTCAAAAAATAGCACCTTGCTCTCTGAAGAACTGCAGTGGCCAGTTCGTACAGATCTCACTTTAACTATCTTCTTTGCTGTTTCATCCCCATTAGAACAGAAGCCTCTTGAAGTCCTGACGTCCTCATGAGAAAGGAAGGAAGCAATCTGCACCCATTTACACTGTGGAAATCCCACCGGCCATGGCTCCTTTCCCTGGGGGGAGGTGGCATGAGAGAGCTTTGCAGATGGTGGTGTGAAAGCCCCAATAGGAAAATCAAAATAGCTTGAAATTTATAGCCTCACCTTCCACTGCTGAGCACACTGCAGGTCGTACACCCTTTGGAAGCCCAATCAAGAGAAGTGGTGAGGACTTCAGAAATGTTGTGTTTTTTATGTCACCAAAGGAACCAAAGGCTAAACTTCTGCCCCATGAGGTTCACGGGAGGAGAGTTTGGCTTTCTCTCAGGCATATGAAAATCTTCAGGTATTTGATCCTGTGAGGCACTGCCATGTTGAGCCAGCTCATCCTTACATTTCTCCAGAGGGGTGAGATCAGGGCAAGCTGCTGTTTCAACTTAGATGTCAAAACCACGCTGATCGTCCACAGCCAGCAGAGTCACAACATGACACAAATGCACAGAACAGTGCCACATTGCTGTTGTGATGGAACAATTCCACAGCACATCAAAAGCTGCACCGAGTCAAAACTCATTTGAAACAAAAGCCCTGTTACTGTCTGCTTCTGTGTCTACCTTCCCTGAGCAATCCTTGTATCAAGGTCACCCCAGTGTCTCCTGATGGGTGAATACAAAGGTGATCTTAGTTGTTTGAGTCTGCTCTTGTAAGGGGCTAAATCCCTGATAAGCAAACAGGATCTCTAAGAAGCAATAAGGATGGCCCGCTTCCTGAGGGCCCACTCTGCTGCTTCTTGGTTTCTGGCAGGAAACCCTCATTTTAATTCTGACAGGGCCTCTTCACTTGGCTCCAGCCTGGAGACAACCATTGGCTTACTCTTCTTTGTTTAAGTTGACTAATCCAAGGTGAGAGGAGGGGAAACCATGAAAACCTTAAAACCCAGGTCTTCCCAGGGGTTGGGGAGGAGAGATTTGGATTCTGGATTTCTGAGTTTCTGCATTTGTGGAGAGCACTGTTTCTCTTTGAATGTATGTGTGGAAATGTGATTCTTCATCTTTCTAAATCTCTGCTAGGTCTGAGATTTTCTTGCCTTTTAATTCTTTAATTATCTGAGAAAACCAGTCCAACCTAATCTCTGGACTGCCACAACAGCCTTACTTTCTATATAACAGAAAATTCCTTTTCTCGTGTGATCTTAAAACATAACCTCCTAGTCCTCTGCTAATGGTACCTCTTACTTTACATATGTAAGCTGGCGATGAACATATATTTGCAAAAATAAATGTCTTGATCTACAGAACTGACTCGGCAGTTCAGAATACTTATTGCTCTTGCAAACGACCTGGATGGATCTCGGTTCACTCCCATGAGTGTGAGCTTCCTGGTGCTCACAACCACCTGTAACTCCAGCTCCAGGGAATCTGACTTCCTATTCTGAGTCCTGGAGGCACCTTCAGGCTATGGCACACAGAGATGGAGTCAGGCACACACACATGCACGTGAAATCAAAAAGTAGAAATGAGTCTTAACGTCTTGGACTCAGTGAGTAAGGGCACTTACTATCAAGCCCGAGGACCTGGATTTGGTCCCTGAAACCAGCACAGTAGAAGGGAAGAATCAACTTCCGAAAAGCGTCCTCTGACTTCCACATACTGAGGCATGCTGGCGTCCCCTCCCTACCCTCAATAAACAAACAAACAGACAAACGAATAAATAAATGTAACAATTTAGAAATGTAAAATAAAAACCAAATCACTTCTCTCTGGGTAACACAGGGAAGCAGGTGTGGCACAATGGAGGGTTTTTTCTTTAGTTAATTGTTAATTAATAGTTAATTTAGTTAATAGTTAATTATCAAATTTTGCCCTCGACCATCACTTTCAATAGGACGGCCAGAGGACTAACTTCTCCACAACACTACCAGGCAGATGCATGGGAAGATATGAACTTGGTGTCCACACAGATGGCAATACAGACCAAATCGTGTGCCAGTATCCCTATATCAGCACAACGCAAGCCAGCACCTGTTTCCTTGGGTCTTCCTCTGGGGCAGGATCTACGTAAAGCATTGTCTATAAGGAGATTCTCCTTTGCCCTTGCGCATACGGAGCCCATATTTTATTTGGTGATTCAGATACTGAACAAGGTCAAGTCATTTTCCCAAAGTCACACCAGCAGGAAGTCACGGAGTTGAAATCAAACTGGTTTAAACACTGCTTTATATTGCTTTTCAGATAGGAGCATGGAATGCCAGTTATATAAATAGATAGCAAGTTATATAAATAGATATAAGATGTACACTGATTTCGGGTATTCCTTGGCTTTAAGCCAGGGGATTGGGGGGGGGGACGCTGGAGAGATGGCTCAGTAGTCAAGAGCACTGAGTGTTCTTGCAGAAGACCCAGTTTGATTCCCAGCATCCACATGGCGGCCAACAACAGTCCATAATTCCAGTTTCAGGGGGTCTGACGCCTTCTTCTGTCCTCCAAGGCATTGCACAACACAGGTGCGCTTACACACATGCGGGCAATACACTCATACACATAAAATAAGAATACTAAAATATTTTTTAAAATCTTGGGGAATGGACCAGTAACACAGGAACTTCCTCTCTGTGACTCAAATAAGAGACTCAGGTAATGCAAGAAAATGCCCATTTGAAGACAAGGAAAACATAACTGTCTGTGTTGCTTTCAGTTAAAAGAGGGTAAGTTGGGGCTGGAGAGATGCTCAGCCGTGGAGAGCACTGGCTGTGAGATCCCCGCTCAGAAAACCCGGGTTAAAATTCCAACACCCACATGGTGACTAACAACCATTCCTAATGCCATTTCCAGGGGATCTGACGCCCTTTTCTGTCATCCCCAGGCACTGCACAGCACGGATGCACTTACACACATGCAGGCAATACACCCATAGACCTGAAATATAAATAAATAAATAAAATGTTAGGAAGGCAGTTCAGTCATCCCATCCAGTTACCTTTAGTTACATCGCTATGTAAATTATGCTTCCTGCTAATATTTTGGAAACTATGGTCCTGAGCATGAACTCAGGCCTCATCTGAGATTAGGATTGCTTATGATAAATAATTCTGGGCTCCGTGTATCTGTATTTGTATATGCGGTTGACTGTTTGCTAAACTGCAGAAAATCTTTGTGCTACAGTGTAAACTTTATTCTGAATGTTTGTAGTTCCTATTCAAGCATTATTATTAAAAAGAATGCGAAGCAATAGAGATGACCCGGATTCCCAGTGCCTGGTGGTGTGGGCACACTGGTGTGGCAAGATACACAGGAGTTATGGTTGTATGTCTGCTTTTGTTACTACCGAGAATATGACTTTTTCCTGATCTTTAAATGTACTGGGCACCATCTGCACGTCTTCCCACACTGCTAAATGGAAAGAATTTCTTAAATAGTGAAATACTATTGTGAAAGCAGACACATTAAGAGGTCTGCGGTAAAAAGACAATTTGAAAGAGAGCATGTGATAAAAGATGGTGGCTGAGAGGTTATGAACCTCACAGCCAACATATTTGCACTGGGAAACTTTATAAGCAGGGCAAAATAAAAGTGAAACATAAGTGTATTTTCTAGAAAGCCCGAGGCTGGCTTGTGAACTCAGGAATGGGAGAGAAGCCTTTCCCTGCAAATGGCAGCTACAGTCAGCTCAGACAGCCTGCAGAGCATGGCCCTACAGTGGAAACCAACCATTGCCTCCAATAACCTGATGAAGATGTAAACTAAGATGAGGAGCTGGAGAAACGGCTCCCGTGGTGAAGTGCTTCCCTTGCAGGCGTAAGGTCTGAGTTCAGTCCATGGCACCCAGGTAAGGAGCTGAGCACAGTGATGCGTTTATAACCTCAGTGCTGAGGAGGCAGACGCAGGTTGATCCCTGGGGCTTTCTGGCCAGTCAGTCGAGCATGTGATGAAGAGACCCAGGAGGTACACAGTGTTTCTGGGCTGTCCTCTGGTTTCCACTTGCATGGACACACCAGTACACACATGCACACATGCATGCCTACCTACATGTAATAAAAAGAAACAGGTAGACTGTGCAAAACGATTTTAAAGAATATTGAGAACATTTTTAAATGTGCAAAAATCTGCTCTTTGAAGATCAATTTAGTGAATTTGCAGTTCGCTTCTCCATTAAATAGCAATAAACCAATGCAAAGGGGCTTGCTGCCAAGAGAAATTTTAAGCAGAATGAAAACAAGCAGGTCTTTGTCTTAACAAATGCTGTGCGGCACATTTATTTCAGAAGACATAAAAGAAAGAATACTCAAGACATAAAGCATTCAAAAATGAGGTTACTGTTATGTTCAGGTGGGGACTATGGGGTGGCACTTAAATTCAAATCTTTTCTCCGTGTATCACACCAAGAAATGAATCCTGGAGGCAGTACCCTGCTTCCCAAAGCCACCTCCTAACCCATCTGCAGGGGCCATTAATTTTGAGCGACAACTTGACTGGCTACAGAGTACTTGGATTCCATTTCTGGGTATGCCTAGGAGGGTATTTCAAATGAATCGAACATTTGAATCAGTGGACTCAAAAATATGTGCTCGTGTGTGTGTGTGTGTGTGTGCGCGTGCATGTGTGCTTGTGTGTGTGTGTGCGTGTGTGTGTGTGTGTGTGTCCCAGTCTGCTGAGAGCTTTCTGACCTCTCCCTTTGAGCTAGGACCTCTCATCTCACCTTCTCTCTTCTTCAGACTCAGGTTTCCAATATCACATTCCTTGGTTTTCAGAACTTTAAGGTCTTGCTGGAATGTATGGCTCTCCCAGGTCTTGGGTCTAGAGAAGCAGATGCTGGGGCCTCTTGGTTGGTTCTGCAGTCTCCTAAACGTGCCCCATCTCTTTTGTATATGCATATGTGAGCAGTGTACATAAGCACATATGTGGACATACATACACTCACATACTTCAGGTTCTCTAGAAGACCCTAACTAATACAGAGTCTGATATTGAGCGGTTCTAGGGAGGGGTTTTCTGAATCGTATGTGGGCTTTTCAGAACTGGCTCTCTAACCTTAGTAGGTTAAGGACGCTAATGACTCTACCGATATTCAAGGGTATGCTGATAATCCATGGCATGAACAAGTTTTGGAGATATTCAACTCTCTGCACTGGTTGTCCTTACCAACCCCCAAGAATCAAGCAGCTAAGTGAATCTATATATGCTGGGAAACATATTTGGGAAACTAAGAAATGTAAAGGTGTTTGTGAATTTCTTTTAATGTCACTGACAACATGGTGAAGGACAAAGATGAGCTGACAGACTTGGACCCCAGCTCAAGAGCCACAGGCAGGACTGAGGGCAGCACCCGCCCTGGGCTCTGCTGCTCCTGTAGCCGCAGAAAACACATGTAGTGCCCCATTCAGCTGATGTCCACTGTGAAAGTAACAGGTCGGACTGAGAAAACCCCAAACGATGAAACAGAATCTGCACATTGGGATGGGACCATAGGGGAAAGCTTGCTGGGGCTGGAGACATTGACTTTAACAAGTGGCTTCCTCAAACCCAGTTTAATCTTTTTCTCCTTTCACCAAATGGAAGTCTGTCATTTTACCAGGATCACTATACATGGAGAAGAGATGAAATCAGATCTACCAGGGGCTATCGGCCATTGGCTTTGAAGCAAACACTGATCTCTGGCACTCAAAATGTCACTATAACTAATGAGTCAGGGTAAGGGTCAGGCAATCAAGGAGGTACCATGGCTGGCACAGCTACAAAGTCCAGCCTCTGTCAAAGACCTCCTAAGATTAGTTCCCAGTTCTGGGATGCCTAACTGGAATGGATATACTTAATGCCTGGCCAAACCCCCACAGTGATTCCTGTTCCTGTGGAAAAGACCACATGGAACCCCCTAGAACCAGCTCTCCCTAAAGAAACAGAGGATCAAAGGCAACAGTACATTTGTGGGAAAACTGCATTGCATGAGTGTCCACAAAGACTTGAAAGATGCAGGACTGTTGGTTCCCATCACATCCCTGTCAACACTCAGCTTTTTGTATTTTTCAGAAGACAGAGGGAACTTAGAGAATGACCAAGGTTTAAATTACAATTAATAAGGTGGTAATTCCAGTTATTTTACAGACCATGTTCTGTGGCTTGAACAAACGACCACGTTCATAGGGTGCAGGAATTAACTCTTCCCTATGCATAACAGTGCTGCAGTCCCCACCATCCTGAAGCAGTTCGCTTTTGTGAATGGACTGTCCTTTTGAAGAGGATGTCAGTGTTAGAGCGGTGACAAGATCATTTCACAGCTGAGGCTAGGTGTTCCAGAATGCTGCCTGTGTTCCGAATCAGTGTCTAGTTTTTCACACAACCAGGATTCGTGTATTCAAAAATGGAGGGACAAGAATGGGAATGGCATCAGTCACTGCTGTGCCGGGTGACACACTAGAATGCCTTTGCTTCCTGTTCCCATGACTATGCTGTGGATGTTTTAATTCTCAATGGAGCAACAATTTTATCCAACTGGACATTGATAGTTCCTCATGGTGGTGGTCACTGTGGGCTCCTCAGGAGTTTGAGTCAACAGGTTTAGAAAGGAGTAACAGTGTGATCTATGGATGTTTAGTGAGGAAATGGATATTAGGGTCAAGTTCAGAGGTTGTGGGCTTGTGACATTTAGATCCAAGGATCCAAGAGATAATTTGACTGGTCCCAGGGTGATCAGATTAACATATTCACAAGTATGTTGACAGTATTCCTGAAAACATTTGACTGGTGGTCTTGGTGACTGGTGGTCGTGGTGACTGGTGGTCGTGGTGACTGGTGATCATGGTGACTGCTGGTCTTGGTGACTGGTGGTCGTGGTGACTGGTGGTCGTGGTGACCGGTGGTCATGGTGACTGGTGGTCATGGTGACTGGTGGTCGTGGTGATCAGTGACCTTGGTAACTGGTGGTCTTGGTGACTGGTGGTCGTGGTGACTGGTGGTCATGGTGACCGGTGGTCATGGTGACTGGTGGTCATGGTGACTGGTGGTCGTGGTGATCAGTGACCTTGGTAACTGGTGGTCTTGATGCAGCAGCTTCCCGTCTGTAGTGTAACATCATCCAGTTCAATGAGGGTTGAATAGAAGTAAATGGAGAGGAAACTTGAATGTGCCCCACCCTTTTATAGCTCCCTAACCAGGAGCCTGCTATTTCACCTTTTCCATAACTCTGAGATCACACCAGTGGCTGGTCTGTGACTCAGGCCTCCAGAGGGACCCTAAGTAAGCTGTAGGTGGTGGCAGAGTAAATACTTTCAATTCTTGAGGTTTTGTAAGCCAATTTCTCACTATCACATATGTGTGTATGTTTTAAGAATATAGAGATACATGCACACATATTCACATACACTCATATGTATATACACATGCTTCGTTTCTTTGGAGGACACTAACCAGCTCATTAGACCAATGACTCATCAAATCTTCATTCAGGGTCTATGACTGGTCCATGTGTTATAACCCTGCTTCACTAATGTAGATTACAACCCTTTTATAAGGCTGTATAGAAAATTTTGACATCAGGAAAAAATCTGTCAAATAATGTAAATACAATACACGTGAAAATTCTTTAAAAAACTGCTTGGGAAAGAATAGTAAAAAAATCATGCTGCATATGAACGCGCTCTGTACCAGCTGTTTTTCTGTTCGCTGCTCTGGGTACAAAGGTGCAAGGAATTATGTAGCTTTTTGTTTTTCTTTGGAGGTTTATATATATGATATATGATATTTTTGGTAAATCTATGTGTTGTTAAGAAAAAATGCATTACCTCATTGCGATCTGAGGCACTATTAGCAAAGGAGGGCTTCTGGGAGAGGGGAGACAGCCTCTTTCGAGGATATGACTCTCAGTAGGTGAACCAGGCTCCAAGGGGTGGACCTATACTGAAGGACACTTGCAAATTGGGCTCTATAGGCTTTATTATATATGTATATACAAATATACATATAATAGAGTACAGCAAATTGTATGGAGGCAAAAAGGAGAGATGTGGATGAAGAAATCTAAATGCCATCATATTATATTGCATGAAAATTACAAGAATTCAATAAAAATATAAAAAAGTAAATTTTAAGAAATAGCTCCATTATGATATTTTCATACAGGTATATCATTGTGTTTTGGTCTGGAGTTTTTAAAAAGTAAAATAAAATGTATATCCTACACCCTCCAAAAAGAAACATCCACGGCTGGAGAAATGGCTTAGCAGTTAAGAGCACTGACTGCTCTTGCAGAGGTCCCAGGTTCAGTTCCCAGCCCCCACGTAACAGCTAACAACCATCTGTAACTCCAGTTACAGGGGATCTGACACCCTCTTCTGACCTCTGTGGGCATTGCATGACACAGGTGCACTTACATACATGCCGGCAGTACACTCATACACATTAGATTAAAATAATAAATAAAATATTTTTTTTTAAAAAAACATCCATCAACTAGAACACAGAGTTATAAAAGTAAGACAGGGAATATTAGGGACCAAAGGGTACAGTGAGGAAAGGGGGTCAGGGAGACGGAGGGAGCCTCAGAGGGAGTCAGTCAAAACTAAGTTATGTCAAAATGCTGTAAGAAAACCTGTTAGTTGTAAGTTCATTAAAAATAAACTACTAAAAATGTTGGTAAATATTTTTAAACATATCTATCATTTTGAAAAATATCTTTTTATAATGATAAAAATGTAGGATAACTAGACCTCCAATTTTTCCCCATTGTAATGTTCCAAAGAAATAAAGACCAAGCCCAGTGTTCACAAGCTTTCTTCACATGGGCAACGTTGCTTAAGCATTTTCTTTGAAGCAGCTCTTTCAAGTTGGTATTTTATTATTCTTCATAAAACAGGAAAAGAAAAATCACAAGGGCTCCATGCATAATTGCTATTTTAAATACCATATACTTATTATTTCAAAAGGACAGGATAAATCTTTTGGCCCATAACTGTATAGTTGTGAGAAAATTTTAGTTATTTTAGTAAAAATACTAATTGGGTTTTGTTGGGCTGAATTGTTTTTTTCCTTATTAAAGTGAACCTTAAGTACATCTCAGACTTGTATCTAAAAATTCGCCATATAATAGTTGTTCATAAATCATCAGGGTAGCAAGATGACTTGGCAGGCAAAGTCTCCTGCTGACAAGCCTAACAACTTGAGTGTGAGCCCCAGAACCCACATAAAGGTGGAAAGAGAGAAACATTTTGGGGCTGGAGAGATGGCTCAGCAGTTAAGAATACTGACTGTTCTTGCAGAAGACTGGGTTCAAATCCCAGCACCCACATGGGAGCTAACAACTGTCTATAACTCCAGTTCCAGGGGATCCAACAGCCTCTTCTGTCTTCGGAGGGCATTGCATGACACGGGTGTACTTCCCTACATGCAGGCAATACACGCATACACATAAAATAAAAATATAAATAAAATATTAAAAAAGAGAAACATTCCCTGAAAGTTGACCTCTGACCTCCATTTATGCACTGTGGTAAGCATGCATACACACACATAATAGTGATAATAATAAATAAATATTAATAAATAAAGTGATTGGATTCAGATACTTGGCTTTCTCAAGTCCTACTCATTGAATATGTAAGTGTATTAATTTATATAGCTATTTAGCTTAATCTCTCAAAAATAATCTTTTGATGCATGACATCCAGCAATGGTTAAATGGAAAATGAAACTTCAAAGCTGGGGACCAGATGTCATGGTCAGATGTCATGTCAGTCCCAGTCCTAAGGATGCAGAGGCAGGTGGATCCCTGTGAAATTGAGGTCAGCCTGGTCTGCATAGGGAATTCCAGACCAGAAGGGGCTACAAGGAGACCCTGTCTCAAAAAACAAACAACAAAAGTTCAAGGCTGGGGTGGAGAGATGGCTCCAGCAGTTAAAAGCATTGGCTACTCTTGCAGAGGGTCCTGGTGCAGTTCTCAGTACCTGCATGGGGGCTAACAACCATCTGTAGGTCCAGTTCCAGAAGAGCTGACACCTTCTTCTCTTCTGGCCTCTGCACACTGCATGCATAGGGCCCTTGGATATACGCAGGCAAAAATACTCATACACATAAAATAAAAATAAATAAGAAACTTAAAGCTCAAAGCTACATTTACGTAATTCTTATTTCTTACCGTGAATTGTCCTGAAGCAGGTAGGCCCAGGACAGCAGGTAACAGAATTCAGCCATCATTTGCAGCCCAGGAAGACTGGGTTGTGAGTTCGTCTAAACAGTGACCAGAGAAGGACTTAGAGGCGCACGTTTTCATAGCATCCCTGGGCACAGGTAGTTCCTCTCCTCCACGTCAAGACGTCTATTTTCTGAATTTACAGTTGTCAAGGGTAGACTGCTTGTTGACTTTTTGTAGATAAATGACTGTGTTTAGCCACTAGTTTAACATGAGAGAATTTCTCCTGTGACTCAGGATAACAGCACTCTCTTGTTCTGAAATAATTACACTGCACCTGCACTTGCTTGAAGTAATGACATCTTGCTTCTGACTGGAAGCCTATTATGTTTTCTGATCTCTCTGATACATTTTATGTCATTCAGGTAATGTGTGAATTAGATGTATACAGGAGTTGTCAGAATGTGGTGATTTGCCAAGTTGACTTCTGTGGGTAGCACATTTCGGTTCCAGCAGCATTTGAAAATAAACTATTACTACAAAAGCGATGTGTGAACGCTGAGAGTCCGAGAAAGGTGCACATCACCTTTAATCCCCCTCCAATCCCATGCCCGCAGCATAATTTCACAGAGAAACTTTGGGCACCTCTTCCTGGATCACATAGGATTCTACACATCTAACATTCTGTGAACAGATAATATGCAACAGCTTCTCTGATTATCTTTTATGGGAGTTGATATATACATGGCTTTTGTTGTCTGTTTTACTTGAAGTCATTTTCGACATGGCTTAGTGTATATTCTCAAGGAAATAATACATTTTCTTTGAAACCACTTTGACTTGCATTTCTTCCACGTGTATTCCTTAACTATTGATATCTGGGATGCGGTCAGCTTCGTTCTCAATAAAGACTCAGTGTGGAAAATCTTTTAGTCCAACTTGAATACCTGTAATTCCCCACAAAGATGCCAGTGTATGAAATTAAAAGCCTCATGTATTCTTAGTGTGGGACTATGGTGTGGTAACCACTGGGGGTGTCATGATCACCACCCCACCATGGATATTTAAGGATCAAACATCTGACTGAAATTCTAGAGGCCTCAGTTCTCAGCCTGCCATTTCCTTCTCTCTGTCCGCTGTGGCCTTGGTTATTTCACCCGTGGATGAAAGGTAGTGTGTTAGACGACTCTTACGATTACATTACTCTATTATTTCACACAGCACATCATTTATTTTCTCTTTCAAAGTAATTCTTTTGCAGATGGCTTTCTGTAATGCTGCATGGCATATAATTTTCTTTACTAAGGCTCTGCTATTACTGAGTAAAGATATAACATTACCTGTTCAAGTATATAAACTTATTCAAAGAACTTATATGATGGAGATTCAGGTTCATTATCTTTAAATTCAAAATGCTCTTACATTTCTAAGATTGCGCATGTTTGCTGTGGATAACCTATATAAGCCTAGTTCGTCTGGGAAAATAAAGTGAGCACAGAAAATCAAAAACAGAATTCAATCTTGCCAAAATCAAAGCTTTCAGGGTCACTCAACCCCATACTCTTGCAAGATAATGCTCAGGGATTCATGAACTCTGTGTTGAAAATTTAGATTTCACCATTTGGCACTGTGGTCTATCTACCTTGCTCATAAGTCTGATGCCTTACAGAATGTGGAAAGGTGCTACAGTCTAAAATCATCTGGCATCATGTAGCCAGCCTCCCATTATTTATCTTTAGTAAGGAATTTTTCCTGGAGAAATCTCTTCAATACTGAAAGATAAATTAGCAATTATTCATTCATAAGAGGCAGAATTCCCAGACAGCCTTTCAAACTCTTTCAGGACCTAAATGAGTTAGAAAAATGAAAGTATGAATCTTTGTACCTTGTCAGAGTCTCCCTCAGATCAAGGCAGAGACAACAGTCACCCACCACCATTACACACTCAATTATGTACTGTGTCTGACTGGAATACCCAGTTGTCGGGAATTTGTGCACTGAATCTAGTCTAGATCACACATCAGCTGCTTACATTAGCCAAGAAACTGTGTGGGGGGAAATGGTAAATGAACATTATTGGAAAAGGTATTGGGACAAATTTGGGACTAATTGGGACTAATAGCCCCCATTTCTCAGCAAATCAATACAACCTACCGAGCCCAAATCAAACCAGTCCTGGGGACAGGGTTTTCAGACAGTCTGGGAGGAGTTGAACAAGACATTATTATCTAGTCTCAGACAGACTGCCACCAAGTAGGTCCAAAGACGCTCTTACAGAGGTATGGGACATATTTTATACCGCAGTATAAAAGGCACTTAAGGAACTCGTTGAGAAGCCTGTGACATCACATTGTCAGATGCTGTAATTCAACACTTTTATAAGTGAAACTGCACACATTTCAAGTGACTCCTGCTGAAGGAGGATTTCCAGCAGCCCCTGTGTCCATGGTACTGTTTGTTGACTTACAATCCTTTGACAACATTGCATCAGCATAAATGATCCTTTTCCAACATCAACAAATGAGTCAAACAGGAGGGAATCACTTTCTCCTGAAAACTATCATTGAAAAACATCCATCTTAATTGCACTTTACCCTTCAAACTGAAAACATGAGCTTTTACTACAGATTGTTATTTCTTTCTAGTCCTTCCATCATGATTATAAAGTTTGCCTTTATATACCCATTCTTATTCATCTTTTCCAGAAGGACATTTTAAATCTCTTTGCTCTACAAAGAATATCATCAACATATTAAAAAATATTAAAATATATTTATCACTCAAGTTCGGATTTTTTATTTCTTCTATAAAGTAGTTAACTTTAGCCTTTAAATTTTTATGCTGTCATAACTCTAGGATGTACCCGCAGTGTTCCAAATGGATTCATTTTCGGAGGGATGGCCTCAGCCCGCGACTCAGTGGTTAAGAGTACATATCGCTCTTGTGGAAGATTCAGGTTCAAGAACCCATGTCAGAGGGCTCACAACTGCTTGTAACTCCATCTCCAGGGGATCCAACAGTTCTGACCTCTTCAGGTACATACACTGTCATGCACATACTCACACAGAGACACACACATACACATCATTAAAAAATATAAAAGTCAGCAGAAATATCTAGAATTTCTCTATATATACATATACATATACATATATTTATTGTATGACAACTACATACAGTTATATCTGGATTTACATAGTAGAGTTATCAATGCATAAAGGCATTTGAATATTTTAAGGCACAGAGAATTTATAGGACATAAGCAAAGCAGGGCAACTCTAATAGGAGCGGGCAGGGCCTTTGGAGCAGCCTTCCAACCTCTCTTAATACTGCCTTATAATTAGCAGCATCCAGGATGAGAATAATCAGGTTTTGTAGCCATCGCCTGAGGCTTAGGGAACAAATGTAGCAGTCAGGGTTCACATTCACCAAGAGCAAAGACACGCCTGCCGCTCCACTCCAGAGTCCTCTGTGGACTTGCTCATGCTGATTGCCCAAGAGCTAATATGAGCTGGGAGTCAAAGACCAAATCAACTCCAGCTCTGGGAAAATGGAAACTGCCAGTCTGTACCTTTGTCACCTGCCAAAAGCAGATGTTGAATCATTTCTGGAACACAGAGGAAAAGCAAATAGCAATGTGCAGTTTTCATAGATAAAAGTCTATTTTCAATTTACAAAGCCCTACAAGGAGACAGCACTAGAGTTAATATAATACAAAGAAACAGATGCAGAAATAGTCCAAGAAAGGAAGTTTTCATACATGGGCTTTAACATACGTGCCATCAACATGTTCAAAGACTACATAAAGCACATGATAGAGAGGAGCCCTGTACGACAGAGAGATCTGTACATCATAATCCACGGCAGCCCGAATGGAGTGCAGCTCTGGGCCAGACATACTGGTAGTTGGTGAGGAACTAAAAATGACGGCAGCCAAGACAGAACCTAAAGACAGCTCAATTTTGGGCTCGATCAACTCAGCAGAAGGCCTGACTGAGAAGCAGCCTGCACCAGTCCACCCGTTCATCCACGCCTTGTTGGGCACTCTAAAAACGGTGGTCACATAAAGGTCATCAAAGTAGGAGGGCTGCTTGGGAAGAAGGGGTTTAGTGCCAACAGGAGAGATGAGAGAGGGTTTGGGAGACATTAGTGATCTAGACACATTACACACATGTGTGAAACTGACACAGAACGAATATGCAGAAGAAAAAGAGAAAAAAATCATCAAAACGACAAAAACCTGAAGTGAGAAATAACGATGCTGAAAACACCAGAGCAAGATGTTAGGACTGTTTCCGTACACACACACACACACACACACACGCACACACACACAGAGGCAAAACATGCATACAAACAAATATTATGCATGTGTACATATATATACTATTTATTTATTTATTATTTATTCATTTATTTATTTGTATGAGTCTTTTGCGTGCATGTATGTAAGTGTACTCATGCATGTAATGTGTGCAGAGGCCAGATGGAGGCATCAGATCCTCTGGAACTGGAACTGTGGGTGCTAGGAAGTGAACCCGGGTCCTCTGCAAGAACAGGCAGTGCTCTTAACTGCTGAGCCATCTCTTCAGTTCCAACTGCAGTTACTACATTTTTTTATACAGTTTTTAAAAAACCTACCAGAAAACATAAACAATCAGGGAAATAGTTGTAAAGAAACTGGAAATTTTAGAAAGAATAAGAACGAAATAGTCAGGGGAGAGATGGTTGAGTGGTCTAAGGAACCAGACTTAAGGAAAAGAACAGAATGAAAAACCCTGAAATCAAACATGAGCTGTGACAGAGCAGGGCTGACAATATCTTCTGCAAATGTAGCAGTGGGCTCAGTAATGAAATCAAAGGCAGGCTAGCTCGTATTATCCAAATGAAGCAACTAGAATTAAAGTGGGATTTTAAAAATAAAGAAGAAAGTAGTCTGGAAAAATCCAACCTATATATTTTCCCAAAGATAGCATATGTCTAGTAACATACGAGTTAGTAAAATATCCCCCAATTAAGAATAGACAACAGGGCTGGAGAGATGGCTTGGTGGTTAAGAACGCTGGTTGTTTTTGCAGAAGACCTGGGTTCGAATCTCAGCACACATATGACGGCTTACAACTGTCCATAATTACAGTCCTACGGGATCTGACAGCCTCTTCTGACCTCCGTGGGCATTACACAACATGGGTGCACACACCTACATGCAGGCAATACATGCATACACATAAAATAAAAATATATAAAATAAAATAAAGAGCTTTTAAAAAAAAAGAATAGATAATAAACCATAAACTGAAAAACCTGAGAAATCTGAATCAAAAGAATATTTGAAATCAAAACAGAAAATATAGAGTACAACCCAATGGTTGAGTCAAAGTGAAAATAATCAGATATACAAAAAGAAGCAAAATAAAAATAAAAGATGAAAAATGATAACACACAGCACCTCTTAAATTATGTATATCATGTGATAGTTCACTTGACACAAAAAAGTTCACTTGAGAAAAAGATGGGGGGCTGGAGATATGGCTCCATGGTTAAAAGCACTGGCTGCTCTTGCAGAAGACCCGTGTTCAATTCCCAGCACCCACAAGGGAGTTAACAACTGTCCGCAACACCAGAATCAACTCCCTCTTCTGACCTCCACATGCATTGGATGACACAGGTGCACTTACATATAAGCAGGCAGTACACTCATACAAAATAAAAATAATAAATAAAAATATAAAGTCTAAAAATTTTAAACGTAGCAACTAGCAATTCTTTACTTAGTGAAAATATTATCTAATTTGCAGAGACATTTCTGTGAAAAATACAATGAATGCATAAAATATTGTGATCATGACTTGTTCTTAAGGAAATGTTAGGGAAATTCACAATTATATATTACTGTACACCATAATGATATTAAATAATAATAGTAATAATAAGAAATAATGGTAAAAATCATAGAAACAGCATACAGCACCAAGTAATGCTAGGACATAGCATGGCTGGGGCTCTCCTGAACATCTCCAAATAAGACAAAATGTAAATGCTATTTTGAAGATATTATTATCATATAACCAACATTCTCATTCAGAGAGGATAAGAAAATATATGTCCACGGAAAACGTGTATATTTCTGTTTATAGAAACGGTACTTGTAAGATCTAACAGCTGAAAACACAAGTAGTCATTAATTTGTGAATAAATAAATGAAAGGAAACTATACAATGGAATAAAGTTAACCACTAAAGAAGCATTCAAGAGGATCAGGCATGGTGGTGCACACCTTTAATCCCAGTACTCAAGAGGCAGAGGCAGGCAGATCTCCCTGAGCTCAATGCCAGCCTGATCCACAGAGGACGTTCCAGGCCAGCTGGGGCTACAGGGGCACCATATCACAAACAACAGGAGTAACACAAAAATATATATAATATATAATTATGTTGCTATATCTATATATAATATAGATATATAATCTCTATCTCTATCATCTATCTATCTACCTACCTGCCTACCTACCTGTCTATCTATCTATCTATCTATCTATCTATCTATCTATCTATCTATCTATCTAATCATCTATCATCTGTCAAGAGAGTGTCAAATTCATTTGTAGACAAACAATGAGGTCTATGGCTGGCTAATATGCCATTTGGAACCATCAAATCAGCAAGCAAAGCAGTTGGATGCACGGTTGCCATAGGCTGGAAGTTAGAGTAGGAGTAGGGTGGCCTTTAGGCTGTGACGGACTGAATACTGGTGATCAAGCGTATTCCTGCCAAATCACTAGAGCATATACAAGGTGCCTGGAGAGCAAAAGGAGCTCTGCCAGTGTCTTTAAGGTAAGACTGTTGAACTGGGGAGGTAATGCTGGATTATCTGAATGGATGTCCTATAACCACAGTCTTTTAGGAGGGAAACGAAAGGACTCCGACTCTGAGGAATAGATCTTTAGAATGGAAGGAGCAGAGACTAATTCCGGCATGAACGAAGAAGCCAAGAAATGCCATCCTGGGAGTTTGGACAGGCCAGAGCTGTGCTCTTCACCAGGCACGTGGCCCATTCTGCTGGCACCTCCACTGAGGGGCCAGAGATTTATGATCTTTGAAATGATCAAGAATAAGCTTTTGTGCAATTTAATAACACCAAACTTACCATGAATTGGTTTCAGCCGAATAGGGAACTCATATAATGATAAAGGAGTTATGAGTGTGCAGAAAGCTTCTGTATATTGTTAGGTGGTTTAACATAACTTTAAATATTTGTGATCGTGTAAGTAAAATTCACTGCTGGGAGGTACACGTGACATCAGATTCCCTCTTCCCACTGTCCTAACAAGAATCTGAGGAAAGAATTCTCCAAACCCCAGTTTGAAGAGTCTTAACGAGTTTATTGGACTTGGTAACTGAGCTTGGGGTGCAGGTTTACTTACAGAAGAGTGAGAGCCCCCCCCTCATTCATGGCTGTGTCCTAAAGTCCACACCCAAACATAAATCCCATGGTTCTTGACAGCTGTAGAAAATGGCAAGAGGCCAGCCTCCTGGTTTTCCCAGCTATCATACCCTTAGTCCCTCCCCTCCAAGCAGCTAAGGTCAGCCAATTGGCTAGAAAAGATAAGGGGCGGGATTCCTTCCCAGAGCGTGGGAAGGAGGAGGGACCATGGCTTGTCGTCACAGGGTCAGAGGAACATACGGAGCTTTATGAGATGTTGTCGCAATAAATAGAATGTAAGAAAAGCAAGAGCGGGGGCATGAGCATTGTAGTCATTATTGCAGGAGTTTCCATGAACATCAGACTCCTGAGCAAACACTGTTACCAGGACTGGAGAGATACTTCCCTTTGACCACATGTCCAAGCCACGTAAATCATAAAGACCCAAAATTAGGTGAGCCTGTCTCGATACTCTAAAATACATTAAAAAATCAAGCAGACACAAAATTGAAAAGCAAACAAATACATAACTATGTTTGAGACTTTCCGTACTTGTTAATAGTTTAGATAATACAGATTTTTAAAAATTGAGTAACATATACAAAGTCTGGAGAAATCTATCAATAAGGGTATAAATTACATTGCATAATGCTCCAAGCAGCATATACCAGCATGGCTGTGTCTCTTAAAAGGCTCATTAAACATTCACCAAGGAAGGCCACAGTTGTTAAGAAAAATAGATATTAACATACAAAATATCATTAATATTTATGCTGAGTATATTTTCAAAAGTGCAAGATAATTTATTAATAACAAAAATCCATTTAAAAATCATACTTTTGAAAATTATTGTTCAAATTAGCAACCACATACAATATAAGCCATGAATCAAAATAATAAGGAAATTATGTTTTTTTTGTAATTGAATGAAAATAAAAGACAATATACTACATTAGTATAGATATAACTATATCCTTTGAAGTTAAATTGTTGCTTCATAACATGTAAGAAAGAAAAATATTTAAATGTAAGAATCTAACTTCATGGCTAGAAAATATGAACAGATGTTATTATGAGTAAATAGAAATTTAAATATAATAAAGAATAACAAGAAAATATTTCAATTATAAATGGAGTATAAGTAGAGAAAAATCAATTAAATAAACAAGGGACCATTTAGAAAATATCAATACAGATAACGAGATTATGGAAAGGACTAGAAAGAATATAAATGAAAAAATACCAATAACTGACATCAGGGAAAAGAGACAGACAGGTCCTAAAACCCCCACAGTCATTAGTAGAACATTAGGAGCATTATGAAAGGCATTGCGCCAATAAATGTAAAGATGCAGATGAAATAGAGAAATTGCTGAAGAAGATGTTAGCAAAACTCAAACTATGTCAGAAAAAAATCAACTACTTCTAAATCAATTTAAAATACTAACGTCAAAATAAAAAGGAAAAAAACAGAAAAAAACACCTCCAGGAACTATAGCATTATTGTTTATTTTTTCAACTGTTTATGGGAATAAGACCAATTCCATTGGGGAATAATTTGGAAAGTAGGTGAATTTCTGAGGGAAGACTTGCACTGAAGTAAATTATACAAATAAAACTACAGATCTATATTTCTATAAACACAAGCACAAACATGCCTAACAAGCTATAAGAATGTAACCAGGCATAATGACACACCCCTATGATCCCAGCACTTGAGAGGCAGATCACAAGGTAAGGTGGGGCTACATAATGCGACCTTGTCTTGATGCCCCTCCCAAATAAGCCAATAAATTCCAACTATACATTTGAGTTGTTGTTACTTATTAAATTATTTATTGATGTCTGTGTGCACATGTACATGTGTAGGAATGCCATCCTATGTGTGTGGAGGTCAGAGGACAAATTGAGTCAGTTCTCTCCTTCTACCTTGTGGATCCAGGAGATCAAACAAGGCAGGTCCTCAAGCTTGGCAGTGCATGTGTTTACATGCTGAGCCCTCTACTAGCTGACTCTAAACTGTATTATGAAACAGTAACATTATGAGCAATTTCATGTTGGAAAAAATTCAATTAATTTCACAGGCTGATTCAAACAAGAAAACCATCATATGATTGTTTTAATTTATGCATAAAACCGTTGAATTAACCTAATTTTCATTCTTATGAAAAACTTTAGCAAACTAGGAGGGTGGAGGCACATCATTTCAGAGGCCTGTTTTTGATATCGTTCTGCATCTGGACTGAGCATTTCGATCCAGTGAGGGGAGGGGCAGTAGCTGTGACCTCCACAAGGCCTTTGAGGACATTTTTCTATTGTGCTGATGAACAGCCCTCCTGGCTGAACTGGACCAATCTCCTTATCACCAGCTGCTTGGCTGAGGCTTTAGTTCCCCCACCTGCCAGTTATGCCCCCGAGTTTGCAGATTGTGATGTCTTGCTTCCTTTGTGATTGTGCATTCTGCCAGTCCATGATTTCTCTCTGCATTCTGTCCTTCCTTGATTTCTCTCGGCTTACATTTTATCAGATGCAGCCAAGACCAGGCCTACCTCACCATCACCGCTTTACTTAGGTATTTCTTCCAACAGATGCCCTCCGACAGCAACCCCAGGGACATCCTTCCACAAAGCGTGGCTTTCCTCCAGTATCCAGGAACATGCCCTCCTCTCTGCTTGAGATGTCAGACAGCACTTGTGCCAAGATTCAGACCATGAGCGCTCAGCACCTTCCCAGAAGATGCTCTCTCCCCGTCCTCCTGTTCTCCTTTCCTCACAAGAAGCTCTCAGAGTCCATCAGAGCACAACCTTCCCTTCAAAGTCTTCTGACCTCTGTCCTCGGGGTCTCCTTCCGCAGCCGCCTCCGTGATTGTAGGGACTTGTTTCAGCAGCACCCCACACTTGGCCCCAATCTCTGTCTTCATTTATTCCTTTTGTTACAACAAAATGGGATGCACAATGTAAGAAAAGCAGCGAGGGGGCTCAGAAGTAAACCCAGATATGTGCAGCCTCTGACTGTCAACAAAGGTGACCAAAACAGGTTTAGAAAATGCAGATTGGTTCTTTAGCGAATGGAGCCTAGGAAAGGAGATGCCCACACATAGAAGACTGTACCTGGACTGCACTACCATCTCTCACTCTGCTCAAAACCACTCAAAATGGGTCACAGATCTGAAGGCAACACAGGAAACCTCTAAATGGGGAAAACTGGAGGCATTCCCATTGAAATCAGGAACCAGGCAGGGCTGTCCTCCATCTCCACCCCTTTTCAACACAGTGCTTGAGACTCTTACTAGAGCAATGAGACAAGAGCAGGAAATTAAAGAAGTACTAATTAGAAGAGGTCAAATTACCCCTATTTGTAGAGGATATGATATACATAAGAGATGCCAAAAATTCCACCAGAAAACAGCTAGAAATAATACTTTCAGCAAAATGGCAGGTTACAAAATCAATTTACAAAAATCAGTAACTTTTCTATATACCAATAACAAGCAATTGGAGAAAGCATTCATGGAAACCCCCCCATTCACAATAGCCTCAAGAAAATATCTGGAAGTACACCAACCAACGATCTTAACAATGAAAATTTTAAATATTTGAAGAATGAGATAGAGGAAGACACCAGGAGATGAAAAGAACCCCATACTAATGAATTGATAGAATTAATATTGTGAAAATGACCATCCTACCCAAAGCAATATATAAGTTCAATTCAGTGCCAATCAAAATCCCCATGACAGTCTTCATATAACTAGAAAAAAGTTTCCTAAAATTCGTATGGAATCACAAAAGAAACTTGGAAAGTACTTGGATAAAACACAGGGGAAACCCTTCAAGAAATAGCTACAGGAAACTAGATCTCCAATAGCTCAGGAAACCCTAACACTTGCCAAACAGAATTACAAATTTAAAACATCCTGAACAGCAAAGGAAAGACCAGAGTGGAGGAACAACAGGAAACAGTATTGTCAGCTATTCATCTGATGGAGAACTAGTAGTAAGATTACACAAAGAGCCCATACTCTTAACAAAAAAGAAGCAAGCCACTTAAAAAGGAACAATTAATCTGAAGAGGATGGAAGAACTGGGGCCAGTGAAAAGAGAATAAAGGTGTGCACAGGGACAGACACTCTGCAAAAGAAACACAAACGGCAGATGGATGTCTGAACAAAGATCAGTGTCTTTCATGACTAGAACAATGCCAGGCACGAGTCTGCCTCACCCCTGAGAGAATGACTATGATCAAAACGGACATTGCACATGTTCAAAAGGATGTAGAAAAGAAAGAGCCCTGAGAACTTCAGGTAGCAACATAAACTACGGAGGCCAGGTGCAGAAAACAATACTCAAGTTTCTCAAAAGAGGTAACAAGAGAGTGTCATATGAGGCAGACACCCACTTGAGTGTTATTTCAGGAGTGATGACATCAGCACAGAGAGATGCCCAAATGCCCACATTACCTGTGATAAAACTTCATAGTCTCTGAGTTAGCCTAGGTCCCCATCAGTACTGAATCCATTAAAAAAACATGGTGCAGATACATTGTGGAGCACTCGTTAGCCACAAAGATGAGTCAAATTATGTCCTTTTCAGGAAAAGAGGCATCCTGTTAGGTGAAATGAGCCAGACACATAAAGTCAGGTACCGCACTGTCTCCTGGGTGGAAACCAGGGTAACAAAAGGTGGTCTGAAAATAGAAGGGCTTTTAGGGCATCAGGAGAAAGCAACAGGAAGGCTTAAAGAGGGGGCAGAAAAGGGAGGAGGGGCCAAGATCAAAACAGGATGACCATGTATGCACGTGTGGAAACTGCTCCTGGAACCCATTGATTTCCATGATTAACATGTACATTAATCATAATGTAAACATCGAGGAACTTACAGACAGTTCTGTAGAGTGGAAAGCCCCAGATCACTCCTGCGGCTTCCATGAGGCCCAGGCTCTCACCGGAATGAGCATTTTCAAAGCACCGCAGTGTAGTTAAGTGAGCTCAGTGGACAGCGTGTCATCTTCCTGAAAATCCAAAGGCGATTCTTGCGTCTAATATTCACCTGGTCTATCCACCTCTTCCTCGTGAGTCAGATGCTTTCCGCCTTCTCTGGTAGCTTGTTCACACGAGGCAAGGAGTTTAGGAATATCAGTCTTCTATGTTAATCTTTCCGTGTACAAGCTGAAACCGAGAGCGCTTTCCCAAGGGTCCTGCACACTGTGAGGAGGATAACGCCCTCATCTCCACCAAGACCCCAGAAAGCAGAGGCACAGGTCCTCCCGGGTGCGCGAAGAGAGGTCATCACCTAGGAGCATCAGTAGGGTCTGGGACCTCTGAGCTTTGTCTGTGCTTGAATATTTACACCGTTTGGTTGCAGGTGTCAACACCACAGCAGGATTCAAGTGGAGGGGCTGACGTTTAAGGGCACGGTCGCTCTTCTATGCAAAGCGAACAGAAGCCTGGAGCCGCTCAGGATGCCCTTCCAGGTTTGCGCACACAGCTCTGCACGCTGCCTCTGCTCCTAGCCGGAGTGAGACCCGAACACATCGATGCTGCGGTCCAATCCGGAACATGGAATTGAGATGTGGGCGATGTTACAGAATTAATCTTCATGCAAGAAATCAGAAGGGTAATTTTGTTACTCTTGTTTTTATTAAAGTTATATAACTTCTTAACCTCTGGCAAATTCTTCAAGTTTGGATAAAATACTTGTTCTACATTAAATTTGCAAGGTAAGAGAGTTAATTAATATAATCAGATAGAGAAAGAACACTGACAGTTCCTATGCTCAGGGGCCAGTTCAGCCAGGGAAAATATTTCTCAGGAAATTCAATCTAATGTCGCATTCATTACTTAATTACCTAAAATAGGTTTCTGAGATTTAAAACGAAGCTGTTTTGACGACATTTGACTTTGTAGGGAGTTATAAAAGGAAACTAAAATAGAACAAAGAAGATAGGGTGGTTTTCCTTAAATAGTGTGACAGAAACAGCTTGGAAATTGGATTAAAATAGAATCTTAACTGAGTGTGGTGATGCACACCTCACACCTGTGATCCCAGCACTCCAGAGGCCAAGGTATGAGGCTCTAAATTTATGTTGTGAAAGAAACAGCTTGGAAATTGGATCAAAATAGAATCTTAACTGAGTGTGGTGATGCACACCTCACATCTGTGATCCCAGCACTCCAGAGGCCAAGGTATGAGGCTCTAAATTTATGTTCAGCCTGGCCTATAGAGTGAGTTCCAGGCCAAACCCCATCTCTAAAAGAAAGAAAAAAAACCTACAAAACAATAACAACAAATGAGAAACAAAAGCCTCCCACAGGGAGTTTTAAGTCTCTTCTCGGTAATTACTGTCTTCGTGCAGTAAAGAAATGAAAACTTACTAGTCAAGGCAAACTTGCTCGGTATTTTTATTATTTGCATTTGTTTTTTGGCAGTATTCTACATGTATGTAATACATGCGGATGACTTTCTTACCCCTCTCTTAACTCTCTACTATCCCTGCCTAGTTTCTTTAAAAAACTTTTTCACATTCCGGCATGTTCGGTTTGTTCTGTGACCTACTGATTGTAACCATGTGTTGGGAGCCTTAGTAGTTTGAATAAAGATGTCCCCCATAGGCTCCAAGTACTTGGACATTTTGTCCTCAGTTGGTGGCATTGTCTTATGAGGCTTTAGAAGGTGGGCCATACTGAAGGAAGCACTCCACTGGGGGCAGGCTTTAAGAGTTCTTAAGCTTTGTTGGATTTCCAGTGGCTCTCTGCTTCCTGTGCCTGCTTGAAGATGTGAGCACTTAGCTTTCTAGTCTGCCCACCTCTGCCTCCCCACCATAATGGACTCTCCCCTGGAAACAAGCATAAATAAACTCTTCCTTCTAGAAGCTGCCTTGGTCATGGTGTTTTATCACAGCAACAGAAGAGTAGCTAAGACAGGGGCTCTCCACTGGAGACCGGTGGGTTCACCAATGCCATGTCTGTGAAAAGGTTTTCCAGTTGAAACACTGGGTATCAAGGTGTCTGGAGTGTGTGTGTGTGTGTGTGTGTGTTCTTTTGTGTGGAGGTACACAGGTACATGAGGGGGCAGGTATTTTTGTGCTTGCATGTGAAGATCAGAGGACTTCCCACATCCTTGGGAAGTCCATATTCTTGTTTTGATAGAGGTGTTTTCATTGGCCTGGAGCTCACCAGTTAGGAGAGGCTGGCTGGCAAGCAGAGCCCCAGGGATCTGCCTGTCCCTACCTCCCTAGTCCTTCATGAAGGTGATGGTTCAAAGAAGTCAGGGAGGCACTTAACACCTGGATCTGGGCTGTAAATGTGTAAGGTATATTAAGTCATACAATCAATAAGACTACCAGATGGTTAGGTCACAAGAGAAGCAGAGCAATGGCTTATGACGAAGTTCTACGACACGCTATCGTTACAGGATAGATAGGAAGATGGGGACTTCAGGCAGTGGGAACAAAGCACCTGGGGATGTAGGCATAACAGAGACTGTGATGTCACCAAAGCCCAGATGAAATGGGATTTCACAGTGGGAGGAAAGCTGAGGCCAGTCCTGCCACACATACCCTTCAATAGTCCTTCAAAAAACAGGATATAGTTGTGTGTGTGTGTGTGTGTGTGTGTGTGTGTGTGTGTGTGT
>NW_008332089.1:375936-378115 GCF_000622305.1 Nannospalax galili
CTAGCATCTACAGCAGGTATTTAGCCACTTTACAATAATCTGCCCACCGATATACCCAATATATTTGAAAAAGATGTTACTTTATGTCTTTCTTTGTTTTGTTTCTATAAAAAGTTCACAAAACTGCTACTTCATTGGAACATTGTATTTAGAGAAACGTACATTTGTGTCCCTGGGTCATGGTCACTCAGATTTGGCTTTAGAATAAACTCTGATTCCTTTGAGGTGAGACTTGCTCCTTCCATCAACATTAGTCATTTGCAACACAAGTCTTGCTCAGCACCCATCTTACCTGGCTTGTTCAAGGCTGGGCCCAGGCGTGCCCTGCTTTATGGAGTCACCTCAACACTTAGAAGTTATTACAGTGTCTCCTGCTTTCGGCTTTTTATAGCAAACGTGGTCTGTTCATTTTATATGCTACTGCTCCGTGAGTCTACAGACCTTCAGTGTGTCCTCATCTTTTGTGAACTATATTTTGAAGTTAGCAATTACATCTTTCACTTAATATACAATGACATACAAGAGGAGTATATGATTCCAGAGCTTAGAATTTAAAGTATTTTATTTCTTATTCTTTTTTTTTTTTTTTTTTTTTCATCTTTTGTAAACTATATTTTGAAGTTAGCAATTACAACTTTCACTTAATATACAATGACATACAAGAGGAGTATATAATTCCAGAGCTTAGAATTTAAAGTATTTTATTTCTTATTCTTTTTTTTTTTTTTTGAGACAGGGTCTCCCTGTAGTCCCAGCTGTCCTGGAACTCACTATGTAGACCAGGCTGGCCTTGAACTCACAGAGATCCGCCTGCTTCTGCCTCCTGAGTGCTGGGACTAAAGGCATATACCGCCACGCCCAGCTTTTATTTCTTGTTTTTATTTTATGTGAATGAGTGTTTTGCCTGCATGCATGTAAGTGTACCTGTGTTGCACAATGCCCATAGAGGACAGAAGAGGACTTCAGATCCCTTGGAAATGGAGTTAGAGATGGTTGTTAGCTGCCCTGTGGGCGCTGGGATTCGAACCGGGGTCCTCTGCAAGAGCAGTCAGTGCTTTTAACTGCTGAGCCGTCTCTCTAGCTCCAAGAGCTTAATGCACTATCAGAATTTAAAATGTGTTCATATTTCAATTAATCAGAGGAAATTTTTCCTTTGAAGCATGTAACTGAGACTAGAATTTAAGTCTTAATAGAAAAGATAGTGAAAACACAGGGTCATTTACAGAAAGAGATTTAAGAAGCGACAACCCCCAGACCTTAAGGAAGATGGCATCCTGCTAACTCACCCCTTGATGTTGACGCTCCCATAAGCCTTTGCTTTTTGCACTTACCTTGTCAGCACATGACATGAGAGGGAAAGGTTATTTTATTTTTCCTTGGTAGTTCGGGAGGAAAAGAAAGCTTATATAAGAACATGACTGGGACTTTATGGATCCTTATAAAAGTTTTGAAGGTAAGTTCACCTGAACTGTGCTAAGAGCTCTGTGAACTAAAAACAGCACAAGCTACAAAGGGAAACCTTACAAACTTTTGCAAAATTTTTGTTCAACTGCTGACACACGAAGAAAGGATAAAAGCTCTAAAACTGAGAGAATGCGTCCTATCACTTTGACCTTCGGTTCCTTGTTAGCATCAGGATGGTGGGCAAAGCTCAGCTCTCACAAGTTAGTGGAATATATCACTGTGACTGGTGGGAAGACTCCTCATGGCTCAAATGTACTTCACTGGAGCTGAATAAATACTCAGCATAATATTATACTTGACATGTGATTTCACATAGTCTTAATTCATGGCATGCTAAAATCTTATTGAACTAAATCTTATGCACAAAAGTACAAAACAAACATAAAATCCTCAGGTGGCGAATTAATAAGTGTTGGAAATATTTGAATTACAGAGTTGGCTGTAATTAATATTTACGGTTCTGAACAGCTATTGATTGTGCTTCCTTCCCCTTTCCTCATGTGCTACAATTTAAAGATGACATCTTCTGTTCTTCAGAAGACCCAGGTTCGAATCCCAGCACCCACAACACGGCAGCTAACAACTGTCTGTAACTCCAGTCCCAGGGGCTCTGACAGCCTTTTCTGTCCTCTGCGGGCATTGTACAACATGGGTGCACTTACCTACATGCAGGCAATACACTCATACACATAAAAATAATAAATAAAATATTTTT
>NW_008332089.1:378649-388145 GCF_000622305.1 Nannospalax galili
TGCAGCATCTAGGTATTTGCAGAAGGTTCCACAGGGAGGTGGTTCACTGCAGAGGCAGGTGAATCGCCCAGCTTCTGGGAAGTTGAAGGGAAAGGTCCCCAGAAAGGATGACGGAGAGCTCTGCATCCATCATGTTCTTCAGACCACAGCGTCAGGCCATCGTTTCTGCTCCAGATCTCAATGGGATGTAACATCGGCACTGTTGGCATTACTGAGGACCGTCACTGAAGTTGTGGAATGTCTAAGGCAAGAGTTAAAATTACAGTTCTGTGTCGTTTCCTCCAAACTTAAGTAGCATGCATGGAGCTGGTGGTCTGAGGACCAGGAAAGAGTACCACGGGACTCACCCATACCCTGTATGCTGTGCTACGTGTGGATTAGCTCCCATTACAGTAGCTGCACTCAGGCAGGCTCTGGAAAGCATGACGGATGTACAGTATTCCCTGGTGGGTCTCAAAGATTATTGACTCCCTCCCTCCCATTGGTGAAGATGCAGATCATCGTCTTGTTAGAGAGAGGACTCTAGTAATAACACAAACACCGGTTTGAAAACCTGCATGCTGGGTCCTCAAACAAGTAAACCAGAAGACAAGAAAACACTCTCCATCAGATGTGCTGTTTACTTCCTTTGGGATGGACAAATGTTGGTTCATGTCAACCACTTCAGCCTCGATGGGTAGCATAGTGCTACCATTGTGTGCTGAGCTGCAGTAGTTACGACGTCCTCAACCCGCTCCCCTGACAACTGGGTCTCCCCCCACCATTAACGGTTAGAATGCTAACTTTATTTTCTGAAAAAGCATTGGTCAGGTTCATTTGGCTTCATTTGTTTCACAATCTTAGTTACAGGACATGGATCAGTTACTTTTCTGTTGCTGTGACAGAACTCCATGACCAAAGCAATTTAGAGCAGGAAGAGTGTGTGTGTGGGCTGACGGCTCTAGAGGGGTAGGGCTATGATGGGGGAGGCATGGTGGCAGAGGCGGCCAGAGCAGAGAGCTGAGCACTTAGATCTTCACACATGTGCAGGAAGGAAGCTCAGAGTGGAGCAAGACTAGGAAGGCTCAAAGCCCACCCCAGCAGTGCGCCTCCGACAGCAAGGCTGCCTCCTGAAGGCTCAGCGACCCTCAACAAATAGTGTTCCAGTACTTGAACCTGTAGGGGACACTTCTCAGTCAAAGTAACCCAGACCACAGCCCTCTTACCTAACCCTAACAATTTCAGAACGATTTCCTGTACTCTTCAGTCTTTACACACCTTCCTTTTCAAATTCTTAACTTTTACTTATTTAAGGAAATAAAATATCCTGTTTGGTCCCCTCCCCAGCAGTGAGTACTCCTCTAGAAGGTGTTATTAGAAGGTGGGGCTTTGGGTAAATGGACCAGTCATAAGGTCAAATCCTGTAGACATGGGATCGCTGCCCCCAGATACAAAGGAATCCCTTGCTTTTGCCATACAGTGAGGGCACAACACAGACAGCTGATGCAAGCTTTCCCTGACACTGAATTTGCTGATGCAAATCAAAACTTCCAGAGTCACGATAAATATAAATGTCTGTTCTTTTAAGTCACTCAGGCTATGCAGCGTCAAGGTTCTAATACATATCCCTTCTTCCCTCTATAAAAATTCTCTCCACCCATGTCTGTCTGTCCATTATTTCCTCCTTCCACTTGCAGAGATGAGGAAAGTCTTACTTCGTCACTGAAGCTTATCCAGCAGGTGCACAGTAGGGCCCATGGCGTTCGCCGGCTTTATGGCTGTTGCTGATAAATTCATCTTCTATCTGGAAATTTCCATGTCTCCTCTAGATCTTCTGTGTCTGTCATGCACTCTCTAGTGTTTCATCCGGAAAACATTGAACACTCCCCCACCCTCTTCCTCTGTTCTTCTAGATCAGTTCTCTCTGTGTAGTGAGGGCTGGTCTAGAACTCCTGATCCTCCAGCCTCAGCCTCCTCTGTGTGGGACTTACAAGCACGCGCCATTACAACCAGCTTTAAAAATCTCTATAAAACACCATTGGCATATGTTCATATGTTCATGATGGGTTTCACAGAGACATTCTCAAACAGGTGCGTCAAGTACTTTGACCATAACCACCCTCCGTTCCATCTTGTTCCTCGCACCCCTGCTTCTCCAGTGTTGGCCTTCACACTAACATGGGATACACAGGCTTTCTGTGCAAGAATTTTGTTAAAGTTGAGCAGGCATCAAGATAGAATAGGATTCATACAGTAAAGCAAGTGTGGGACGGGATGTGATCGATTCTATTTTATTAAATCACTAAGAGGCATTTGAATACATTCATGATAAGAACAATAAAAGACTTACAGCTTTTATCTTCTTGGGACCAGTTTTCTGGAATAATATAAATGTTTCCACGTGAGTGAAATAGGGAAGTCACACTAACACAGGCTTCATGAAGACTGATTAGCTCAGCTGTCTTTACCCAGCTAGCTTTGGGCCTTCACATTGCCAGATGAAATGGACACTTTCTTCCATTTGCTGACTCAGAATCCCCATGTATTTCGAATCCATTAATTCTTGCCTCACAATTCCCTGCTTTCGTAGGTTACAAGCGCCTTGTGTTACGTTCCTTCCACTCTCTCGCACTCACTGGCTGTTCTTGTTATTGTTTCCGGATTCCTCTCCATCTGAATCTATCTAAATGTCGGCACTCTGTTCTGCTCTCTGATCCCGCATCCTTCCCAAGAGGGACAGTGTTTATCTCAGTCACTTTAAGTAAAACCTACAGGATAACACCTGAGCTGATGTCACGGTCCTGAGAGCGAGCCAGCTGAACCACTTGTACCTTGGAGGCTCGATACTAAGATGTTAATATTCTTTGGTGAAGTAGCTGCTGAATCTGTTAGGATCTTTTCCTTCTCCATTTGTTATGATCTCAATACTTATCACAGCACAACCCCTTACACACAGCTCTGGAGGACCTCCCTTCACATCCTGCCATTGTGATGGGGTCCCTGGGCTCTGGTTCCCACACGGACCTGCACATCCCAGGCTCTGTTTACTGATAAATTCTATGGGAAAAAAAAAATCTATCTTTGGAATCTTCAATTACCCACTTATCGTTTTTCTCCAGTCTACTGAAATTAATTTTATATCTTTACCAATATACTGGAAATTGCAGAAAATTCTAGTAAATATCAACAAGAACATTCTTCTTGGTGAGTTAGGTTTAATTCTCTCACTCTCTTGCTTCCTGACTTTTTTTTCTTGCTTGCTGACTTATAATTATAAAGTCGTATCAAAATCTCATTATCATTAAATTTTTTCCATTTTTTAAACATTTTATTATTTTTATTTTATGTGTATGAGCGTGTTGCCGGCATGTATGTGAGTGCACTCATGTTGTGCAATGCCACAGAGGTCAGAAGAGGGCTTCAAATTCCCCTGGAACTGGAGTTAAGGACAGTTCGCAGCCACCATGTGGGTGCTGGGACTTGAACCTGGGTCCTCTGCAAGAGCAGTCAGTGCCCTTAACTACTGAGCTATCTCTCCAGCCCCAACTTTTTCCACTTATTATCTTAATAACTATGATCCCTTTCCTGGGTGCCTCTTCCTGCTTGGGTGTGGCTCAGGCTGCCTGCTTCCTACACATTTTTCTAAACCTCTACAGCCTTTTTTTTTTTTTTCATTTTTCCCCCTCAGCTTCAGCCATCACAATTGTAATGTCTCTGGACTCTCCGTCTCTAATCAGAGCATCTGCTGACTCACAATCACAGTTTCAACTTCTCCCTAAACCACATGATTTTAGTCACAAAAATATTTCACACTCAAAATGTCCCAAACTAAATTAATTGCTTTATGCTCTTCCTGAAACTAAAACCAACTCCCTCTCCAAATAACAAATGTGGCCATGAACTTCCTCAGTTAAGGTGCCGTCGATGGCTGTCAGCTGAGGACCATCCCTGCTAGCTCAGTGGTTGTCTGCAGACCTTCCCAGTCCCCTGACACACTCCATAGTAATCCTGTCTATGATCTTTCCCTGAAGTTCACATATAAATTAATGTCTCAATGTTACTCACTTTCTCTTTCCTAATATTCTTTTGGTCCTTCACAGTCTGATAAACTCCTCCTCATTTTTAATAACTGGATTAATATGTCTCCTCCTGCTGTGATCCCCAGCTCGCCTGGGCATCCCCTCCATTCTTCTGAGACAACTTTCACGTAAGTGAGGAAGCCATGTTTGTTTACCTCTTCTTATTCTGTGATGACTGTGTGCTCTTAGAGCCATTAAGTGATTCTGGAACTTTCTTACAGTTTGTTGTTGTTTAGTACATACATAAGGTTTAGTACATTCATACATAAAGTCTGTAAACGTCCGCAGAGAAATATGGAACTGCACCTCAAAACGAAGATTAGTGTTTTATAAGGTTACTACAGGCAACAGTGAGACACTGAATATCTTAGAGCACAAAAAATAATCATCATCGACAGGTGCTGGTGCTTCAGGAAGATGACACCAGGCTGGAGACTGCGTAGCCTCTGGCTGATACAGGTGATTTCTAAAGACTGCCACCCAGAGGGAAGAGAGCTTGTTGAGTTCAGAGCCCAACTGTGAACAGAGGTCCTGTGATGGCTCTGCCTTAAGTGGGAAATACTACAGAAATCTGTGGAGTCAAAGCAAAATTAGCACACAGCCAGCGAAGGCCCTGACATGCTGTATGTTGTCCCTAATGTAGATCCACCCCTGTGTTCAAGATTGTGGACTGGGCCTCTTGGAGGAGAGGCCAAGTGACAAGCCAGTTCGCTGCAGATGTCGTTAGAATTCACAGATGATTAGAAAGAGGACTTATGCGTTTCTCTGTGTTGTGACCTCATTTGCCTCGACTATGAAGGAAATATTTTGAATGCCTGAACATTTGTCTTGTTAGCAACTTGAAAACATAAGCCTGAAGTTACCATAAATGAGGAACCTGCGTTACCAGAAGCTAATTAAAGAAGAAAGTTATTTGAGAACCAACTCGGGTACAATTTACTTGGCTGTGTTTGATGACACTTCGCTGATAGTTGGCACTAGTGGAGAGGGGTACGTCTAGCAGCAGGAAGCTTAATGGTAGTAACGGATGAGGAGGACAAGCTGTGCTGTCCTCACAGACCAGCTGGGAATGGATTGACTGCACATAACCTCAGGACTTCATGAGCCAAGCAGTTACAGGACACAAAGAAGAAAAATATCTTAATGAATGAGGTTATTAATAGTGGGAAAAAAATAACTACCATGTTTTCCAAACAGCTTGGTTAAAATTATATTTTCTACACTGTGCACAAACTTTTTATATTAAATAATTATATAACTACAAAAGATGCTTATCAGTGTATCAACTATTATACAATATTGTTGGTGTTCTAGAAGACAGGAATCTGGAGGACAGAAGGACGTGGGGACAGGCACAGAAGAGAACAACAGTCCCTTGTAGTCCATGAGGGAAGACCAATCGCATAGACAAAAGCCTTGTTTTGGTCTTTTGGTTGATTGTTTTTGGAATGGGGACATGCACAGAAGAGAACAACAGTCCCTTGTAGTCCACGAGGGAAGAGCAATCGCATAGACAAAAGCCTTGTTTTGGTCTTTTGGTTGATTGTTTTTGGACAGGGTCTCCCTAGGCACAAGACCCACGCAAACTCAATCACACGAAAACTGGCATAGAGCTGGGGAAATGGACAGGAGGCCCCAACCTTAGCTGAGGAACTGTGGGCAGCTGATCACTGCCACGTGAGGGAGAGTTGGTCTTCTTTAAGAGACTGACTCAAGACAGGATGACCAGGCTCCAGTGGATGAACTCACACTAAGAGACTTTTGGTTACACAAATTGAACTTGATAGGCCTTAACATATATGACAGAATGCATGAAGTCCTGTGGTTGAGCTATGGAGGTGGGTGCAGATGGGAGAGGGTGTCCAAATAAGATGAAGACGCATGCATGGGGGCTGGAGAGATGGCTCAGCGGTTAAGAGCACTGTCCATTCTTACAGAAGACCTGTGTTCGAATCCCAGCACCCACATGGTGGCTGACAAACACCCATAACGCCCTCTTCTGTCCTCCACAGGCATTGCATGACACAGGTGCACTTACACACATACATAACATAAAACTCATATACATAAAACAAAAGTAAATAAATAAATTTTAAAAATAAAAAAATGAATTGTATGAAATGCACAAAAATTCAATTAGAAGATATACATTAGGAAAAAAGCTGATCTTCAGTCTTCAGTCTTCAATGAGAGACCCTGTACCAACGACTCAATGGTGGAAGACACCCAGCATCCTCCTGTGGCCTGTAGGCACACATTTCCACACACTCATGTATACATATCACTCACAGACATACACACACACACACACACACACACACACACACACACACAGGAAGACTCAAATATGCATTTCATGGTAAACCAAATGGAAGTCTAATGAGTTACTTTCTCTCAGAAAAGGCTTTGGGACTCAGGTCATACCTGACTCACAGCCTTGATACAGCTGGATGCTCTGTGAAAAGTCACTTATGAAATCCTGGTTCTTTCCAAGACAAAGGCTTGGAAGTTGCTCATGCCTTCTCTCCCGGGGCTCTCTGAAGGCCCTTTGGCATCATCAGTGTAGCTATGTTATAGCGGACATGGAGACAGGTCACTGTGCAGCAGTCGCACAGGGTCAAGCCCCTTGTTTTCGGGCATACTACATCAGTAGAACAGAAGGCTCACCTTTCTGCACCGCTTGAAATGCCTGCACAAATTATCAAGGCTGTGTCTTCACCGATCCCTATGGCTATAAAATAAATGAAAATCACAAAAGAAGACATTGACATTACAGCTGAATGAGGAAGAAAGGCACAGGGCAGGGCAGGGACAGTTCAGCCTAGAGACAGATGCACACTTAGGACACCAAGGACAGGCACCTGTCCCAGAAGCCCACACGCTCTAGGGGTATGCTGTCCTTCTCCATCTTAACTGGGCTTAAACCTATAGGAAAAACTTTTAAAAATAAACTTCAATGTTGATTCAAATAAAGAATGGACCATAAAGAAGTTAAAAAGCATTTTTGAGAGAAAGGATAACTTTAATCCCTTGATAACACATTTTTGTTTAACGCCCCCCCATCTGTTTTCTACCCTGATTGCACATAGGATGTCTTCTCTGTGTCTTTTCCACTTCCTTAAAGGCCTGTGGATGAGGACCTGAAGCCAGTGCTGTTAAGTATATATACCTTTGGGTCATCTGGGATTCCTGACAAGCTCTTAGATTGCAAAGCATTGTGGGAGTAAGACAGAGTGGGTTAACCAGTCTTTCAACAGAAGTAAAGTTCATAACCTCAAGGATCCAGCTTCAATTATACTAGACACCCAATGAGAAAGAGGCACACAGAGACTGGAATGCAATGACTCTCTCTCAGCATTATGGGATTATAGATTTTATTTGTCATCTTAGTTTATTGGGGAAATGTGTCTTAAGACCATGACCACATGTATGGGAGTGCAAAATGGTATTTATTATAAATAATGATATGGCAATGTGAAAATTATGAATCCTACACGATGGAACTTATTCTAACATAACCAGTGTCAAGAAGTTTTGTCACACTGAACTTTATTTGAACTTCAAAGAATGTGGAATTAATTCACATTTCATTATAGACTGGTAATACTCTTGGTGCAATATAGGATGCTTTCAGAATGAATGAGCTCTGTACATCTTTGCAGCTCCTGGTCCTGTGAGCCAATTCTAAAAGCCCAGGTAGAAAGGTCAAGCCTGGATTGTTTAATCAATGCAAGTCTTACTCTGAAACATTCTAGAAAATTGTCAATGGGCAAATAGGAATATCTCAAAATCAAATGGCTGGGTACTTGCCTCAGAGATGATGTGGTTTGCAAAAGGCAGAAGCAAAATAATGAGTTAAACGAGGGACTCATTCATTGTCCAGTTTGCTTTAGTAGGACCACTGACGTGGGAAAAAGAAGACCCAAATCCTGGAAGCCATAAAAGAATAAATGTCGCTACTATATACATTTTGATGACATTTGTTATTGTAAAAAACTCACATTTACTTTAAGAATGTCTGTTCTTTAGGACATTCTTAAATATTTCCTAGACCTTGCACTTGAGAGGTAGAGCCAGGAGGATCAAGAAGAGTTCGAGGCTAGCCTCAGACACATAGTGAGAGTCTGTCCCAAAATAAAAACAAAAACAAACAAATAAAAACAGTACTCCAAAAGCCTGGCATGGTAGCACATGCCTTTCATTCCAGCACTTGGGAGGCAGAGGTAGGTGTATCTCTGTGAGACTGAGGCCAGCCTGGTCTCCATAGTGAGTTCCAGGGGAGCTGGGGCTGCAGGGAGACCCTGACTAAGACCATCAAACAAACAAACAAACAACAAATTATAAAACAATACCCAAAAGCAAACAAGAACAACACATTTCCAAGACCTTTTCACATTTCTGGATTTCATTAGTTTAATGAGATATCATTGCAGAGTCTCAAAAGCACATTTTGATGGTCTCAGTTATTCATGACGATAACTAATAAGATAGAGTACAGACTGTCATTTTCTTAGGAGCAGTATTCTAGTCTCTAAAGTCTCTCAGAATGTACCACCCTTAACCTCCCCTTTAAAGAGTTCTAACATGGCTCTTGAAGTACTTTGACTTAGAGTAGTACTTGGATTTCTTTGTCTTTTACCCAAAAGGTCTCAGTTCAGAGGCTGGCACTCTCAAATATGGAACCACGAATGATATTCTACACTGCCAGGCATTCTACTAAGATCAATAATCACAGTCCCACCAAATTCAGTTTAATTTTGAGAATCAATTCAAGGCCCCCAAGGGGTAACTTTGGCCTTGACGATGGATGGTGGCTGCAGAAAAGATCTATGTGAGCCCATTCACTTTTAGATGTCATTTAGCAGGGACGATAGCCTTCTCCAAAGACAGCCAAGAACAAATGCCATCCATTAGCTTTTACTAAAATAACCAGGACCGTAGTCCTCCTGAGAGATCAGGTCTGTGTCCCTTCTCCTTGAATGCAGGCTCATGACTCCTGGGAATCACAGCGGACGATGAGGTTGCAAATCTGAGGTTGTGCCAGGACCTGCCTGCATCACTTCCCTTGAAATTCTCACCACCATTTGGCAGATAATCTGATTGCTCTCAAGTTGGCAACTTAGAAAGTTATCCAAACGTGTTCGGAAAATTCCTGAAGCTTCCGGAAGACAAGTCTGGCCACTGCCCGCTGCTCCATCCCCCCACTGCCCCAGCACCCCAGCCTCCTCTTGTCCTAGGCTTCCACTCCCTCAGCCCCCTACTGCTCCAGCCCTTCAGTGGCCCAGACCTCTACTACTACAACCCCATTTGCTCTAATCTTTCTCTGCCTTGACCCCCACTATGCCAGCACCCCCACTTCCCCATACCCATTCCACTGTCTCTACTCACAATCCCAGTCCCCAATGTTCTACCCCTTTACTGCTTTAGGCTTTACTGCT
>NW_008332089.1:388445-392268 GCF_000622305.1 Nannospalax galili
CCAGTCCCCTAGTCCTCCCCACTGACTGAAACCACAAGAAAGCCCTCAATTCAAACTAGACTGAACACCAGAAGAGAAATAGATACCTCCAAGGAAGGAAACCCAGAGAAAACAAAGGCTCAGAAGATCCCTCCCAGGGAGCAGCCACTGACCTTTATCAGCCAGAAAGAGAAGCCAAGAAAATTGTGTCCAACTCAGTCCACTGACAATGCTACACTAACAGAGCACGGCCTCTGCCTTCCTCTGTGAGAAAAAAGGGTAACACAGTGTCTAAATGTAGAGCCTCCTTAACACTGGGAGGCGGGGGCAGACAAGGAATCAGTAACAGCTTGAATCTACGAAGCTCCACAAGGGTGTGCATGTGGTGTCAAAGCTTGGCCTCAGCCTGGCACTGTTGGAAGATGCCAGAAGGAAGGTCTGAGAGGCAGGCCCCAGGGGGTCACTGAGGTATGACCGCAAAGGGGGCTGTGGGATACCAGCCTTGTTTCTTCTCTTTGCTTCCTGGGTGCTGGAGGCTGAGTGAGCAGCTTTTCCTCCGCCAGTCATCACCGTGCATGGCCTCCACACAGGTGCTGAAGCCAGCAGTTCTGCTCTGAGTCAGGCTCGCTGGCCCCTGAGCCTCTAGGGATTCTCTTCCCTCTGCCTCACCCTTGAAGCACTGAGATGAGGTCACTTGCTACCAGGGTGCAAACAGGTTCTAGCAGGTTCTAGCAGTACTTTACCCACTAAGCCGTATCCGTCAACCATTTCCAGTTTTTAAAAATGAGGTCACTTGCTACCAGGGTGCAAACAGGTTCTAGCAGGTGCACAACCAGTACTTTACCCACTAAGCCGTATCCGTCAACCATTTCCAGTTTTTAAAATTAATTATTTTAGGTCCTTTGTTACAGTAGTACAATGTGGACTACCAGAATTATTTGAGAGTTTGGGTAATCAAAGCCCATCTAGGATCAATTTACATTATTTAAAATGAATATGTTATTTCTAAAATAAGAAGGAAAAATCAAAATATAAAATCATCTTACTTTGATTAAACTAGACAGACGTAGTCGTTTGTTGGTCAGTGTCCAAGTTGGTGACAGTGTGATCCATTGTAGAGGGGGTAAGCAATCTCTTTAAAACAGGCTGTTTCCACAGGTCAAGAGTATTGCTTTGACTTACTATTTCAGCAGAGAAACTTCAGAAGTGATAGACTATGTGAATTTCAGAAGAGCCACAAACCTCATTAGGGAAAGCCATAAATCCCTTAAAGTGTCTAACAGGCCCTAAATTGACAGCCTGGCCTTGCTCAAGCCTTATCAACCGGTCACTCTCTGGACTGAGAAAGAGACTGCTTGTGGAGCCCACCTGTCTCCTTTAGTGCTACAGATAACTCACCCGCCTGCCTGAGAAAAGAATCCATACTGGCACGGAGTTAACTGTTGCAGCTGTGTGCAGCAAAGTTCCTACGTAAGACCAGAGTGCCTCCCATTTCAGTGCAGATAACCACTCCTCGTGGAGGAGCTTGTCTGCCTTGGCTGGGTTGCGTGGATCTGGGAACTCATTCCCTGCCTATTGCAGGTCTGTCTTTGACTGTTATTTCTAAACTTTAAACTCCTTCTAACCCTAACGAGAAGCACCTACTGGACATTTCTGTGTAGACAACCCTTCCTGTGGGGTTCAAGGAGCCTTGGTATAGTTATTAAAATCACATATCTACACAGAAACTGGGAAAATAACCAGATTCTCCATTTCATGTTTTGAAGCTAAGAAATGTGAGACTTCTGTCTTTGTAAAATAAGCTTGGGCTGTTCTGGACACTGTGTTTCAGCAGGTACTACTACGTGAAATTATAGGCCAGTTTGAGAGAGCTGCCATTAACAGTACTGTTGTCTGTCTCCTGAGCACGTGGCCTCTTTCCACGTACTTAAATCTTGTCTAATTTGTTTTAGTGTGTTTCATTGCCTATCATGTGAAACTGTGGCCATTAAAGTTATCTAAGTATTTTTTCATGTTACTGTGAACATGATTGCTTTACCAGGATATTGATATGCAACTGATTTTTGTAGATTGACCATGTATCCTGTATGCTGCCCAATTCCTGCGAAGGCTTCGGATGAGCTGTTCTTTGCCCACTTGGCCTGGCAGCCTCAGGCTGCTGCCATGGCAAACATTTGACGCTGATGGTTTTGCATAAAACCTGGAGGAAAACGGTTTCCTGGAGAGAAAGGTGAGTCAAGTCATGTAACAATGATGGAATTTCGAGGGACCTGTGGCGTAGGTCAAGTTATGAAGTGAACTGTCAATGGGACTTTTTAATTTTTGCCCATACGTTGTATTTTGTGGACATCCCCCTCACACCTCTTCCTCTTCCCTTCCTTGCTTTTCCCATCGCTCTGGTCCCCGTTGTCCCCTTAGACAGCTTCACCTCTGCTTTCAAGTCACATTTACACACAGGACTTTATGAATCTATATAAAATGCAGGGACCACAAAGGGCAGAGCCCACACCCACTTATCTTTCTGCAGCCGGATTAATATGACGGTCTTCAGCAGCGCCTCTTGCCTCAAACGACCTAACTTCACTCTTTTTCATAGCTGAAAAAGTTCCATATATACATATATACACACATATACACACATACATATATACACACATATATACACACATACAAAAACACATCTATACAAAAACACATATATATATACACACAGACACATATATATACACACATACAAAAACACATCTATGTACACATATATATACACACAGACACACATATACACACACATATATACACACAGACACACATATACACACACCTATACACACACATATACACACACATTGCATTCCCTTGTTCCTCTGTTGTCAGATACTAGGGTGTTTCCATAACTCCCCTATTGTGAATGCTGCTGTTACAACCAGTGATGTGCAAACCTCTCTGTGATCTGTCATCCTGGAGTGCTAAAGGCTCGTGTGAGACACACAGACACACATATATACACACAGACACATATATATACACACAGACACATATATATACACATATACACACACCTACACACACACATATACACACACATTGCATTCCCTTGTCCCTCTGCTGTCAGATACTAGGGTGTTTCCATAACTCCCCTATTGTGAATACTGCTGTTACAACCAATGGTGTGCAAACCTCTCTGTGATCTGTCATCCTGGAGTGCTAAAGGCTCGTGTGAAGAGCTACAGCTCTTGGAGGAGCTTCCACAGTGAGCTGCAGGCTCTGCATCTGACAGGACTGACGTCTAGAACACAAAGAGCTCTGGATTTCCTGCGGAGCCACATGCACTCTAACCCCTCCACGGGCTCAGTAGCTGCTGGTCCCCTGGCTGACTACGGAAGGTGGGAGATGACTACCTGCCTCTGCCTCCTGAGTGCTGGTATTAAAGGCGCGCGCCACTACACCTGACTTATGTACATGTTTTTAAAAGAAAAATTATTTTAATAATTGCAATATAATATGTATGCAGTATTGATCACCATTTCCTCTCATATAAAGCTATAGAGAGTTGGAGCTGGAACGATGGCTCATTGGTTAACAGTATTTTCTGTTCTCACAGAGGACTCAGGTTCAATTTACAGCCACGTATGTCAACTCAGAACCATCTGTAACTCCAGTTCCAGAGGATCCAAGGCCCTCCTCTGACTTCTACAGGCACCATGCATGCATGTGCACATACATACATACATGCAGGCAAAATACATAAAACAAAAATAAGTAGATCTTTTTAATTTTTTTTGGTCTTTTTGAGACAGGGTCTCCCTGTAGCCCCAGCTGTCCTGGAACTCACTATGGAGACCAG
>NW_008332089.1:392514-397473 GCF_000622305.1 Nannospalax galili
TTCTTTTATTTGGGTTGCTAGACAATTCAGCAAACAGTTGTGATAACACTTGATAATTTTTAAGAAGTCATAAAAGTGTACTGCAGGGGCCACTGTGCTACTTTAGAGTGAGAGCAGAGGTGTTTGGTTTTCTGAGGGAAAACGGTTAAGCAGAACTCTAACAGATAAGTGGGAACATCTTTCCAGGCAAATGGAAGACCTCAGTGTGGAGGAGTTTCCCTTATGTCCAGGATGTGGAAAGCACAGCAAAGGGATGGCGATGAACTAAGCATGGAGGTTAGGAAGGGAATGGCTGCAGACACATGGGGACCAATTCAGACAGTGACTGGCTGTGGATGGCAGACACTGGGCCATTATACCTACAAGAAAACTGAAAGGAGATTGTGTTAGTTCACCTTTCATTTCTGTAATAAGATGCCTTGAGGTAGGCCGGATTATAAATAAAGGGTTTATTTTGGTTCACGTTTTGGGAGGTGAAAAATGTGGTTATAGCCTTCTGGGAAGAGTCCCAAGAAGGTGAAGCATCACGTGGCCAGAGACACACATGTGTTCCTGTGTTTGTCAGTGGCAATCTTTTGTCTTATAAAGCCACCAGAACTCAATCATGACCTTATCTGATCCTAATCCCTCCTAAAGGCTCCACTTCTCAATACTATACTAAGATTGTCTCTACACAGTTACCGTCTGACTTGGGGGTTAAGAGCCCCCACCTGAGTTTGAAGGGGCCACAGAGGAGATGTTCAGAAGCACTTATGAAAAATTGTGTTGGCCTTGTCCAATACAGTGAGCCTGGAGGAGAGAGGAGCAGAGTGGGCTGAATCAAGGATGGGCCTGGAAGGGCGTCACAAGCTGTTGTTGCTGAAGTGACCTGCAGGGTTTTCCAATCCCTGGGAGGTGAAATGTTTTGTGGGAAAGGTCATCAACTGATTGTCTCGCTTGTTACTCTCCAGACTCCCTCCTACAGACACTGAGAATTTTAATATACAAGCTAGGGTTCCTAAGGGAGCCGGGTCCTCTGCAAGAGCACCAGTGCTCTTAACTGGTGAGCCATCTCTCCAGCCCTGGAAAAAAATGAGTTTAACTGAATGACTTCTTGCATCTCTTAAACAGTGTCAGGAAAGGTTTGAGTACGTCTGTGGCTGTGGCAAAATATAAGCTATGAAGGCATTAAACCAGGTGGAGCTTCTCACGTTAACTACGGTGTGAGGTCTTGTCTAGCACACAGTCTGCAAACGGTGACACTTTCAGCCTCTTGCTTTGAAATCACTCAGTGCTGGGGATGATAATTACAACCGTGCACACAGCGCCTGCCCCTTCTCCTGCCAACCTTGCTGTCTATCTGTCTCGCTATTGTTTTTCCCAGCAGTGTGATGGGTAGTAATAAGAGACCCTGAGTCTTTCGTTTTCAATACCATTAATGCTCACTGAACCACATTTAATTACGAGAATGTATATTGATACTTGGAGTATAATCAGGTCAGGGACTGGAGCTGAAATTGATTGAGGACATCTCTTCACACTTATTTCAATTTATGAATGCTCTGACGCGGATAGATAGTGAAAAGGATTTAATTTCCGTGTGTGGTGTTTGCACATTCTTTATAATGTAAGCATTAATTGAACATGCTTCGTGTCAGTGTGGAGCAGTCAAACATATCCATTTTTCATAAATGAAGGTCACAGGTCAATCTTGAGCAAGTTCCAAGCAATCCAGTTATAGAAATGGATTTAGACGTGGGCTGCTACGACAGGAGGGATTAGAGATCTGGAGAAGTAGCACAGGAGAATGAGGCCTCTTCTGCCATGGGAGGGCAGCCGCAGCGAGGGTCTTGGAGGATGACTTCTGATCTCTCGTCTGTTGGCTTTGGCATATGGAGGACATTTCCAAACCAGCCCTTTATTCTCTGTGTGAGGTCATTCACACCAAAGCATGAGTGGAAACCACTGGGCTTGAAAATGTGGGTTGGTGAAGGTTTAATTTTGTGAATGGGGAGGGACTGACAAACCTGCAGAACACATGTCCACACGCTCATTTAAAAGCTCACTACTCACTGCCCATGGAAAGGCACATTTTGAGTAAGGTGAATTGTAAATTTTTCATTTAAAAGTGTGGCATTTTTTTCCTTTTTAAAAAATATTTTATTACTACTTTTATTTTATGTGTATGAGAGCATTGCCTGCATGTTTGTAAGTGCACCCATATCCTACAATGCCTGTAGAGGTCAGAAGAGGGTGTTGGATCCCCTGGAACTGGAGTTACAAAGTTGTTAGCTACCATTTGGGTACCAGGAATCGATCCTGGGTCCTCTGCAAGAGCAGTCCGTGTTCTTAACTGCCGTGCTATCTCTTCATCCCCAATTTTCAAATGTATGTCAGGCTGTCAGTTTTCATGTAAAAATGCTACTTTTTTCCCCAACTTGATGTTAACACATTTATATCTTAAAACATTGACACTGAAATACTTTGCCTATTTCTAGGACTTTAGCAGAGACTTTAAATTAATTACTATGAATCTTGCAACAGACGCTCCTGAAACTTGATCTAGGAATCCTGCAATAAAGGTGAGCTACAAGGTATCCAGTGTGCTGAGCCTCACTCCTCTGGATCCACATTCTCTACATGAACAGCTCCCAGGCACAGGCAGGAGAGGAGACGTGCTAAAACACCACCTTCCCAAGCACATTACCCACATACACAACCTCACCTACCTAGGCCTTCCTAAGCAAATGCCTTTGCTTCTGCCTCAGAGACTTAAAGCAGTCCCTCCATTTTACATTTTCTTCTTTTAAAAACATGGTTATTAATTTTTGAGAACTCCAAACAATGTATTTTTATAATATTATTACCCTTCCTAACTCCTCCCAGGTCCACGCCCACCTCCCTACACACCCTACTTTTAATTTTCCCCAGGGAGTCCAATACTAGTTAACCAAATACTCCAGTACAGAACCTTCTTTACCCAGGGTCACACCCTTGAAGGAAACTAATTCTTCTGAAGAGCTCCTTGGCTCGGTGGGTGGGTCTGTGCACACCTCTCTGCCTCTTGGCTAGGTGTGTCTGTCCACACCTCTCTGCCTCTTGGCTAGGTGGGTCTGTCCACACCTCTCTGCCTCTTGGCTAGGTGTGTCTGTCCACACCTCTCTGCCTCTTGGCTAGGTGGGTCTGTCTACACCTCTCTGCCTCTTGGCTAGGTGGGTCTGTCCACACCTCTCTGCATCTTGGCTAGGTGTGTCTGTCCACACCTCTCTGCCTCTTGGCTAGGTGGGTCTGTGCACACCTCTCTGCCTCTTGGCTAGGTGGGTCTGTCCACACCTCTCTGCCTCTTGGCTAGGTGGGTCTGTCTACACCTCTCTGCCTCTTGGCTAGGTGGGTCTGTCCACACCTCTCTGCATCTTGGCTAGGTGTGTCTGTCCACACCTCTCTGCCTCTTGGCTAGGGGGGGCTGTGCACACCTCTCTGCCTCCATGCTGAGATCTTGTCTGGGTTGAGCTTCAGGAGGCCTGGTGCATGCTGTCACAACTGCCGCAAGTTCATATGTGCAACTGCCCTGCTATCTAGAAAACCCTGCTTCCCCACAGAGATCCACCAGGTTTCCTCTTATAAACGTTCTGTCCTCTCTTCCTCAAAGGTCCCTGAACTTGGGGGAAGGGGTGTGAGAAAGACATTCCATTCAGGGCTGAGTACCCCAAAGTCTCATTTTCTGCACTTTACCAGTTTGAGTGTCTTTGGGTTAAATGTATTCTTCTGCAAGAAGAATCTCCTCTCCTGAGGGATAAGGAATAAACTGTCCTGTGTATAGTAATAAATCGTCAGGGTCCTTTTAATACTATGTCCATGTTCTAGTTTGGCTTCAATTTCTGTGACAAAACACTCTGACTAATCCCAACTTGGGGAGCAAAGGGTTTATTGGCTTACATCTCTGGGGTCACAGTTCATCACAGAGGGAGCCCAAGGTAGGAACTCAGGATAGGAACCTGGAAGCAGGAGCTGAAGCACAGGCCATGGAGGAATGCTGCTTACTGACTTGCTCCCCTGGCCCCTGCTCAACCTGCTTTCTTATATAATACAGAACAACCTGCCCAGGGGTGGCACCACCTGCAGTAGGCTTGACCCTCCCACATCACTCAAAAATCTAGAAAATACCCCACAGATATGCCCACAGGCGAGTCCAATGGAGGCCATTCCACAGGTGAGATTCCCTCTATCCAAGTGCGTCAAGTTGACAACTGAAACTATCCAGCACAGTCCATTTAATATAATAGCAGGTTCTCCCCTAGGGACTTGGACCTACCAAGCTACAGGTTCTTAGCCCCAGTACCAGTGCTAAGTATGGATCCTGTGTCACAGAGTGAGTCTTAAATTTGGTTACTTCCACAACATTTGTACCACTATCACAGCAGTTGTCATATATTCTAGGACAGCTCTGTCCCTGGAATGTTTAGGAGTTAGTGTTCATGTGTTTGAGAATTCTTTCCTGTTTTCCTTTACATATCAGAGCATAGTAAATAAGCCAGGGAATCTACCAAGAGAGCTGCTGTGTGACTTCAGACTATATCTTCTAAGGACTCCTGAATAGCTGCAGATGAGCGTTGTCACCAGGAGAGTTCTTCTGTGTTAACCCATCACATCCCACTTTTGTTTGACTCACAGAAGAAATAATAAGGAAAAATCAAAATCTCAGGGACAGGCAGATATTATAAAAGCCAGCTTCATGTTGATTTAGAGAAGTCAGTGGAAGGTTAATCAAAGATGGGAATCCCAGTTGAATATATAAAAAAGCATGTAACTCACACCTGTTAAACTAGCATCCCAAGTTGATTTTCTGTGGTTAGCTTATGAAATTTTAGAGAATTGTCCAAGCTTTGAAAAGGAATTTCCCCTTAAAAAGAGCTCTGGTCTACATAGTGAGTTCCAGTACAGCTGGGGCTACAGGGAGACCCTGTCTCATAAAGTCCAAAA
>NW_008332089.1:397528-409446 GCF_000622305.1 Nannospalax galili
TCACTAAATAGCATCTGCGAGAACAAAAGACTCATCTCTTGTTTCCTATCCTGAAATATTACAAGACAGAGGAAAACACAATTTCACTACTTAAATCGAAAGTGGTACCATCAGAGAAAGAGCCTAGGTTGCCCACTTGTTCTTGTGTGGTCTTTCCCCAGGGAGAAACATAAAATATATTTTATGTTTATTGTAGGAGTGACGTGAATTTCTCTGATCTCTTTTTCTCATATTGCTTTAACAAATTACTACTTGTTACTGGTCTAGAAAATTTCAGAGGCAAGATAGTTCAAAACATACTAGGAAATATACACATGGTTATTGTTAAGAGATTAGGAAGAGAAAAATCTCTAGAGACAGGGGAAAAATGTCAAATTAGATGTTCAGACTCACATAGAAATAAGAATGTACTCTGAAGTGTTCCACCGCATCAGCTCTAGGCCTTCACTTCTGAGAAAGAGGAATGTCTTTACAGATGGATTTCAGGGGACAGATGGTGACACATTCTAACCAGAAGGTCATTGATGGTGACCAACGTGGACTTTGCATCTGAAGCTTCTTCCTGGGTGGAACTGAAAGAAGGAAACAGGAGGCAATTACTATATGAGGTGGCATCAGATGGCCACTCACACAGAAAAGACCCCCTTGGACTTCCTTGGCTCTGAAGACTGATGCCTCTTACCACACCACACAAGAAGCAGACTCAGTTCCAGAGTCTGAGTGGTCCACAGCATTTCCTAACAACAAAAGTCGTCAAAAGTCATCAAATGGAGAAGTGACGTGCACACGTGCACAGACCAAGGCAGTGTACCCAGAGCCCAGTTTGTCAAGCTTCCATCATGCTTTTCTTTCAGGTGGTAAAATCAGAAGGACCCAAAGTGCTCCTCCTGTACTATCTTCCTGTGTGTGTGTGTGTGTGTGTGTGTGTGTGTGTATACGCGTGCGTGTCCCGTAGAAGATGAAATACAGTGAAATGAAATTGGAGGCTTCCTCAGTGTTTCCTATTTGATTCAGTCGCAACTGATCAATAAGAAATATTTGCTTTTCCAAGTGATGAAATGATTGGACTTCATCTGTCTTCCTGTTCTTTTCATGCCTAGGCTCCTAGAGGAAAAGCATGGCTCTCCATCTAAGCCAGATTTCTATTTCTCTAGCCTTTATGACTGCAATTTTCTTTCATTTTGAATGAGTTCATATAGTAACTTCCCTTGGAAGCGACCACAACCAGCCTTCACAGTGTCTCTTAATTTCATGATTCTGTCTAGAAATACAACGAAAGAGTACATAACCTTGTTTTCCTAGTGTGGCATGTTATCAACTTTAAAAGCTCCAAATAGGATGCTATATTTTCTTAAATCAATAAAAGGGAGTGTAAGAATTTCTTCTTTAAAAAATGAGTCACAAAAACATCACATCTTATATCTTGTATGCTGTTTCAGTGATGCCTCAATAAAGCCAGGGAAGCTAGGAATCTTACTTAGAGCCACAGCGTCTAGTCAACAGTTCAGTTTATGAACTCTGGCCTGTGGGTCCAATTCAACTCAAGCAGACGTTTGTGAAAAAAAAAAAAAAAAAAAAGTTTTACTAAATCCAGGCAAGTCCATTCGTTTACACAGGCTGTTTTACAATGTGAGTAATTACAATAGAGTACATGGAATTGGGTTGGGGGGTAGTAAGGGGAGGTGCGGATAAGGGAGGAGATTTAAACAGGAACAAAATATATTGCATGAAATTTGCAAAATTTCAATCAAAAATATTATTAAAAAACTCAATCCCAAAGTCAAACAAACCTCAAAGTCAAAAATATTTCTAGCTCTTTTGAGAAGAAACCTACTGACCACTTTGCTAAATGAAAAGATTTTATGCTACATTAAAAATGAACAAAATTTCCTACTTTGAAGCATTCTGTTATCCTATTCCATTACTGAGCTGTGCTGATTTGGGCGTGGCAGCCCACGCCTAAAGACCCAGCACTGGGAAAGCCGAGGCTGGAGGAGCTTGCGTTTATGGCCAGCCTGGGCTACATAGGAAGCCCTTGTTTCACAAAACAAAGTGAATGAATGGCTTTAACAAGCCAGCTGCGCAGAGGGCGGGAATTCTGGAAGAGCTCTTCTGCGCATGCGTGTACATCTGCGCTTCTCTCTAAACATCGCTGTGAGGAAGAAAGTTTTAACACCAGCATATTTGGGACAATAGAATCATACACTTTCACGTGGCTACTAATATTTCCATTTCCCAAATATCTTCTGGAATTTTCTGTGCATCACGTCACAGTGCACTCAGGAATGGCTAGGCGAGCTGCCTCCTCTCGCTGTGACTTTTGCTTTTATCTTTGCTTTGTTTTCTAGTAACTTCTAAGACTTATTGTGAATGCATACCAAGCATTCATTTTGAATTCTTCATACAGACACTGAATATTTTTAGATGACTTCCTATTAGCCTATATTTTTTTGTATGGAAAATATTAACAGGCCATTTGCATGGATCTTACACTAGTTTGTCTGCCAGTGTGGGTATTAACGCTCATGTAGTTAGTGCCCTGACTGTGTTTCCCCCTCAGCTCCTCCTCCTGATCAAGCGCATACTTACAGATTGGATAATGTGGAGACTGTTAAAATGATGTTATTAGAAATGCTAGGAAACTTCTAGCACTACTAAATTTGTAGCAATGTCTTGTTCTAGAACAGTGCTATTGTCTGAAGAAAGATTGCAAAACCCACTATAACTGAGAGCCTACTAATCATCAGGCCCCTTGCTAAGACTCTGAATCCATGAGCACTAATTTCAGTAGCAAGTACAGGTGCTGTGACTTAACTAGGCACAGCAGACAACAGGACCATGAGGCCTGGGAACCCTATGCCTGGCCACCACCTTCACAGGGTTGGGTGTGTGTGTGTGTGGGGGGGGTCCTTCAAAGGAAGGATAGCCATGTTTACTCTGAAAGAACAACAAGTGTTTTCCGGATGATCTAAGAACCTGGTGTTCATGGTAACAGTGGAGACAGGCTAGCACTAGGGAACACAGATTTGAGATCAGCTTGGTATTGGGTGATGTACAGGCAGTCAGGAAGTGTTACAAGATGAGGGGAGTATACATTTGTCATGTCTGGGTCTTAGACGTTATCCTGCAAGCTATGGATGTCTATATGAAGGCAGAAGACAGGAACATGTCACCTGATGGTGAAGAAGGAGAGAGGAAAGAGCAATGCAGACATATTACCGTAACAGAAGTTATTGGCTACTGAAATAGGGAGAGAGGACAGTAGGGGTAGGAAGAGGCGAAGTCACTGGAAAATTAAATACCCCAGATGATTGTAGCTCACAGAACACAAACAGTGCCCAATTCAGAGCCAAGGAATCTGGGTAGAAAATCCTCAAGTGTTCTGCAGTGAGTTCTGAAGACGTCAATGCTACCAAAGATGAGGAATGGGCTGGAGGAATCAGCATACGGGGGATGGTGAAGAGGCGTACTTTAAGTATTATGTCTGGCCTGCTTGTAAGTACATGTGAGAGAAGGCTGTGAGACCCACAAGGCTTTGGGCACAGGTCTGGTTAGAATTGTTTACCGTAAAGGAATAGCCGAAACCCTCTCATCCATGGAGGCCATGCTGAATGGAGGGCATGCTGAATGGAGGGCATGCTGAATGGAGGGCATGCTGAATGGAGGGCATGCTGAATGGGAGCACCAGAAGTATGAAGTAAAACTCTAGTGAGGAATAGCATTTAAATGCCAACTGAAGCCATCCATGAGGAGAAAGGAAAGCCAGGACAGCTCAGAGCCACAGAAACCAAGGCCAAGGGTCAGAGGAGCGGGAAACCCATGGGATTCTCCCAGCTCATCTCTTCTTCTGGCAAAGGGGTAAGAGGCAGGGGTAGGGAGGAGGTACTGTGGTGAGGGATGAGGGAGACAGCCTGAGGGTAGGAAGTGGAGTGATCTAGACACATCTAAAGATTGGCTAAGGAAGACAGCAGGGAAATGCGTCCAATGCTAAAAAGATGCTCCACTGGGGACTGGCACAATGTGCTGATGGAACACAGTTATGAGACGCAAGTGTCCAGAGAAAGGGAGAATGATCATCTGCTGTCCTAGCAAGGCTCCAATAAAAACAACGGAAGAAGAGTGTTAATTTGTCTAGATAAACCATCCCTTCGGATGAATGGAAGGTTGGGCAGATAGAGACAGCCAATCTTTGAACAGAGGAGATGATGGCGTGAGAACAGTCTACATCTGCCCATGGTATAGGTGCTGGACAAGGCCAGGGCCAAATGTTCCTGAGTGGAAAGAATGGAGTTTTTGAAAGTTTTAACTACAAAATGAATGTATTTTCTGCACAAAGTAAGATAGCTTAGCTTGCTCTAATTCAATGGAGAGATAATATTCTGAAATGCTAATTGAGGTTGTCTCCTGAAAGTCTTTGTGTCAACCTACAATCCCAAGACAGGCAGACTTTTGCTACCTCTCTTGATTTCATTAAAAACCATCTCAGGGCTGAGAAGATTGCTGGGTAGATGACATGCTTAGGGCTGGTATCTGAATTCCCAGAAACCACAAAAATCCCTGGGAGACTTGGGCGCTGCCTGCAATCCCAGCACTCTACAGGTACAGACAGCTCCCCAAGGCAAACTGGCTCACTAAACTAGCTGGAAGTGTGGACTCCAGGTTCAGCAAGAGACTCTCAGTGAAGATGGAGAAAATCCCAACATCAGCTTTGCCCTCCACACACATGCACAGGCACCCCCGACACACGTTCACCCACATACATGTAAAGATACATGGCATGCCAACCACACACACTCATGCAAGAAGAAAATTCATTTCAAAAGAAAACAACACAAAACTCAAAGGGAAAGCACTTTTCACTACATTATAAGCAGAAGGGAAGCATAATCTATAGACAATAAAAAGAAAGCCATCAAACACTGCATAATTACGGTTCCCAGCAAAATATGAGCCCATGCACCTACTCTGGTAGAAAGTGTGCTAGGTGGTGCGGTAGGCGGATTCCACAGTAGACAGGCTGTTAGGGCATTTTCCCCTTGATGAAATTGGAAGGGGTAAAGGAGAATTAAAAAGAAAATGACTCTCGCAATGGGATTTGTTTGCTGTGTCCAGTCTGAATCTCTCATGAAGCCATCCTAGGACCACTAGGGACCTTGTTACAGTGTGTGGATATGGGGAGATGGGGAGTTACCCACTCCTTTCTGAAAATATAGGGTAACAGAACCATGGCTGGCCTTTGAAGTTCAGTTTGTGGCTTTAGAAACCATTTTTGTGAGCAGGTGTGTGCCTCAGGGTCAAACCATTCACAGTCAGCAGCCTGTGTTCTCCCACGCTCTGCCAACACACAGAAATGTCAGAGGGCTCCAGGACTAGAGGAGGTTGGTGGACGTGATTGCTTTGAGGTAATGTATCAGTGGTCACATGGTTGAAGGAAATGGCTTCCCTCATGGTAAACAAAAAACAAAGAGACAGGAGGAGGAGGAGGCCCTGGGTCAGTAATCCCCTTACTTCCCCAGTGACATCACTTCCTGTCATTAGACCCAACCTCCTGAAGTTTCAATAATAGCAGTGCTTCCTGAGGAATGTCAACACATGAACTTTCATGGGTCATCCAAGCCCTGTACAATAGACAGTTATCATTCAATTAAAAGTTGATTGTTAAGAACCAGGTGCTTGGGGCTATAGAGATGGCTCAGCTGTGAAGAGCACTTGTGACCCTGGCAAAGGACCCAGGTTCGGTTCCCAGCACCCACATGACAGTAACTCCAGATGGAGGGAATCTGAAGCCTTCTGTCTTCTGCCCACATCAGGCACACGTGTGATACTCATTCAAATTTATAGGCAAACACTCACACATATAAACTAAACACAAATACTTCAAAAAAGAGAAAAAGAGCCTGATGTTAATGTGGTCAGAGGCTACCAGAAACTGACCCACTGGATGAGCAAAGATAGGAAACAGGATCAAGCCAGCCAGTGCAGGGCGTCACCTGTAGAGAGCTGAGCCATCTTCTGTTGGGAAGACGTGCGCTACATTCTGGTCTGTCTCAGGCTTCATAGGGTGGAAGGACACTTAGTATATGATCAACATGAATCTGACTTGGACAGAAACTTTAGCAAGCCAATAGAAAAACCTAGATGTTTCAGTGACTTAGGACATGTGGTATTGTCAAGCGATGATTTGTGAGGGGAAACAAATTAAACTTTGCTGAAAGAGATGTCTTCATTTAATGCTATCCTGGCTGTCCTTCATCTGACATTACACTTCCCCGTCCTTGTGACTTCCCATAACCCCTGTGTTACTCACTTTCTTGTTGATGTATTTAAAATATTATGAGTACAATATTGTATAACTGTAATAATTCAACTGTAAACCTAAAAATGTACAGCCAATTTTGTGGGACATGCATCCTAGCTCAGAAAATTGTTGTTGAATATGTCAATGCTGATGTAATGAAATGCTTCTTCTAAGTGTGTGGTTATTGAATAAATAAAAAATATTATGATCAAGGAAACTTAGTGAAGAAAGAGTTTATTCTGGCTCACAATTCCAGAGGGAGAAGCACCTGTCCTGGCAAGGAGGCATGGCGGCAGGTGGAAAGGCCCAGAGCTCACGTTTTGAAAAGAAGCACAGATCAAACTGGAAGTCGGGCAAGGCTTGAACGCTCAGCGCCTTTCCCCCAGCAACGAGCTTCCTTCCTCCAAGCTGAGCATCCTAAAGGTTCCATGACCCTCACAAACAGTGCCACCAACTGGGGGCTACGTCTTCAAGTACTTGAGCCTTTGAGGGGCACAGAGCACTCACCCTGATATGATGCTTTTTGTCATCCACACCTGGCATTTCATTGTCTTCCTGGTGGATGGGTCTGTGCTTAAACATCTCCACTTCCAGAGTAAATCAGGCAGGAGAGCCTGAGAAAACAAGTGGACTAAGCCTCTCAGCATCTTAGACTGACTTCTTCGAGCAGTTAAACAAAGAGACTTTGCCCGTCCATGTCACCCTGAGTGCCAGGCTGTTGGAAGGAGTCTTTGTAGAGATTATCATGATCTCAGATGCCTCTCACAAAGACAGTGGGTGAGAGGCATGGCACGCTCTTAGGGAAGGGGAGTGAATAGTAATGAGCACCACCGGTGTCCCAGTGCTCAGATCTATCCCAGGCACAGGAACAAGGACCAGCATGAGACAGGTGCTCCATGGCTTTCCTTGTGATTTCTTTCCAAATCTTCAATTTTTACAGCTGTCTATGCCGATACAAAGAGAGCTTTTCAAGCACTCTGGGACCAACAAGCAAGTGTGTTGACTCACATGTGGTGATGCTGCATGGTAAACATTATGATGCCAGACGTGTGACTGAGGAGTGCCAGGTGTGGCAGGCTTCAGCCCACACAGCTTTACTGTTAAGCTCCAAAGTACAGCGACAGTGGTTGACACCTTCTGAATCAACTGGAAGTCTGCTTTGGTTCCAGGTTTCTCCTGCTTACATTCCAAAGATTATATACTCCTTCCAGAACCCATTTTGGGAGTGCCAACCAAAACTAGTTACAAGATCCCATAATGGCTGGCTTCTGTTGATCCCAAGACACTGTCTCTAGTCTCTGGCATCATGGTTCAGCCTAAGCCTGTCTTCTTCTTCAAACGGGGTCTGGGAAGTTCACGACTCTTGCTGACAGAATTCCCCTGATCTTTGACTGACAGCTGCTGCAGATGCTGATTTCTCCAGGGTGAAAGCATGTTCTTTTTCAAGTTGATCAGCCACAGGTAACCCACAGAAAACTCGCACAGGAGGCATTTGCACTGCTCAGTTCTACTGTTCTAGTTACTTCCTGTTGCTAGGATAAACACTATGACCAAAAGCATCTTGGGGAAGAAAGGGTTTATTTGCCTTACACGTCCAGGTCACAGGTCATCACTGAGAGAAGTCAGGACATAAACTCAGGTAGGAAGTGAAGCAGAAACCAGAGAAACGCTGCTGATTGGCCCCTCCACGGCTTGTGCTCAGCTTCCTCTTGCATTGCTGAGGTCACCATGCCTAGGAACAGTGCCTCCCACAGTGGGTTGGGTCCTATGTCAATCATCAGTCAATGAAATGCTGCCACAGACATGCCCACAGGCCAATCTAAATCAAGGCTGTTTGTTCAATGAGGTTCCCTTTCCCTAGATGACTCTAGGTTACCTCAAGTTGAAAACGAAATGTAAGCAGCCGCCCAGCTACTCAGGACATTTCCCATAGGATTTCCCAAAATTTTCTATAGAATGTTCCCAAACAACACAGAGATGGCTGTGTGGGGTTGGAAACAGTCATCAAAACTCATGTGGGAAGAGTCAGTTTCCTACCCCCAGTGGAGGAGTCCATGATGTAAACCCAGACTCCTTTTCCAAGGACTGCTTTCTTTTACAGCCACCTGATTGTGGGCCCCCGGTCACATGGCTTCAATTGGAGATGCCCAAGTTTTAAATGTGTTCCATGACTTTCAAACAAGAGAATGGTGTCACTGTCATTCTAATGGGCACACAGAGTCCCTTTCTCCCAGATAAGAATGGGAAAGATGGTCAGAAGGCTGGTGATGCATGCACATCTGGTTTATGAGGTCCTGGTCCCTGATACATTGAAAGCATCGTTAAATTGTCACAGCCAAAAGGTTCTGAAAGGAACCATTCAACTGACTCTTCCCAGAACAAAAAGATTATCATCCAAAGTAAAACCCCAGTCTATAAACAGGAAGACAAAAAAGGAGGGTGAAAAACGTCGCAGTGCTCTAGTTCCAGAAACCCATAGGTCCCGTCCTACTGCTCTTAAAGATTCACCTGGTGCCACTTTTTAATTATTAATATTTTTGTGTAGAGTGTTTTGCCTTCATCTATATAGGTACATTACTCATGAGAAGTGTCCATGGAGGCCAGAAGAAGGCAGCAGAGCCCCTGGAAGTGCAGTTGGCAGATGGTTGTTAGCCATCATGTGAGTGCAGGGAACGGAACCCGAGTCCTCTGAACGAGCAGCAAACACTCGTAACCACTCTCTCCAGCCATTAATATTATTTTTAAGACTTTATTTTTATTTATTTTCATGTGTGTGCGTGAATGTATGAAAACACAAGTGTGTGTGTGTGTGTGTGTGTGTGTGTGTGCACAACTGCTCATACCTCTACACACTTGGCAGCCAGAATAGCGATTCCATTTTTTAGAGCTGGAGTTACAGGGGTTTGCAGGAGGTGCAACTTCTTACATGTGTGCCGGGATCCAAGCTGTCAGCATCCTGAGTGGGCAACAAGCTCCGTTAACTGCTGAGCCATCTCCCCAGCTTCCCCATCTCATTTCTGCCAAGTGTTGATGTTGCTCTTGTTCGTGGTGGTGGTGGTGGCTTTTATCTCACACATGTGTAGGATTTACTTTGATCACCTGCACCCCCAGGATTCTCTCTTGTCCCGTTCTCCTGTTGAACCCCTTTTTTCCATCCAGATCATCTTCTCCTTTCGTGCCTTTGTGACCCACTGAGTTTAGTCAGGCTTGTTAGTAGCGTAAAGATGAATGGCTGGTTATTTACAGGAGATTGGACAACTTACGAATTTATCAATGATTTCAACACTGTTGAGAATCACAGATTGCTTCAAAAAATCCATATTTCAGGAAGAAACAAACCCAGATATTGAGTTACCTATTTATTATGGGCTTAGTGATTCCAGAAAATGCCCTTTGCTCCCCAGGTCCTGGACTTATCTTTCATCAAGAAAAGAAGACGTTCTGAACACCCCAGAGCCTCCGCTCTCCACATTCTCTCATCCTAGTGTTTCGGGAAGCAGGGCCCACAAGCTGCTGCTTGTTCATGGTTTGATGAAGTTTCCTTTGAGGGCAGGATCTCTACTGAAGAGGACAACTCTTTAGTAATGTAAACATAATCACAAAAACGAAAACGAGGGATCAGAAAGAACTGGAAGAGCATGTTCGGTGCCCTGTAAGAGCTTCCAGGGATGTCACTAGATCAAAACCCAGCAAGACTCTATTAGCTGGGATTGCCCAGGGCGACTCTCTGATACAGCACATAGCCCATCTTTGCCATTTTTCAATCCTTCTGTTTCTCAGTGAGTTGTGGGCACCAGTGGCAAGGACTTGAATTAAATCCTAAATGGGAAAACTAAGTTAATTAACTAAAGCCTTGAAAGTTGTCTGAAAATCATTATTTTCATGTGATGTGGGAAAGTGGGGACCTTTTTAGTGTCCTCGCTGGTGGCTGTTCCTTCTGAAAAGACAGTGAGAATGTGCTGGGCGTTTGTGGTTGTTTTCTTTTTTAGTGAAAATGTTTCTTCTGTTTAAAGGACTGGGTTTAAGGCTGGGTTTCAGTGTAGTTGATTCAATTACTCTCAGATAATTTGGGAATATTTTATTTTCATTTAATTTCCCAGGATAGATCACTTACACACATTTGCAGAATCTGGGGATTTGAATTATTTCTCCTGGGTATTTAAACATGCAGCATCCTGAGGAGTGTGAGCTGGCTGGGGTTTACACAGCAAAATCAGTTAGTTAATCGATATAGTAATTAAAATAACAGAATCTAGAATATAGCTTAACGGCCTCAATCTCTGTTAATAAAAGGGGTTAATACTGCCCCTACAATAAGCAAACAAATTAGAATCACTTTGAAGTATTTTTCAACTTTAAAATGTTCTGGGTACTTAAAAAAAAAACATGTCTTTTAATTTGCATCCTGTGTTTAATTAAACAGAAATGTTAATTTTTTTAAACAACTATAGATAGTCATTAAGAAAATAACAGTATGTCTTGGGATGAATTTCAGTAACAGAATGTGGACTTAGCATGCACAAAGCCCAGGGTTCAAATCCTAGAACCTCCAAGTAATAATAATAACAATGATAATAATAATAGTAATCAGCAACAATAAAGTAGCTTAAGAAGAAAAATAGTTCGTATTTTATTCAGCTTCAGTGATTTTTTTTTACAACCATAATATTATGAACACGGATGTAGCCCAGTTGCCAGAGTGACTGCCTGGCATTCACGAAGCCATGTGCTTGATTGGAGCACTCCATGACCCTGGACATGGTGACCCATAAGTCTGATCCTAGCAGTCAGAAGGTAGAGAACGGAAAATCAGAAATTCAAGGTCATTCTTGACTACATAGCACATCTGAGGCCAGCTAGCACTACATAAGATCCACCCCCCATGAATTTATTTATGTTTTAAGTAAATTAGCAAGGGAGCCCAAATCTACCATGAATAGTGGGCTTTGTGTTAAAAAGAACAACGCAGACTACTATCCTCAGGCCTCTTGGGGTAAGTCTATAGGGCAGCTCTCCTAGCCGGGACTCCCTAAGCCACATTCACCCTTCCATCCCTCCCACCGTTCTATACTCCTAGTTTGGGCCTGGCGCCATTCCTAGTCTTGGGGCCCCAGACACCTGGGGAACCAATACTGCTTCCTGATCCTTCTCACCCAGACCAACTCAGTCCCTTTCTTGGGCTCCAGGAGCACCGCTTCTGGTCCTGGCCCCACCCTCACGTCTCTCTGCTTCCCTGGGCCTGCACCACCGGCTAACTCTCCTAGCCTGCACTACTATCCTCAGACCTCTTGGGGTAAGTCTATAGTGCAACTCTCCGTGCAGGAACTCCCTAAGCCACATTCACCCTTCCATCCCTCCCGCCGTTCTATACTCCTAGTTTGGGCCCTGCACCATTCCTAGTCTTGAGGCCCCAGACACCTGGGGAACCATACTGCTTCCTGATCCTTCTCACCCAGACCAACTCAGTCCCTTTCTTGGGCTCCAGGAGCACCGCTTCTGGTCCTGGCCCCACCCTCACCTCTCTCTGCTTCCCTGGGCCTGGACCACCGGCTAACTCTCCTAGCCTGCACTACTATCCTGAGGCCCCTTGGGGTAAGTCTATAGTGCAGCTCACCGCGCC
>NW_008332089.1:415537-467046 GCF_000622305.1 Nannospalax galili
TTTGTTATTAAATAAATTATTTTTAAAAATTTAAAAAAAAAAAAAAAAAGATGGTGAACTTCAGATCCCCAGCACCCACATTACAAAGCTAGGCGTGGTGGTGTAAAAACGAATCACAGTTACAGAGGCCTAGATAGGGGGATCCTGTGGACTTGTTGACCAAGCATTCTTCTGAATCTGTAGGCTTCAGGTTCAGTGATAGGTGCTATTTCAGATAAACACAGAAACAAACAAGATGGCCCACAACAGAGGAAATCACATGATGTTGACCTCTGACCTCCAACCCAAACACACACACACACATACACACACACCACACACTCGCATACTCACACTTGCATAAGCAAAGTAGGCTGAAAAAAATGTCGATGTTTTTTGCCCCCAAATACTTAAAAATAAAGAAAATTTAAAACCTGCCACGGAAGACCGACAGAAAGCACTGAGTTCAGAAAGGCGGGAGACAGGTTCACAAGAGCAACTGAAAGAGGAAGTGGGGATTGGCTGGGGGATCACTGTGTCCAGCTGCAGGTGAGCCCCAGGTGAGCACCCTCCTGGCAGACACAAATGAGGGAGATCACACACCTGGGAATGAGGGAAGAATCTGGGGGATAAAAGCTTTAGATTTACATCAAATGCACTCATGTAGATTTTTTTCTCTTTTCAACAAGCTGATTTTTCAAAAATTAATACCAAGTATATAAAAGCTAATGGGCAATGTTGAGAGATTTAACAAATGGGTTATTGTTATTCTAAAGGAGAATAGAAACCAGAAAACACACACACAAACACACACACACACACGAACATATATCCACACATATACATGCACACACATGAACATACACACATACACAATACACACAAATATACACACAAACACTCATATACTCTCACAAACACACACACACATAAAACCAAGATTTTCAAAATTAATGCATTTATCAGTCAACAGATCCAAAAGATCAAAGAACAGAAAAGCAAAATAAAGAACAAAGTAAGAAAAAATAAGCAAAAGAACAAAATGGCCAGCCTGGTCTATATAGCTAATTCCAGGCCAGTGGGGGTGCAGGGGAACCTGTCTAAACTCCCCCCCCAAAATAGAAATAAAGTCACATTACCACGAAAGGCAGAGAGAGTAGGGCAAAGAGGATTGACCTAGAATTTTTTTTTACCCAGCAAAAATATCCGTTATGCAATGATGGAAATTTGAAACATTTTGAGAAAGATTGTAATTCCTATCAAATCCACACCACTGAAATATAAGAATATTTACTTTTAAAATGTCATAGCACCACAATCAGACTTGGATCTAGGCAGAACAAGAAAAACTGACAAAAAGAAATAGAGTGTAAGGGAAGTTAGATCCATCCAGGAAGGAAAAGCCATGAAGCCTCTATTCCAAGTCATGTGATCGTCTGTATAACACTAAGCAAATTAGTGCTAAAAGTCTCCTAGAAATAGTACACTTATCAAAGCATAGAGCACATGGATGATACACAAAATGAAATGGATACATACAAGCAATTAACACTGGAAATCATTGTTTAAAATGCTTCAATTAATATTTACACTAAGGCAAAAATCTGGGCAGAATCTAGAGTCTGGAAACCACATGAAACTGTGTAAGTAAATGTTAAATAGTAAATGAGCTGAGGTGTATAACTTGTTCATATACAGAATGAAGAAATTGCCTAAACTGTCATCTGAGCTGTGGCATGAGAAGCCTTCAGTGTAGTCCCAAGAAAACAGCAGACTGATTGGAATCCATCAAGTTGACTTTTATTGAGACAGGGTTTCACTACGTAGCTTTGGCTATTCTGGGACTTACTATGTAGACCAGACTGACCTTGAATTCACAGATATCTAGTCACTTCTGCCCTATGTGTAAGCACCAACAGTAGGTGCCTCTATGCCGGGCCAACTTGTCAAGATATGTAAACATACAAAACAGAAAACAACAGTTCTGAAAAGCTAGGAAGATCTATTTTGTCAAATCTCAAAGCTATTTGAATGTCATAGGAAATAAAACAGTAAAATATCAGGAAAAAGACAGAGTTAGAGTTAAACAAAGCACACACACACACACACACACACAGACACAGATACACAGACACACACAGACACAGACACATAGACACACAGATACACAGACACATACACAGACACACACACACAGACACACAGATACACACACATAGACACAGACACACAGACACACACACACACACACACACACACACACACCAGTATAACCTGAATGAGGTGAGATATTCTGGATACTTTATGTTTGACTAGATTTTACATAATGACGTATTGACTAAACCTCTTTAATTTATAGTTTTTTAAAAATTTTGGTTTTGCCTGAAACAGCAAGGACATTTTCATAGGTAGAATGATTCCATGCAGAAATATCAAATAAAAGAAATTAAAATGTCCCAAATACGCATCTCTCTCAGTATTTACTGTTTCAAAATGTCATTGACTCCCCCTTATGGCCTCAAATCCACACACATTCTAAAAAATAATAGTGAAATTTTTAAATAAAGAAAGCACGGACCTGGAGCGGTGGCTCAGTGGTTCAGAGCAGTGGCTGCTCTTGCAGAGGATCTGGGTTTGGTTCCCAGCACCCATATAGTGGCAAAAAACCACCTGTAACTCCAGTTTCAGGGGATCTTATGCCCTTTTTTATCATCCACACCATTGCACACACTAGTGCACTTACATACATGTAGGCAAAACACTCATACACATAAGAATGACTAAGTAAAAATAAAAAATAATGAAGCAGTTATTGGTTTTACAAAGCTTCCATGATGAAATATCACACTTAATATTGTCTTTCCTTTTTAAACAAGTTGCTAAGGTGTGCAAAAGCAGGGGGAAATGACTAAGTATAACAGACTCTAAAAGTAATTTAAAATTAAATAATATTAACCACCCAACAGCTCAAATCTTGATGACTCATCCTATGTAATCTTTTTAAAATATTTATATTTATTATTTTTATTTTATGTACATGAGTACATTGTCTGCATGTAGGTAAGTCAGCCATGTTGTGCAATGCCCACAGAGGACAGAAGAAGCTGTCGGATCCCCTGGAACTGGAGTTACAGGCAGTTGTTAGCTGCCATGTGGGTGCTGGGATTCGAACCCGGGTCTTCTGCAGGAACAGTCAGTGTTCTTAACCACTGAGCCATCTCTCTAGCCCTATTCTGTGTACTCTTAATTGTACAGTTTGGTAGTAAAACAAGATGAAAATTTTACCAATTAAAGAACTGTGTGTTTACAAATGACTTTGGGGTGACCTCGATTTAGGCATGCACCATCAGGACAAGATGCCAGCTTTTAAAGGTCCCCTCCTCCTTTCAAATTAATACAAACCCAAATTTCCACTCAAGTTCCAGATCCCACGTCTTCCTGTGTCAATATACTGTAGATCCCACTACAAATAAGTTTGGAAAAGGCATCATATGTTACTCGCTATAAGTTCCTCTTAAAGCTCCATATACTTTTTCATTTTATGGAAAGAATTTCTGTATTCCAGGTGAATTCAACATCAATTCAACCACTTTCATCATTCTCAAGTAGTCTCAACATTTTTCATTTTTATTCTAGCATCCAGATATCGATGCATATTAATGTATACACTCTACAATGTATATGGAAACATTATTGACTTTTTATGCTCTTTCTAAAACAGTTATTTCTATTCTGGGCTTAGGACACAGCACTGGCAATGAAAATTGCTATTGGATCTCATGCCTACAGTCTTTGGAATTGATCAGGAGGCTTAGCTGGAACACAATATATTATCTCTTTATGTTTCCTTTGTTGTTTTTTTTCCTTGCAAGAAGAAGCAGTGTAATTCACGTAAAATAATTTACACATGCTACAGAGGACCAGGATTTAACTCAATGCTACCAGAAGGTACCGTGATAATATATAGGTTTGAATAGTAAGTGAATTTTGAAATTTAAATAAAAACAAAAGCAGACCAATGGGTTCAGAGAACAGACTTAAAATTTGATAGTCCAGCTATGAAACAAACCAAATGTAACAAAGTTTCAAAAAGTTGATAATATTCCCCTTTAGGGGAACTCAAATTGAGGTACCTGGAGGTGCATTTTATTGGTAAATTAACTGGACTTGGAATCACACACCTCATGGCATGTCTGGGAGGGGTTTACAGTGAGGTTTAACAGAGGGAAGAGTTGCCCTGATGCAGGTGGCACCTTTTCCCAGACTGAATAAAAGGGACAGAGGAGAACACCCTCTGAGCACCACATTCATCTCTCTGTTCCTAACCACACATGCACTGCGATTGCTGGTGACACAGTTGGAGCCTCTCCCCAACCCTGCCTTCCCGGCCTCCAGGATACTTGGTTGCAGAAAAAAGAGAGTAACTCAACAAGGTGTGTCTAACTGAAGGATTCGTATGCTAGGTTCTTTTTGAGGAGGCTAAAAAATGGAACACTATCATAAATATCACTTTTATTTTGTTGAATGTTTAAATTACGTTTATTTATTTATTTTGGAGGTGCGGGGATGCATTCCAAGACGTGTGGAGGTCAGAGAACAACTTGTAGGAGTCAGTTCTCTCTCTCTACCATGTGTGTCCTGGGGATGGAACTCAGGTCATCAGGCTTGAGAACAAGTCCCTTTACTCACTGAATCATCTCACTGGTTCAAGGCTGCCACCTTTACTGAGGCATTTCCTTAGAATAGCTGTTGCCTAGCATTATTGTCTTTACGTGGTGTAAGGAGGCCTTGCTGGGATGCAGACACTGCTCCCACACTAACAATGAACAGCAACCAGATAATCTATGAAACTTAACTTTCTAATCCTATCCAAAGGTTAAAGCACAATCAGGTAAACTGAGTTCCAATATGTGACAAGTCCCTCAGAGGCAAAGGTCATGAAAAATTTTTCATCTTCTATATAAGAAGTGGTAGCACCTATAACCAGTAAAGGAAGCAGTGTTGGCTAACATAATTTAAAGACAGCACATGTGGTAGAATCTAGAATTTGATTTAGAATACATTGTTGCACCAGAGTCCCAGATAATTTGCTCATTTCTACAGCCCTCCCTGAAGCTTCTGCAGAAGACTAAAACCAGAAAGGACCGCACAGGGGAACAGAGGAGTATCTTTCCTTGCACAGGTGGGAAGGGGTTGCATTTAGCTACACAGGTGAGCAGGTGGTGATCTGCTGGTGCTGGGATACAGGCATACAGATGCTTGCTCTGAGAACTCTTCTCACATGGCTCAGATGCCATCTCTGCAGGGGATGCTAAGATGCTCCTGTAGTGCAGTCTCAGGCAAAGGTCAGGAACGTCGGGCGCATGGGCAGAGTGAGTCCCCATGAGGCTATCACACCTTACAAACTACTAAGGAAGTGTAGGAGACTCACTTGAGGAAATTGCACACCAGCACAGGAGACAGCTCGGTGAACGCTGGAGGACAAAATTGCTGTGCCCTGCAATCCCGGGATGCAGAAGAAACAGGTGATTCTGTGGGGGAGGGGAGCTCTGCCCCTGGAAGTGCACAGGACTGATCATGACTAAGGATGGTGAAGGACGTGCTACCTGCTCCCTCCCAGACAAGCTGCCCAACAGATGCCTTGCACTGATCGGTTCACTAAGGAAATTATTATGGGAAAGTAACTGTGGATAAACGAGGACTCTGCAAGCAGAGATGCAGCTAAATGTGTCAAATGAATGTGCTAAGGAGGACTGCTGAGCGAGTGGTGACCTCCTCCGAGAGGCATGGCAGAAAACCAGACCCAAGGTTCACATGCCTAGAGGAAAATGTGGATTGACTGAAGATAGGTGGATGGGAATTTTACAAACTAAAATGGAGAAAGAAAAAAATATAAGATGGAACAAAATATCTAAGAGCTCTGCGAAAAGCCTTCTGTCATTTAATTATAATTTCAAATTGAGACAAGTAGGAAGCAAAGACCGTTAGTGACTCTGCAGCCAGAATGTCACTAAATTAATGAAAGGAAAGAAACAGGATCCCAAAATCTCAAATGACCATTAGCAGAATTAAAACAAAAACTTGAGATTATTATAATCAGACTAGCAGAAATCAAGGAAAATTCTAAAAGACATCCAGACATCAAGCAATAACAAGTGCCTTCTTAGTAACATTGGCTTAGAGAACTGGCTTCCTCATATTATAAGATCCGGTTTGCATTGAGCTAAAACAGACACAAAGTGTATTTCTTCAGGCCCATTTCTTAGTGTGTTCCTCCAACTTTTCTGCCCTGTCACATGGGGAATCTTGGGACTACCTGTCATGTAAAGTACCTGTTGAAAATAGAATTTTCTAGTGTAGCCATCAGAATGGCCACAGAGAAAACCCCAGAGGTGATTTACACCATATATGCTGGTTAGTTTTTAGTGCCAACTTGACATGGCCTAGAGTCACCCAAGAAGAGGGAACCTCAACTGGAGAATTTCCTATCAGATTGGCCTGTGGCCATGTCTGTGAGATGCTGTCTTGATTGATATTTGATGTGGGATGGCATAGTCCACTGTGAGAAGCACCATTCCTAGGCAGGTGATCATGGGTTACGTAGGAAAGCTAGCTCAGTGTGAGCCAGTGTGAGCCAGTGTGAGCCGGTGTGAGCCGGTGTGAGCCGGTGTGAGCCAGTGAGCAGCATTCCTCCATGGTTGCTGCTTCAGTTCTTGACATGATTTCCCTGAAGATGTACCATGATGCAGAAGTGTAATCCGAAACAATCCCTTTCCTCTCCCAGGTGCTTTTATTCATGACATTTGTCACTGCAACAGAAAGCAAACTGGAATTGTGTGGACTGAAGATATACAGGTATTCTCCTGTGAAGTAGAGTTGAATTGTTCTACACACCATGTGGCTTAAAGACAGAGTTCCAGCACTGGTCACACACAGAGAACAAGTATCTGTGAGATGCCCAACCCTAAGTGATGTGGACCCTCTGCACATAAGGCCCACAGAAAATAGTGGAACAAGGGCTCCTGTGACTACTAATGTGTCTCTCAACTCTCATCAATGAAGCTCCCTTGTGCAACAGAGGGCAATGAACCCAAAAGGCCAAGACTGGTCAAAGTGTAGAGAATAAGAGAGGGCAGAGAGTGGGTCCCTGGACAGAACTCCTGTATTAAACCTCACTCACCCAGACCATACGGAAGAGGGAGAGACTGTAAGAGCCAGGGGAAGAGGTGCATGACCACATGGAAGTAGCGTCCTACAGGCTCCTAGGCCCTTGCTCATATGAACCTACAGCAATGCTGACCGCATGCATAAGACCCATGTGTACTCAATCAGATGAAAAATAGCATAGAAATGGGGAAAGGAGGCCCCCAATCTTAGTCAGAGACTCTCAGCAGCTGATTACTGCCAGGTGAGGGAGAATTGGTCCTTTTTAAGGGAGAGATTCCAGATAGGCTAAGTAGACCCCAATGAAGGAATGTGCACTGAGGGACGTCCGGGTGTACTAACTTGACTCCATAGGCCTTAACATATATATGACAGAGTGCATGAAGTGAACTGTGGTAGAGTGGGGGAAGTGCAGGTGGGGGGTCTAAAGATCATTAAGATGTTTTGTATGGAATACACAAAAAAACAACAAAAATATATAATAAAACAGCATCCCAGAAACACAGTCTTCATTTTAATAAGTGAATATAGACAACCAGTCTTTCTTGTTTATATAGAAGTATTTAACATCCAGTGAAATTTTAATTAAGTTGAAAAGAATGTATCTTTTGGACCAGGGGTATGTCAAGTGGTACTCTCTATTACCCACCTGTTCTGGAAGAATGAATTTCAAGGGGAAGGAGGACTGATACCTGTCCAGGACATTCAGCTACTACAGTCTAATAAGTACAAAGTTACAGTTTGAAGGCTTGCCTGTGCTCTGGTGGATTTGTGTTGACTTTTAAATGCTAACAGTTTTATTCCTGAGAAAATTTTGGTAGAGTTTCAAAGCTGGCCTTCTGCTCAGAACAACAGAGCAGACTGTCTATACTGAGATTCCTTTTCGACAAACTGCAGGACATTTTGTGCAGAATTGAAAACACTCATGTATATGGAAACCAATGTACATGGTACTCACTGCAATGGAAAAATAGTCTCCAGGGCTATAAACAAAAGCAAGCGGGAAATTGGAACCCAGAGTAACAAGCTGGATACAAACCCTTATATTCACGTCCTCATCTGATGATGGGCTCCTGAGGACAGGGTTGTGGCCAGGATGCTCAGTGGAATGGAGGCCAAATGCTGGACTCACTCAAATGTGGCTAAGAGAGTAAATCTGCTGTCCAAAGCCAGAGCCTATTTGTGTAGAACTGGACTAGGAAACACCTTCCTACTTAAACAGGCTCCCAAGAACATGATCTTAGTCACCACCACTCAGTTTAAAAGAAAGATGTCACACATATCCAGTCGCCATACTCATAGAAGTCAGAAAACTAGTATGGGGCCACAGTGGGCGGGGTGGGGGGGTAGAGAAGGGGGATAGAAAGCAGGTAATGTTATGGGGAAACGGGAATTAATGGAACAGGAAGAGTTAAATAGGGTGGGAATGGGAAGGCAGGGTAGAGGAAGGAGCATGGGGGTAGCTAACACTAAAGACCTTTGAAAATGCCCTATGGAAACATTTGTAGAAGCTTCCTAAAATATACATATACATTATATACAAAGGGGGTTTAGATGGAGTTACTCTAGAACAGTAGGGACAATACTTATCCTAGATACTTTAGGCTAGGTAATAAAAATCCCAGTTCGGCCAGGCATGGAGGTGGACAATTTTAATCCTGACACTTGAAGGCAGAGGCAGGTGGATCTCTGTAAGATCAAGGGCAGTCTGGTCTGCATAGTGAGTTCCAGGCCAACTGGGGCTACAAAGAAACTCTGTCTCAAAAACAAGCATAAAATGCCCAGTGCCAGGCTGTTGATCAGTGAGGTGCCCTAGACACCCCCCATAAAGTATTACATACTATCACCATTGTTCTTCATTATCCTCCTAACTCGACAGTAAGACCCTATTGTCAAAGTCATCATCTATGAGAGCCATAAGACATTGAGAAATCAAGCTGACACTAACCTGGAAACTTCATCCCTAATGACTAGTCTTCATTGTGAAAGAAGATTTGATTTATGATACTGGGGGAGAGAAGTAATCAACAGTATTAATCAACTTTGAACTCTGTCAGCTACAGTAATGATTGGTCTTGGCAAGAAATGCCCATCAGCACAATAGAGGCACATATGTCATGAAAATAGCCAACCACTTCTTGATTGTGTTTAAAGCTCATGGCATAAGATGGAGCTCATGTCTGGCATTGTCAACTGGGCAAACAGCCTATGACTGGTCAGGTCCTAGATCCTAGGATAGAACTTAAAGCTATTATTCTGCTAAACGGACACAGTATTAAACTGCTCCCTGAGTTCTTATCTTTATACCCATAAATCAATTCATCTCTCAACCCTCATCGGAGAAGCTACTTTTTGCAGTAGATGGTGACAATACAGAGACCAGCAACTGTTCAAGAACAGAGAATAAGAGGCGACAGAGTGCTCAGCTCCAAACAGCATCTTTATCTCACCCCTCACCGAAGTCTCAGGGGTCACTTTGACAGAGGGTATAGAAAGAGTCTAAGAGCCACACATAATGGACATCTGCAGGGAAACGGTATTTGCTGGAGATGACTCACAGCAACTGGGAATACATGCACAAGACCCAAACCAGATCCAGCCAGCCAAATTCCCAGCTCAGGAAATTATTCCCTTAATTGGCAACTATTGGCAATTGATGGCTTCTGCAGGAGGGAGAATCCGTTTTCTCCAGAGATTTGGTTCCTGAAAGGCTCCTCATATCCCAGTAGTTGACCCTACACCTGTGAAAAACAGACAACACTAAGTGAACTCAGTGGCTTTAAAAATGAGAAAGGACACACAAAGTTGAGAGAGAAAAGTCACGGTGAAGGAGAGAAAGGAGGATAGGAGGGGGGAATGCATGGTACGTTTATTAAAACACATTACATGTGTGTATGAAATTCTCACTAAAAATAAAGTGAAAGTGTGTAGAAAAGACAAGGGATCTTCCTGAGAAATCGTAACCCTCACCAGTCATCCTTGGGCAATAGAGGTCAATGCTTCCAGCTCATAAAGTCATGAATTTAGTCAGACGGTGACAGAATTTTAAGCACAAGTGAACAATTTTTAGAGAAATGTTTCCTTAACTAAGTTCACAGGCTCATTCCCCGAGCACTGCGAGCCAGAGGATGCATGCAAGATTTAAAAATAAATTACTAGGACATAACAACAAACCTCCCCATGAGTGAGTGAGCCGCACAGTAGATGCTGAATTCAACATGTTCAAAATACATTAGAGCATAAAAGCATGAATAATTAATATTACAGGTTCCACAAAATTAACAAATGACTTATCTTGAAAAATAACTAGCTAGAACATATAGATCTATAATATATAATCTCAGCAAAACAGACAACTTAGTGGTGAAGCTGCCCAGAAAATAGAAGTACAGAAAGTGTGAGATAAGAAGAGTGGATCTGAAGAGGAAGAGAAACCTGGGAAGGACAGGAGACAGCTACGTCAAACTCTGTAGTATAATGAAACCAGTAAAACTCTAAAGTGTAGGAGAAAGACTGAGGCAGAAAGAGAAAGATAAACTACAAAAAGGACTGACTGACCAGATGCTGCATCGGAACTGTGGTGACCCAGGGTCCCCAGGAGACATGGGAGGAGAAGGCAGGATGAATCCTTAGAGTTAAAACATGCAATGGAAGTCTAAGAAGATGGAGTGGAGAAATGGGATTCACAACACACTGTCAAAGCTTCTAAGGAAAAAGTAAAGTGAAATGTAGTAGAGTCTGGAGAGATACCTCAGGCTTAAGTGCTGTTAAAGTTCTTGTAAAGGGCCTGGGTTTGGTTCCCAGCACCCGCAGGATGGCTTGTAATGAACCGTGACTTCTGTTCCAACAAATGTGATGCCCTCTTCAGGCCTCCATGGGTTCTTGCACACATGTGGTGCAGATAACCACACACAAGCACGTACATGCACACACACACACACACACACACACAAATAATAAATAACAAAGGAAGGAAGGAAAGAAGGAAGGAAGGAAGGAAGGAAGGACAGAAGGAAGGAGGGAAGGAAGGAATGATGGAAGGATGGAAGGAAGGAAGGAAAGGACAGAAGGAAGGAAGGAAGGACGGAAGGAAGGAAGGAAGGAAGGAGGGAAGTATGGAAGGAAGGATGGAAGGAAGGAAGGAAGGACAGACTGAAGGAAGGAAGGAAGGACAGAAGGAAGGAAGGACAGACAGAAGGAAGGAAGAGGGAAAACAACAGAATAAAAGAGAAAGAGACTAAAAGGCACAGGGAGATAAATCAACAGAGAATGAATGACAGAAGATATTTTAAAGTATCAGGATGACTGGGCTGAAGAGATGGTTCAGTGGTTAAGAGCACCGGCTGCTTTTTCAGAGGACCTGGGTTTGACTCCCAGACCTACATGGTGGCTAATCACTGTCCATAATTTCAGTGCCAGGGGTCAGAAGCCTTCTTCTGTCCTCCACAGGTATTACAGGACATGGGTGCACTTACATACATGCAGACAACACATTCAGACACATACAATGAAATAATAAAAATTTTTTAAATCAATAAAATATCAAGATGATCCCAAATGTAAAATAAACAAATGATATTCGCTCAATAAAATGGATTTAACACTGAATTTGGAAAAACATGCATATGGATTCTTAAAAATATTAAGCAGCTCATAGATTATAACATAAAATTAATAGAAATTGAAAATCCATTCTATGGAGAACAACAATAAAGTAATACTAAATTTAAGGTATTAAGATAAAAAATTGCAAAATTTTTTAAACATTTAAAATTAGGTGTACATATAACATCTTAAATGCTTATATTAGAGAAGAATGAAAATTTGGACTAAATATTCAACTAGAATGTGGGGGGAAATCCTCAAAAACATTAATTCAAAGACTCCTGCATTAGGACATAGAAAGAGAGCGTCAGAAGGCAAGTTGAGGGGCCGGTAAGGTCAATCAGTAAGCTTGCTTGCTGCCAAGCCTGGTGACCTGAGTTCAGTTCCTGGGACCCACATGGGGAAAGGAGAGGACTGGCACTTGCAAGTTGTCCTCTGACCTCCACTTACGCCACCACCGTTCCCTACAAATAAACCAATAAATATAAAAATTCTTCGTTAAAAAAGATAAGTTGGTTGAACACATCGTTCAATGACACAGTGCCTCTTTGATATGTACGTGGCCCCAGATTTGAGCCTCAGCACTAAGAAAAAGAACTGAAAAGTTTGATTTAGAGAAAGATTAGTAAATACCCAATATCTTGCAAGATTGATTAACACATCTGTCAACTCTCACCAGAGAAGTTTCCTTATGTGCCAGAATGTGATTGATGCAAAAACTCACAGCTGGCCGATGGGCAGAGAACAGGAGCCTGCAGAGTGCTCGTCCCTGAGTAGGACACCGTGTCGGAATGTCGGCCTCTCAAGGCTCAGGAAACACTGTGGAAGAGAGGGCAGAGTGTTTGTAAAAGCCAGAGGTGGAGGGTGACCACAAGGAAAGGCTGTTTTCCAGACAGCTGGTCAGTTACACGTATGAACTCACAGCAATGGTTACAGATTCACAAGTCCCATACAAATTCCCAGAGAAAATTCCTGCATAGACATGGGGTACTGAATAAGAAACCCCAACCCATCCTATGAAAATTGTGGTAAACAGTGGCTGCTGGGAGGGACAGAGACAGTCTCTTTCAAGGTTGGGATGCTTGGTAGGTTAACCAGACTCCAGTGGATAGACCCACACAATAGGGCATTTGGGGACACAAATTGGACTTTAGAGACACACACGCACACACACACACATGCACACACACACACCCTACACACACACACATATACATACATATATATATATATATATATATATATATATTAAATTGGGCAAGGAAGGGAAATAAGGGGAGGTGTGGATAGGGGAAGGGATCTAAACACCATCAAATTATACCATATGAAAATCTCAAAAGCTCAACAAAAAAAAAGATAAAATAAATAAAGGCCAAGATCCTCTATAGATATGTTATTGTGTATTCCTTAAAGTATAGTTAGGTGAAAAAGAAGACAGCTTTAAAAGGCAGAAACAAGGAGTTAGAGAGATGTCTCAGTGGTTAAGAGCGCATGCTGCTCTTGCTGAGGACCCAGGTTCAAGTCTCAGCACCCACATCAAGTGGCTCACAACCATTTGTAGCCGTAGCAGGGGCATCTGATGCTCAATTCTGCCTCTGTGGGTACCTGGACTCATGTGCACATACCTGCACACAGACACACGCCCATACACATATTTAATTTTTTTTAAATCTTTAAAAAGAAAGGAAGGAGGGCGGGATAAAAGAAAGGGAGTGAGCAAAGAAAAGAGAAAGAAAAAGAGGAAGAAAGAAGGGATGGAGGGAGGGAGGGAGGGACAGAGGGAGGGAGGGAGGAAGGAAGGAAGGAACAGAGGGAGGGAGGGAGGCAGGGAGGGGGGAGGGAAGGAGGGAGACATCGCTTACAGCAAGTCAAAAGCTGATCTCATTTCAATTAACAACAGTTTAATTTAATGGTGTGACTGTTCTCATCACTTACATTGCTACTGCAGTCCAATCTATTATCATTTCTTTTCTAAATCATTGCAATTGTTTCTTTTTTATTTTAAGACAGAGTCTCAATAATACATAGTACAGGCTGGTCTTGAACTCACTATGTAGCTCAATCTGGATTTACCCCCCTAATGTTGGGATACAGAGGGAGGGAGGGAGGGAGGGAGGAAAAGAAAAGAAGAAATCCACGGACAAGATCAGGGTTTCTATTTAGATGTAACAATGTGCTGACATTATTAAATATGAGTTTTGAAATTCGGAAGAACAGCAATCACAACACTTGTAAATAAGTGATGACCTCCTGTCCATGTAGAAAATGTGAGCATTCTTAAATTCGGATTTTAGATTTACTGAAACACTTTGGCGTGTTCACTAGATGTGAGGTCAATATTAAAATCCAGTTAAATTACTACATTAAATGATATATACTATTTAAAATAATCGCAACAAAGAACAGATAGTGCTTTTGGTAACGGTAAAAATATCAAGTCTCCAGTACTCAGGTGCAGCCCGTTGAAGACCCTGACCTTTGCTGGCTCTGGGTTCATCCCTTATACTACCAGGGGGAAAAATACCAAGAGACCTAATTTTTAAAATACATATATTATTTTTGAAATAGTAATGTAGCCTTTATTTAAGGATGAGGGAGAAGTTATCCATAAACAGACAAGCTATGTGAAGTATAAAATACCATAACATTTTGAAGAGGTTAGTTTTCTGCAAACTGCAAAATCAGTGCAACGTCTGTGAAAGCCCTAAAAAGACTTTCTGTGAGACAAGGAAAGATCATACCGACAAAATAATTTAAGGACAATAGTCAACATTTTTGTGCAAGAATAATACAATTTGATTATTGAAATACTGAGTCGACTTGACATGAAATTATAGAAGGTGTAACAATATAGTAGAAACCAGCACACAGAGAAACTGACAGCAGGAAAGCAGACAAGCAGGCACAGATAGAAGCACGGACACAGACCACACATGGCAGGTCTTTCAGATCAACGGGTGTATTAGTTACTTTTCTGATGCTGTGAAAAAACAGCATGACCAAGGCAACTCATAGAAGGAAGAGTTTATTTGAGCTGATGGTTCCACAGGGATAAGAGTCCTTCATGATCTGGGGCATGGCAGCAGGCAGATAGAGCCTATCTTCAACCCTAAACACAGCATAAAGTAGAGCAAACTGGAAGCAGGGTGAGCTATGATCTCTCAAAGCCCATCACCTGTGCCATGCTTCCCCAGCAAGGCTCCACCTCCTAATGGTTTCATGAACCCCTAACAGCACCCGAGTGTGGACCACATGTTCAAATACCTGAGCCTAGGGAGAACATTTCTCACTCAAACTGCAAAAGTGGAAAAGGGTGGATTATATAAGGACTATATTCAGGTAACTGTTATTAGCATAGAATAAAAGTGCATTGGCAGATCACATCACATGCAAAATCAACTACAGTTCTGAGCACATCAAAATAACAATATTAATACATGTGCATCAAGAGACAAACAGAAAATGCCAAACCTGTAAGGTCTCTGCGTATGTAAAATAGACAATGGTTACTATTCAAGATACATAAAGAACTAAAGAAATTCAGTGGAAGCAGTTAACTATAAAATCAAATGACTGGAAAACATCCAAACATCAGTCAAGAAGTGAGGTGTGGTTGAGTTCTAGTCACAGGTTAGGATATCACACTGAAAAGCAATGTGTTGGTACTGTCGTATGTGTTTTAAATGTGATAGATTTACCATCCTAGCACTGATGGAAAACTTGACATTGAGAATAACACACGCAATCTGTTCCTTATGGTCGCCCACGCATGTGACGAGGGTAAAAATGGTACAGAGGCTGTCGGCTCTGAGTTTGTGGTCCTGACCAATCCACTGGAGCTTCGGATCTGAAAATGATGCTTTCTCATGTATGGACGATGTATCATTAACATGGACATGGTGCCGGTGAGCATGTCTATGAGGCATTTGCTTCTTCTTGAGAGATGCGGGGGAGGGCTCTGTCCCCTGTAGGAGGTGCCACCCCTGGCCACTTGATCCTGAGTTATATAGAAATCAGGCTGAGCACAGGTCAGAGGAGCAAGCCAGTTTGCAGTGATCTTCCGTGTTCTAGGATTTGGTTCCTGCCTCCAGGCTGCTGCCTCATTTACGTTCCGGTGTGATTTTCTTCAGTGACAGACTGCCACTCGGGAGATGTAAGACGAAATAAACTCTCCACCACCCCAAGTTGATGTTGGTTAATATGTTATCACAGCAATAGAAAATACTCTAGGGCAGCGACTGATGATGTCAATTTCATTTCATTGCTTTGGTCCATTATTATTTATATTAATTATTTTATAATAAATCAAAGCACATGCTCAGTTACTGGCTCATAGTTTACAATTACTTATAAACAACACTATAAAAGGAAAAACAAAACACCAGTTTTCTAAGGGCTGAAATTTCCGATAACATGGAATCCAGACTATGAACTCAATCTGTGTAGTGACTGCATATCTTCGTATAAGTGTCTGATTTAATTAGTAACATATTCACATTTCTTATTTTACATTTGTGATGGCTAATCCTGGGTGTCAACTTGATTGGATCTGGGATTAACTGAAATGAAAGAGATCTTCTTGATTGGAGCATCTAAAGCCAGAAGACACACCCTAAATGTTGGTGTTACCTTCTGATGGCAGCCGGTATAAAAGCCCAAGGCAGAGCAGAATGCCAAGCTTTTTGCGGCTTGCCTTCTCTCTCCCTGGTGAGTTCATCTTGCTGCTGTAGACTGAAGACTAGCTGATATTTTGGAATTTGTCAGACCTTCAGCACCGGATTGGGACTGCTGAGACATCCAGCCTTGTGGACTGAGTGACTATGGATTCTCAGCCTCTCCAGTGTGGTGCAGCCATTGTTGGACTACTTGGACTCTATCCTGTGAGCTAAGCTGATAAATCTCTATACATATTCATTCTACCGGTTCTGTTTCTTTGGAGAACCCTGACTAATACAACATTTTTATGCTGTATTTATTTTTATGTGTATGAGTGTTTTACCTGCATGGATTTAAATGCACCTATGCATGTATTGCCCATGGAATACAGAAGAGGCATTGGATTCCCTGGAACTGGACTTATGGGCAGTTGTTAGGTTGTCATGTGGGTGGTGGGAACTGAACTGGATCCTCTGCAAGAGTAGCCAATACTCTTAACCACTAAGCCAGCTCTCCAATTCCATCTTATTAGACATTTTAATGTCATCTTCTTAAAATCACCAAACAGAAACTCAGGAAGTTGTATTTTATTACACAACATTGGGCAATTTTTAATGAGTCGCTCCGCTATTGGGCTTCAGAGGAATGGGGAATTCACAGATAGCTCTCCCCAGCTCATAAGAGGATCTCCTGGCTTTGAGTCCATGCAGGTTGATGATAATTGGTGCCTTAAAACTGTTTTCAGTGGCTCTTTAACGAGAGCCAAGAGGAGAATGCAAATGTATCAGCATTAATGCTGCATAGACTAATTAAAATTTCTTATTTCTTTGTTTTGTCTATTACCATATCAATTCAGTGAGAGTGACTCACGGTGTTCATGCTAATTAGCAACTTTAATTGGAAATTATAAATGTCTCCTTGACAATGAACAATAATTTCATAAATGTATTCTGTTTAGTAATGAGCATACTTCATACTTTAGCATCCAAGAAAGAATATTTACATATATTTTGAGAATCTTTGGAACATCAATTTTCATAAAAAGTTCCACTCTTAATTTAGGAAACTATTGGGCAATTCCAGCATGATCAAGCTGTGAGTGCTAGCTTCAGGTTTTCTACCCTTTGTTAGGAAGTCATGTATGACAAGGTGAGAAAAAAAATACACTCAGAAGCAAATTGCAAAATGTGTGTTCAGTCAAACTGTGAAATAGAAAAGAAAAAAAACCACAAACATTACAAAAGTCCCATCAGAGGTAATCACAACCATGAAGGCTGGGTAGACAGCCGCAAGTCCAAACTATGAAGTCAGAAAAAAAATGAAAGAAGTCTACTAGAAGGTATCAGATTTCTAGAGCATCTAAGCTCTCAAAATAAGACAGCTGCACTTTATTTAGAAGTGCTATGAGATGAGAGGAGACTGAATAGGAGTTGAAGCTAGTGACCACAGTGCAGACGGTAATGAACATAATGAGAGCTCCACAGGGGAGGGCAGGCACTGGACATGAGGCAGACACTGGGCAGGAGGGCAGACACTGGGCAGGAGGGCAGACACTGGGCAGGAGGGCAGACACTGGACATGAGGGCAGACACTGGGCAGGAGGGCAGACACTGGACATGAGGGCAGACACTGGGCAGGAGGGCAGACACTGGACATGAGGGCAGACACTGGGCAGGAGGGCAGACACTGGACATGAGGGCAGACACTGGGCAGGATGGCAGACACTGGACATGAGGGCAGACACTGGACCAGAGGGCAGACGCTGTCAGGAGGGCAAATGCCATATGTAAACATAAGACAACTTCTGAACCAAATGGGTCACTCGGCAGGGCAAGGGTATCTACTCGGTAATGTTGCTGATGAAAGAAAAGCACAGAGGGCTGATGGGCAGAGGCTCTGAGAGTTCTGAAGATGCAGGAGGGGCAGGCCAGATGCATGGAGGCTCCACATTTGCTAAATCAAGAGTTCATTCCAGAGCACCTGGGCCATACAAGCCACCCAGTTCAACTGCATCTCCTCCTACAGGAATTGCCCAGGAATATCCAGGTATTATTCATGCTAAAATGAACATCAGACAGACTAATCACAACATCCAAACAAAGAAAATGTAAGATACCCAGAGTCACTTAGAAAGCTCTGGACCCAGGAACTCAAAGCCTGAGAGTTGTACAGGGAGGCAGAATCCTGTCTTTATGGATAAAATTCAGAGCTCCAAGCAACAGAGAATTTCTACTGTTGCATGGGAGAAAGGAACATAGAACTAGATTGTTTCCAAGGTTTTGGTTCAAAAGCATTGTCTGAAGTTGCTGCTAGAGAGGCACACTGAGGACGATCCCTCAGGAAGTGATCTGGAACCTAAGTCCACAGGAGCATTTGAAGCCAGCACCCTGAGGCAGGCAAGGAGGCAAATACCAGCTCCGACTAAGTCACACCTGCATTGACCATCACGGCCAGTGAACAGCATCGCAGAAAAGCCCTCATTCTGACTCATGGGCATAAAGGCTCCCCACTGCAGTTCCTAAGATATGTTTGTGTACAGGAGAAATAGCAACCAATTTAAAGTCACAAGACTGAAAATCCTCAGATAGAAAGTCAATGGACCCAGACACAATGGTGGAATAGATATCGCAGGTTCTAGACCTTTACCTTGACCTTATGTCTTCTTCCTAACTCAAAAGCCAGGAATTGTCTCTCTAACAATTCCCCTTTGATCTGATTCTCCTCCATCCACTGAAGGGCCCTGTATAAATCACACACACACACACACACACACACACACACCATAATACACCACACACAATATAATATTTCATAATCTCAGGCTCCAATGGTTTGGATATAGACAACTTGAAGGCAATGTTTACCTGTTTCATAGGGAATAAAGACCACAGTGATAGAGATGGGATTGTCTTTGACAATGTCATTCACTAGTTTGACATATTGGGGAGAATCAGTGAATCTGAAGACTGTTTTGTGGAATTTACAGAAACTGAAACATCAATATCAAAAAAAAGAGTGTTAGTGGAGCTGGAGAAATGAGAGGGCAGGAAACAGCCCCAGAAGCTACTAGACACTGTTAAAAGTAACTTTTATGGAATGGTAATTCCAGAAGAAGAGAGAGAAAATGGGTCTAAGAAAATATTCTAAAAGAAAAGGGCAAGGATCTTACAAATAAAATGAAAATATCAAAGTGGTTTAGAAAACATCAAGGTAGATACATATAAAAAACAAAATATCTAGATATTTCATATTCAAATGAAACACTTGCCAATGCACAGAACATATTACAGCAGAGTGAAGATAAGAATCAAAGAAGGTATTTCATCCAAAACTATATAGCCAGAAGATAATGGTAAGTCAGAAAGAAAAACAATCAAAAGCAAAAGCCTCTCAATCTAGAATCCCATAAACAGACTATTTTTATTTCAGAAATGAAGGAGAGGTCAAGAGTTTTCCAGGCAAGAAAAGCCAGAGAAAAATTCATAAAATATCCCTTTCCCAGAACTCATGCCAAAGACATTACTCGAGGCAAGATGACAACTCAAGACTCAAACTATGACCTGCAGGTATATAGAAAACAATATCTTCCAAACGTGAGTGTCTTTAGAAATGATTGACTGTCTAGGTCAACGTATTGGCTACCTGCTCTAGGACTCCACTAAGATCACACTGCTGGAGAGCCCCCATCTACCTTGCTTAGCCACTTAGAACCCAGCCACTTGGTCGCCATTTTCCTGCTCTGGGAATAGACCAGGATCCTACAGCTCCTGATCTTCCCAATATAGCTAGTCAGAACCTACTCAACTGGTAGCCACTGCTCTGCTCTGGAATAAGCCAGTTCCTGCTGATAGAGAGCCCCAGAATAACCTGGCCAAGAACCAGCTGCTAACAACCTCCAGAATACCCTGTTCAAGCTAATCAAATACCCATTCGGTTCATAACTTCTGGCCCCAGAACTAAGCCTGGAAATCCAGATCTGCTCCAGCTCCAGACTAACCTGATCAAACGTCTAGAACCAGCCCACCTACCTGCATCTCCATGCTCATAGTCCAAACTGTCATTGCTCACCACACACACCAGACCAGCCTGGAAACATCCCATCCTTCCAATAAAAAATCAAAAGTGGCAACCTCAAGCACAGTCCAAACTGTTCATACCTGATCAGAAAGTAATCAAGCTACAGGGCAAATAAAAAAAAGAACCAAATCTTAAATCAGCAAAGGCAGCCTAGAATTTCTTATCAGACACACAACCAACAAAAAGGAGCCCATGTGCCCAGGTCTCAATACAAAAGCATAAATGATATGAAAAACCAAGATAACATGTTCCCACCAAATCCCACAAGTCCTATAGAAATGTTCTACAATGAGAACTAACCAGAGGAATGCCAGGACACAGAGCTTGAAAGAATAATCATAAACATGAGCAGTGATTTTAAAGAACACAAATAGCTCAAAGTAATCAAAAGGAATAGGAATAAACTTTTGACTGAGGCTCAAGGAGATACAAACACCTGACTGAAAGCAACAACAAAGAAAATTCAGGATTTGATAAGTGAATCGATGAAAGGGATGGAATATTGAAAAACCTCAAGCTGGAATGAAGATGGAATTGTAATATTCAATATGCTGCTTTGAAATAACAGGAGAGAGTCTCACTAGCTGAACGAATCCAATGGAAAACAGAATATCAAGACTTGAAGATAAAATTAGAACTGGAGCGCTCAAGCAAAGAATACAAAAAAAATCTAAAAACACCCAGGAATAGAAAATGCAGGAACCATGGGTCACGGTGAAAAGACCAAATCTATGATTATAAGCATAGCAGAATGAAGGGAATCTCAGGCCAATGGCCTTGACCAGATCTTCAACAGGATTCTAGAAGAAAAGTTCCCTACACTGAGGCAAGACATGTCTATACAGATACAAGAAGCACATAGAATACCAAATAGAGAGGACCAGAATGGAAACACCCCATGGCATAACATAGTAAAATCACTAAATGGACAGAGCAAACAGAGGGTACTGAAAGCTGCCAGAGAAAAGTAACAAGTTACATATAAAGAAAATCCCAAAAGAATTACTGCTGACCTCTCAGTGCAAAATATAAAAACCAGAGGGGCCTGAAGCAATGCTTTCAAGTACTCAGTGACTGTAGATACCAACCCCGACTACTTATCCACAAAATGTCCACTGAGGTCAAAGGAGAAAGAAATCTTCCATGAAACAAATAGGCTGAAAGAATTCATGTCCAGCAAATCAGCCCTACAGAGACTACACAAAGCAATACACAAGACTGAAGAAATGAATACATGTACTCAAAAAGTTACAGAAAGAAACAAATGAAGGTATAATTATGGAAACACAAAATAAAAGAGCACAAACAGAAAGGAAAAGTAACCAATTCACATCTTTCAATAATGACTTTAAATATATCAATGACTTCAGTTCATCAGAAGACATGTCCTAGGTAATGGATTAAGAAACCAAATCTATCTTTTTTGTTGTCTATAAGAAACTCGTTTTATCATCAAAACTAGGGACCATCTTAGTGGGAAAGGCTAGAAAAAATATTCCAAACAAATGACACTAAAAAAAAAGAAGGTAATACTATTATGATATCTGTTAAATTGACTTCAAACTAAAATAATCAAAAGAGATAAAAGGACTACTTCATTCTTGTTAAGAAAACAATTGGCAAAGAAGACATAACAATCATGAAAATATATGCGCCAAACTCTGGTGCATCTAATTTTATAAAATAAGTACTACTGAACTTATGGAGATTAAACAACACACTCCTGAATGAAGAATTTGTCAAACAAAAAATCAAGAAAGAAATAAAAATATTCCTGGAACTAAATGAAAATAAAAGCATAACACACACACACACACACACACACACACACACACACAAATCTCTGGAACACATTAAAAGCTGTCCTAAAGGAGAAGTTTATAGCTCTAAGTGCATACCTTAAAAAAAGTCAGTGCACATGGAAATTAAAAGCACCAGACTGGTGGAACTAACCTTCTTGGATGTTTAACAGCCATACTTTGAGGCCTATACTAATTTGGTCAGAGGGACATAAAGGACAGTTTTTGCTTCTTGTCCTCCAAGGTCAACTAAGTTCCAGAGGACTATGAGCATCTCTCAAAGTGTCCTGTAACTGTGGTGAGTCACCTGTCCTCTTGTTCAGGGAGGCTATGGAGACCCCACCAGATTGACTTGAACCAGTTTCCAGTCTACAAAGAGGAGGGTCAACACAGAGGAAACATTTTCTCCATGCTTCCAAGCGAAGCCATCCATGGTCAAGCAGAACCATTGACTGATCTTCACATAGATGGAAATGGTAAAAGAAAGGAGCCTGGGACTCTTCCCAAGTCCATGTGATCCCTGAGGAACAGATCCTCAAACAACCTTAACAGTAAAAATAAACTGGTTTATTTGGACCAACTGTATGGTTTTAAATACTCGAAAGTATAACCAAAGAGTAAAGTGATCAGTATATTTCTTAAAGAATACACTTCCCAGACATTAGACTTAAGTCTATATAAAATGTTGTTTAGACAGTTATTTCTAATTGATGATTTTGTTTCCAAGCAGAAAGTGCTGCTCAGATGTAAGACTTCAAATCTTGGTCTCCAATACTGTAGTGCCCACCTGTAGCTAAGGGAGGCAACCAGATACTGCTCTGAAATGATGGATAAATTTGTTTTCTTCCCCTATCTAGAAGCCTTTTTGAGGGAATTGACAATGATTCTAACCACTCCAACAGCTCTCAAAGTGCCTGAAACTAAATTCTGAGTCCATCAATCTCGAGTCCAGCCTTGGCAGACAAAAGAAAAATGAGGAGGAACCCAATAGAGGGATGCTTTTGGAAGCCCTTGTCAAGAAATCCCAATGGACTCTCATACAAACATTTGAAATTTGCCCTGTTCTGACATTTTTCTAGTTCCCTGTCTGGAACTTGTAATGCTAATTACTCTTGTCTTTACTTCTCCTGCACATCTCCAATTCACCAGTCAAGGACTTTCTTTTCACCCTACAGTTGAGTTATGCAATTTGGGAGTCTGATAGACCCACTGAAGGGGCACCCCAATTGCCTCACCCTGTGTTCCTGTTCAGCATGGAAGAAGCCAGAGTGATCTGCCGATTCCCTATTGGCAATTTAGATAACCTCTTCAGGGGATGGTGTGATAAGAATAGGAGGTAGGACCTGGCTAGGCAGTTAGGATAAAAAAAACAAAAAAAAACAAAAACAAAAACAAAAAAACAAAGAAAAGTAGTCAGTTTCTTGGCTAAAAATCAAAATGTCCTTGGGAGTATGTCTTAGTCTGTTTCTTCATTGCTGTGACAAAATACTCTGGCCAATACCAACTTGGGGGAGGAAAGGGTTCATTTAGTTTACATCTCCCAGGTCGCAGTTCATCAGGGAGCCCAAGGTAGGAACTCAGGGCAGGAACCTGGAGGCAGGAGCTGGAGCACAGGCCATGGAGGAACTCTGCTTACTGGCTTGCTCCCCTGGCCCCTGCTCAGCCTGCTTTCTTATGCAACACAGGCCGAACTGCCCAGGGATGGCACCAACCACCGTGGGCTGGGCCCTCCCACATCACTCATCAAGAAGATGCCCCTCAGACATGGCCACAGGTCAGTCCAATAGAGGCAATTCTCCAATTGAGGCTCAAAATAGGTATACCAAGTTCACACTAAAGCTATCCAGCACAGAGTATAACTCAAGAATCTAGGAAAACAAAAACAAACCAAATTTAAACCCAGCAGACAGCAAGAAATAATAAAATCAAAGCAGAAATCAATTAAATAGAATCAAAGAAAACAATACAAAAAATCAATTAATCTAAGAGCCAGTTCTTTGGAAATACAAATAAGATAGACTCTTAGCCCAAATAAGCTAAAGAAAGAAAAATCAAAATCAACAAAATCAGACACAAAAGGGGAAACATCACAAAAGACATCAAAAAGTTCCAAAACATTATACAAGAATACGTTAAAAACATATAGTTTACTGAATTTGAAAATCTAAAAGAAATGGATGTGTTTCTAAATTTAATGGCACCACAAAAGTTAAACTAAGGAGAAATCAACAACTTAAACAGGCTCTGAACAAATAAGGGAATGAAAAGAGTAACACAAAATTTCCTGACGAAAAAAAAGCCCAGGTCCAGATGAATTCACAGCAGAATTTTCCCTAAAGTTCAGAGAAGATCTATCATGAATACTGCTTAAATCATTCAAAAAGATAGAAGCAGAGGGAGAATTCCCCAACTCCATCTACAAAGCCAGTATCACTTTAACGCCAAAACCAGGTTATAATACAACCAAAAGAGAAAACTATAGGCTCATATCCCTAATGAACATAGATGCAAAAATTCTCATCAAAATACATGCAATCTACTATATATATCACATCAAAAAGAAAATCCACCATGATCAAGTCGGCTTTATCCCAAATCACTCACTATGATCAAGTTGGCTTTATTCCAAAGTTTCAGGGATGGTTCAATATATATATAGGTTAGTAATATATCATATAATGTAATTTATCATAGAAATGGACTTAAAGACAAAAATCACATTATGATCTCAATAGACATAGAAAAGGCCTTTGAAAAAGTCCAACATGCATTCATAATTAATTCTAGAAGGAACTGAACTGGAGGGAACATACCTCAATATACATAAGGCTGTATACAACAAGCCATATACAACAAACCCACAGCCAACATCATTCTAAATGGAAAAAATGGGAAGATTTCTGATCAATGAGGTCCCAGACAGAGCTGTCCACTATCCCCAGTCCTTTTTTAAAAAATTATTTATTTAATAACCATATGATTAGAAGAGGCATTTCACTGAAACAGCATTGACATATTCAATAACAATTTCCAGAGCTAAGATGCTTCTCTTTCAAAATTGGCTGTAAATTTTTAGGTTTATAGTTGAATTAATACAGTTATATAATATTGTACTCCATATAAACCCTATAAGACATACAATTAAATGAGATTTTAAACTTTGAAAAAGATCTCCATTTCACTATTAAAATACACAGTTCCATAGAGAAAAATTCATTTTTTAATACAATTGACACTAAGATGCATATGTGTTTCTAATCTCTATATATCTGATTATTACTAGTCACAGTCAGTTACATTCTGAGCTCCTTGGCATCTGAGCATGGATATAAAGTCATCAGGTAGATTTCAATGGTAATGTTTTTCACATCTACTAATTATTAAGGATCAAATTTTTATGCTTTGAAGAATTTTTTTTATACACCCACTTCCCAGGCAGCACCCTCCCATAGCCTCCCTTCCCCAACTAGAGCCCTTATACTCTGATATCCCTGCTACTGTCTGCTATGTTGTCGGCACCCCAGCCATTCCCCACTACTTGCCCTTCTGGTGAATCTAGTCAGCCTATCTAGAGGTCTTTGTTTTAGGAGGGTCAGCTGTTCCTCATCTAGCGGTAATCAGTTGTCAATATTCCTTTAGATAAGACTGGGGTCTGCTGTTCAATTTCCCAGTTCTATGCTGGGCTACTATCTTGGAATCCCTTTGGCCACCCTGGCCAACAACTCAAAAGAAGGTATCGTCAGTCCTTTTAACAGTGATTGAAATTCTTGCTAGAGCAATAAGACGAGAGAAGAAAATTAAAGGAGTACTAATTAGAAAAGAAGACGTCAAATTATCCCTATTTGCAGATGATAGAATATTATCTGTAAGAGATTCCAAAACTTCTACCAGAAAATTTCTAGAAATGATCAATGCTGTCAACAAAGCAGTAAGAAACAAAAGTCACTATCCTTTTCTATATACCAATAACAAGTAGTCAGAAAAAGAGATCACAGGAGCACTCCCATTTACAATATCTCAGAATAAACCTAATCAAAGACATTAAATGTCACTATAATTAAAGCTTTAAATCTTTGAAGAAAGAAACTGAGGAAACACAGAAAATGAAACGCCCCTCGTGCTCACGCATTCATATTGTGAAAATGACCGTCCTATTAAAACATTTACTGATTCAATGCAATACCAATCAAAATCTCCATGACATTAGTCACAGAAATGGAAAAGCAAATCCTTAAATTCACATGGAATCACAAAAGACTCTGGACAGTCAAAGCAATCCTGAGCACAAGGAGCCATGCCAGGGTGGAGGCGGGGAGGATTACCATGCTAGATTTCAAACTATATTACAGAGTTATAGTCATAAAACAGCATGAAGTTGGCACAAAACCAGGCATGAAGTTCAATGGCACAAAAACAGAAGACTCAAACTGGAGTGTACACAATTACAGCCACCTGATATTTGGCAAAAAATATCCTGAATACACACTGGAGGAAAAACCTCTTCAAGTAGTGGTGCCGGGAAAACTGGATCTCCGCACGTAGAACAATGAAATTAGACTCATATCTATCACCCTGGGCAAAAGTCAGCTCCAACTGGATCAAAGACCTCAGTGCAAAGCCCTAAGCTCTGAAACTGTTAAAATATAGGTAGTACCATATCAGGTATAGGCGCAGGAAAGAACTTTCTAAATTAGACTTCAGTTGCTCAGGCATTAAGGTCAACAGTCAACAAATGGGACCTCATTAAACTAAAAAGCTTCTTACAGCAAAGGAAACAACTAACCAAGTGAAGAGGAAGCCCACAGAGTGGGAGAAAATCTTTACCATCTGTACATCTGATAGGGATCAATTTCCAGAATATACAAAGAATTCACAAAGAATCAAGAAAACAAATGTCCCAATTAAAAAACGGTCTATGGATCTAAACAGAGTTCTCAAAAGAAGAAATAAAAATGGTTAAGAAATCCTTTTAAAGTGTTCAAAAGCTTAGTAATTAAGGAACTGCAAATTAATATTTCTTTAAAATTTTATCTTACCCTCGTTGCCTAAGATTGAAGGAACAAATTACATAAAATACTTGTGAGGATGCGGGCGAAGGAGAACCCTCATTCACTGCTGGCGTCACAAACTGATGTAACTTCTATGGAAATGAGTATGGAGAGCTCTTTAAAAATCTAAAAATAGGTCTACCATAAGATCTGGCTATACCACTCCCCTTGGCTTGTACCCCAAGTACCACACTATGCTACTGCAGAGAGACTAGCTCAGCCATGTTTGCTGCTGCTCTTTTCACAATACCCAGGAAATAGAAACAATCTAAATGTCCTTCAGCTGATGAATGGATAAAAAAAAATGTAGCACCTTTATACGATAGAATACTACTCAGCAGTAAATAAAAATGAAATCATGAAATTTTCAGGTAAATGGATGGAACTAGAAACTATTATACCAAGAACACAGACTCGAGAAAACAAGCAATGTATGTTCTCTCCCATTTGTGGATCTTAGCACCAAATCCTTATAGGTGAGTGTATATCCCGATGTAGCCAGGAAAATGGAAAGAAATTATGGGTGTAAGGGGGGAGAAGGAGGCTGAGAGAGGAGGATAGTAGAAGACAAGTGTTATCAAGGGGGAGATGGGGTATATTCTAACTGGGGAGGTAATAGTAAGGGCCACACAGGGGAAGAGAGAGGGGAGATAGATAATGGTGGTATGAAAAACCTGAAGGAAAAAGCCTACTGAAAAATAGGCAAGTTGTTGGTCAGACCCTATCGTTGAAGGCAGGACACACTTTGGACACAGGATTTGAAGCAATGGGGCTGGAACTAACCTGGAAGCCGCCTCCCCTGAAGACGAGCTCTCAGGGTATCTGAAGATACTGAGAAGACTCCCAAGGGGGCAAACCAAAGGTCCCATCCAACTGTAAAGTCTGTGAGCCACAGCAGTGACCAGCAAATCATTTCTGGTTTTGTAGTGATGGCGTTGTTGTCTAATGGACTCAGGAGCCGCTCAGTGGGAGAACTCGTGTATGCTACTGTAAACAGAGCCAAAGACGTGTGGCTGGAGATGGCGTAGGCCCTAGAGAAAAACCTGTTTTGTCACATCCCTAGACCAACGTAATTGCTTACTGTTTTCTAAATCTGTGTTTTAGATATTGTGTTCTTAAGGTATTCTAAGTACTGTACTCTAGATATATTCGCAGACATGTACCTCTCACCACTCATCAAAACCCCCCCTTGTTTTTTCTTGCAACAGCTGGAGACTATTACAGAGTTCCACAACTGGTCAAATGCAGAGAACAAGTGACTGCGGGGTGCGCAGCCCTATGTGACACATCCATAGTGCAACCCTACACCCAAGACTCAGGGAATGTAGAGGAACAAGGGAAGAAGGGACATTAAGGCATCTCTTACTCGGAACACTGAAGCTTCCTCATGTGACAGAGAGTGATTAAGGAGATTGCAGAGTGTCTCACAGACAGGACATCTGCATTAAATCTCTTCCACTCGAGTTTCAGGAACCACGTGGATAGGGGAAGGGTCTAAATATGATCAAATTATGTTGTACGAAATTCACAAAAATAAAGAATAAAAAATACACAAATGTTTAAAAATTATTGGATGCCTAAATAAAATTGCTTACAATGAATTGTTTTGATGGTAACATAAAAACATAAATAATGTTAAAATGTGTGACAGCTAATCAAAACAAGAGACAGGGAAGTGAACTGGTCCGTTGTCAAGTATTTGCATGTTGTTTGAAGCGAAAGGTAGTAAATAATACGGTTCACTGAAATTTCAAGAAGAAACCTAAGTTAAACATTTAAAAAGTCAAACAGTTATAAAATTAGCCAATATTGGAAATAAAATGGCTTATTCAGAAAGCACTCCCTTTTACTTTCAGTCAGATGACATCCTTGATAAAATATAGGCAGGTATATGCAGAGAATCCTCTGTGGAATTATGTGATGGAGTAGACCGTTCGCCCAGGGTGGCCACAGAGCCAGAAGTGGACAGGTTCAGAGGGCACATTCAGACTCTTTCTGAGCTCTCTTACAGACACTCCGAGCTCCTGCTTTGTGGACAGTCCTTTCTCAGCATGAGTAATAGGGTCTAGGTCACAAAACATGACTGATAACTTAGGAGCTTTGACCTTCTGCAGCCCAGAGTCTCCAGGTTTGCTCCCTGTATTCCCTTGGGACACAGTTTTTGAGTCCCCACCTCTCTGAGATCGGAGAACCATCACTTAAGCTGCCTCATTGAGTCATACTGTGTCATTACTCATTATTAAACACTTCCAAGAGAGGTTACTAATGCAGACAGAATTTGATTTATGTGTTCAGGAACACAGGAAGAAAAGCCGTAGTGGGATAATCAACAAAATATCCTTTCAGAGGATTCATAACAGTTTTAGAAAAACCAATAAAACAGTAAAGTATTTAAATTGTGCATTAGAAAATATAATGCCTGCATTGAAAGTATCCATCAACGAAGGTGATTTATTGAATAAAGGCTTGCATGCAAATTCCATGTCATTATTTACTCTAAAGGGGCCATTATTTGTATGAAAAGTCATTTTGGGGAATCTCATTATAGGAAAAAAATATACTGGCAGAGCTACGTCTCGGGAACATAACTCTTGCCAGGAATGTACATTAATCAGAGTTCCCATAAGTCTCAAAAATGAGAAAAATATTTCCCAGACTGTTTGGCTGTCTCCCAATTGTCATGAAGAATAGGAGAGCTTAGGAGGAACCTTTAATGGACAGCGTGACCCAGAGGAGCTCAGAGTACAGGGCTAAGACCACACAGAGGTCACAGTCCATGTGAGAGCATAAGGACTGGGGCACATTGCAAAGGGCTTGGGTGTTGGTCAGAATCCTTCTGTTGAAACTAATGGAACTGAAGTTCTCTTACACTTATTGAGGGGTCACTACAGCACGGCTACACCGTCCCTGGGAAACCAGGACAGGCTGACAAGGAGCTCTCTCAGACACCCTTTGTCCATGCCATTACCCTCTCCTTGTATCTGACATTGATTCTTTCTCCTTTTCTTGGTCTGCACTGCCACCCATGACCCTGAATGAATCCCATCCATCAATGACTTGGGTGCCATGAAAAGGCTCCTTGAGACACAAGTGGATAAAATGCATCTCAGTTCATATTTGGTCCCATCTTGGCCGAAGATCTACTGCTGGAGAGCAGTGTGGGGAGGGCGGTGTCTCCTCACCAACTCAAGCCTGAGGGATGGTGACCTGGCAGGCTCTCGGTTAACATACAGTGGCATAACTCCCTAGTGACGAGGTGCTTGTGTGTTCTGTGTAACGGGGCCTGGCTGGATGATACCTGAGGGAGGGATGAGGTGGAAGATCATAGGGAGAGGATAGAAGCCCCATGGGCAAGGGACCGGGATCTTTCCCAGAAGCCTCCTTTCCTCTTTCTTCCAAGAGCAGTATCCAGTAAACATTCCCAGAAAGATCACCCTGAATTCTGTTCTGTGTGTGCATGATTGTTTTCTTTATTACCCCCCATGACCTCTTATCCCCCTCCATGATCCCCACTTCAGTTTCATGACCTATGTCCATTCCCCAAATATATAAAAATCAAAATCTAGAAGTTGCATGAGATAGAGACCATGCTGTGCCTGGCTTTCCGGTGGGACTACAGTTTCTAGCCCCATCTATTTTCCTAAAATATCACGATTTTATTTTTCCTCATGCTATACTCAAGTTGAAAACACTGGGAGTGTGCTGTGGCATAGCAAGTTGGGTTAGACAGACCCAAATACTGGTCTTGAGTTTAACCACTAACTACTTATGTGAACAGGTGCTCAGTTAACTTTGACTTCAGTTTCTGGGCTGCATACAGAGGTGGTCAGGGACCAACGAAAATCTGTTTACATCCCCACTAGAGCTGGGCACATGGTAAGTACTCTTAGCCCACACTGATGTGAGCGAATTGGACAGTTTAGGAAAATTTTCTTCTTTTCCCTCTGCGTGTTTTGGCTCCCTGTTAATTATGGTCTGGGAAACTGCTCACACTTACGTTAGTACCAAATACATTCAGAGCTGATGTGAACTGGTAAATTTTGAGAACAGAAGCGAAAGAATCAAGGTGGTGTTCAAACACTTAGTAAGAGCAGGCCCAGCCACAGGGCCTAGTGCTCTCCTCTGATCACACATCTTCCCCTTGGGAACTATAACTTTAGAGGCTAAGGGATCGTGGGCGGAAGAGGTGGCACAGTGGTTAAGAGTGCTTGCTCTTGCAGAGAGAGAACCCTAATTCAGGTCCCAGCACCCACATGTCGGATCACAGCCCTCTGTGACTCCAATTCCAAAGGCTCTAACACCCTCTTCTGGCCTCTGTGGGTACCAGGCACCACATGGTGCACAAACATAGTTATATGGACACATAAACATATAAAATAAAAAGGATATTTATGTATTTTATTTAATATTCATAAGTGCATATAATGTGTTTGATCAAATGCATCCTTTGCTCTGTCTCCTCTTCCCCGTGCCTCCCCACAACTTTTGCCTCCCAGTTTCATGTGCTCTATATTTTATGCCCACAGTTCTGCTTACTGTTGCATACGTGTGTGTGGCACAGGGCCACCTGGAGCATGGAAGCCTCTCACAGCTTGAATCCCTGAAGAAAATGGACTTTTCCTCTCCCCAGCAGTCATCAGTGCCCAATAGCTCATCACATAGGGGTAGGATTCCATGAGCCACTCCTCTGTCCACGCTGGGATTTTGACTGCCTCGGTCATGTGCAGGTCTTGATATGGAGTCCACTGTGAGTCCCTGTGTGCATAGATGTGTATGGGGGGGGCACTTCATCACAGAGTATGCGTGACAGGCACGAACATGGTGCAAGTGTTTTCCTTCCTCTGACACATAAACAATGTTTATCAATGTTTTCATCTATTTTATGTCTTTTTAAGATTCCATTAAAGTGAAAGTATTCAGAGAATAAAGGAGCACATCACCACAGTGGCCAGCGCAGAGAACAACATTTTCTATTCTGAGAAATTAAAAGATTTCTGGCTCAGTAACTAACGGTCTCCCTTTCAAAGTGGAGAAATTCCATTTAGAAACTTTGTTGATAGAAAAAAAAAAAGTAGTTTTCCAAGTCTTTGAAAGAGTGATAGAGCATCTTGGATCTGCAGAGGGCAGAGAGTTCTCCAGTCTAGGAGGCCTACTCCGAGGGGGACAGGAGGATGTGCTTACCCCTGAAAGCAGCACTGGTGACCAGGACAGCTCCTGTCTGTAATCTGTAGGCTGGACAGTTGCTGGAGATGGAGGCTAAGCTTGGACAATGATCTCCAAATTCCAAATCTGAGAGAGGTTTCATGGTCAGCGTGGGAAATGCTTTCACAGAAATCTCAGCTCTCATTCCCTTCCCCTTGACCCACAGCCATAAACTAGTGACGTTTTGAAATGGCTGCTGACGTCAAGAGCTTCCCACATCAGCCCCTTACTATAGAGATGGGGCAACTTGGTCTTTACTTTATACTAATTTCTAAAAGGAGGTTAAAAATGAAACACTCTTCATTGATTCCTGCTCCACTGGCTTCACATTTGCATAAATCTGCCTAGTATTGACAAGTTCAGAGACCTTCAGCCCAGCCTTACCTGCTCTCCGAACAGGGGGCAGTGTGTCAAGAAAAGACAGGCCAGCTGTGTCCCAGCCCAGCCTGCTCTCTGGACAAGGCAGTGAACTAACAAATGTTTTAGCTACGTACTCATCTGTTAAAATTTAAAGCCAACTTCAGACAGAAACAGAATGTGTCACCCAAAGGGGCCTTTTGATATAAGATCTGCTAGAGCTAACTGCATCTAAAAGGTTCAAGAGAAGCTCTCTGCCACCTTCCTCTCCCAGAAAGCGGAACGTGAATTTACAGTCATGCCTCCTCAGGGTTCTGCAAGAATGGCTTGTCCTCCCTCCTAGAGACTCTCAGAACGTGTAACCCCAGAAACAGCTGTGAGCCAGTCTTCCCAGCCAGCCGTTGCCACCTTTGGCTTCCCACACATTTGCCTTTCAGAGCTCGCTTTGATTGTGTCTCTTGTTCACACATTCTGGTTCTTTACTAAGATGTCCAGTTGTAACCAAACCTTTGAGTCCCTCATCCATGTTCAAGGACTCTGCTGGTTCCCCTCTTGCTCACCTGCTGTTTTTGAGTGTATGTGTCCATACAACTATGTTTGTGCACCATGTGGTGCCTGGTACCCACAGAGGCCAGAAGAGGGTGTTTTGAGTGTAGCTCACACAGCAGAGAACCCAAGTATGGAGAGGAACGGGCATTTCCTCTCTCACTTTTATGTATTTACTTTTGACCGGTGTATGTATACATGTGGTACACATGTGGGTATGCATGTTCACTTCGTGTAGGTGCATGTGTGGAGTTGCATGTGTGCAAGGTTGTGCATGCCTATGTGTGCTGGTATGTGTGTAGATCAGGGGTTCATGCAGGACATATTCCTTGATCACTCTCTATCTTGTGTATTGAGTATTGGCTCCCGGTCTCTCCCTAATTCTGGAGCTTGCTGATTAAGTTGGTCTAGCTAACTCTCCTGCTCCAGGGATCCTCTGTCTGCTCCCTCCCTCAGGCTGAAACTACAGACATCACTAAGCCTGTCGGTGGGTGATGGGATCTGAGCTCCAGTGCTGGGATCTGAACAGCGATTGGCTGACCCGGCCCTTCCCCTCAGTCTTGCATCTGTTTTTGACTTGCAACATTTCCTTCTCAGGATACAGTTTGTGGCATTAGGATACAAGTTAAGTCGTCAGAACTAGAGGGGAGCAGACTCCATTTGTAAGCTGGTCCAGAGTCACTGGCATTGAAACCCCTTTGCACTTTTTACTCAAGAATTATCTCTGGGGATCTGGAGAGATGACTTAGTCATTAAGGGTGCTTGTTGCTCTCTCAGAGGACCTGAGCTCAGTTCCCAGAACCATACCAGGCAATTTATAACAGTCAGTAACCCCAGCTCCAGTGTGTCTACTTTCTTTGACACCCCCATCCATGGGTGCACACACACACACACAGACACACAGACACACATGCACACAATTAAAGATGAAATAAATCTTTTCTAAAAAGTCTCTGGCTGCCTCCCAGACCCACAAGCTTCACGGCCTTTGTAGGAAGTTCTGCTGCCCTCCACTGCATGGCTGAGATACTTTTCCATTCACATCTCTTTAATATTATGGGACTCTTCAATTGAACATGCATTGTGTCCACAGCTGTGCCTTGGAACCCTGAGTCTCATGAGACTCTATTGAGACAGATGACGTGAAGGGCCCTGCGAAGAGCCTGACAGCGGCAGTCACCGCCCGTTCTATCCTCGCTACTTGCTGACCACGGTCACCACATCACTTCACTTTTTAATTACACTCAATTAATTGCAATCGTGCCTCAATCTGTTGAAAACGAAAAGCTCAAGATGCTATGAAGTGAGTGAAAAATATAGTTTTGCTTAATTCTTTTGTCCTAGCACCTTCTGCAAATAGGTGTGCTATAAGTTCAATTGGTTTAATTATACCATCTATAAGGGATATGGTAAATGCCGTTAAAATGTGATCAGATTATGTACAGTAAGTCTGATTCAGTTTTCTTCAGATCAAATTAGGTTAAAGTAACTCTGCTGCTGGCCCTACTTGGGACATAAAAGGATGAGTCTGTAGTGCGGGCCTTTGGGCACGCTCAGGGTGACGCACGCAGATGAGGAAGGAAGAGGCGATGTGCTGGTGGGTCCTGCAAACCACCTGCCCAGCTCAGAGGTACAAAAGTGGAACTGGCTGTTCAACAGGTGTTCAACATACTCCTGGTGATTTAGGGGACTTTTTTGAAGCTCTTGTGGCACACGTTAGTAAGACGTATTAACATCTATGGAGAAAGCAATGCAAAAGTATTTCTAAAATATTAAATTGAGATCTCAACAATGTATTTATTTGCATACCATTGATCCTAAAGACTCATTTTATTTTTCCAAGTTGAATTTTATATTATATAATTTTATTTCATATAAATCAAGGAAGCTCCTACCTGAAGTATAATGCGTATAGCTTGAAAACATCAGCCATAAATCCCTGTCTAATCACCCGTTCAGTGACTTATATGGCAATAATTACTGTAGCAAGGTCTTTACATTGGAGAGAATTCAGGAGGGTTGGGATATAATTGTTCTGAGCTGGACCAAATTGTTGATGATGATTATGACGACCGGTATATTTCTTATTTCTTCTCATTGAGTTTTAAAAGTAATTTATTAAAAATAGCCTAGGAATTGAAACAATGGAAAACAAAGCGATCAACAGGTTGGCTGTTTCATCTCTTCTTAGAATTCGTTTTTATTGAATTTTTCTGTATTTCGTATAGAACATCTCAATAAATCCTAATCATCTTTATACCCCTTCCCCACTGACAACATCCCATAGCTCCCCACTGGAATTCATACATTCTGTCATTTGTGTTAAGGCCTACTGCGTCAAGTTCATGTCCCCAGATGTCCCTCAGTGCAAGGTCATCTACTGAGGTCTAGTCAGCCTATCTAGCGTCCCTCCCTTTAGGAAGATCAGCTCTTCCTCACTAGCAGTAATCAGTTGCCAATATTTCTTCAGCTAAGAGTGGGGTCTTCTGTCCATTTCCCCAGTCCTATGCTGTGTTTTTGTCTCTTTGGGTTTGCATGGACTTGTGAATGCTGACATCATTGCTGTGGATTCATATGAGGAGGGTCCCTGGAGCTTGCAGGACTCTATTTCCATATGGTCATGCACTTCCTCCCTGGCTTTTACAATCTTTCTGCCCCCTCTTCAGAGATGGTCCCTGAGCCCTGGGTGGGTGAAGTTTAATATGAGTCCTGTCCAAGAACCAGCATTCTGTAGACTCTTAATATCTGCATTTTGGCCATTTGTGACCTTTTGTGCTCCTGGTCCTCTGTTGTATGAGGGAGTTTCTTTTTTTTTAACTTTTAAAAGAAACTTTACTGAGAATTTCATACATGTATATAAGGTGTTTTGATCAAATCCACGCCCACTCCTCCCTTCCAACTCCTCCCATATCTCACCATCACTTTTTTTCTGACAACTTCATATACTCCTTTCTTTTTCTTTCTTCTCTTTCTTTCTTTCTTTCTTTCTTTCTTTCTTTCTCTCTCTCTCTCTCTCTCTCTCTTTCTTTCTTACCTTCTTTCATGGGGCCTTTTGCTACTCTAACATTACCCCTCTGAAGAGGTAACCCTAAAATCTTTTAGGGACTAGATAAGAGCTCCAAATACTTTTGTCATTTTTGGCCTTTGGAACAGAGTATGTTGCTAAGAGTCCCAAAGACATTTTGATTTTAGCCAAGAAACTGGCTACTTTTCTTTGGGGTCTTTTTACCCTAACTGCCTAGCCAATTCCTACCTCCTATTCTTATCACACCATCCTCTGAGGCGGTTATCCAACTTGCAAATAGGGCATAGGGACGCAGACTGCTCTGGCTTCTAAACAGGGACACAAGGAGAGGCAATTGGAGTACCCCTTCAGTGGGTCTATCTAAAAGATTCCCAGATTGTATAACTCTTGTCTATAGGGAGAAAAGAAAGTCCTTGACTTATGAATAGGAGATGTGAAGGAGAAGTAAAGGCAAGAGTAGTTAGCATTACAAGTTCTAAACAAGGGACCAGACAAAAGTCAGAACAGGGCAAATTTCAAATGTTTGTGTCAGAGTCCATTGGGATTTCTTGTCGAGAGCTTCCAAAAGCATCCCTCTATTGGGTTCCTCCTCGTTTTTCTTTTATCTGCCAAGGCTGGACTCGAGAGTGATGGATTCAGGATTTGCTTTCAGATATTTTGATAGCTGTTGGACTGGTTAGAATCAGTGTCAGTTTCATTAATGAGAACTGAGAGATTCATTTGTGTTCTCTTCTTTACCCCTGTTCTATGTTCCTTGAGCCTCAGTTGCAGAGGTTGCATTATAGATGTGTCACTCAGGCCTGGGCAATTCGTGGACAGTGTCTGTGTGTGACCAGTTCTGGTACTTAGCAATAGTCTCCATCTGGAGCTTCTTTGATGAGTGGCCTTAGAGAAAGCCCCAAGACCATCACAACCCTAGACAAACGTAATTTCTTACTATGTGAGAAATATGTGTCCTATGTTTACAGACAAACACCCCAGTCACTGGTCTTTTCATCTTGTACCACCAGTTCCACCCCACAGGTAATGATGCGCACAGATCGCTTTGCTTTGTGCACTGTCTATAGAAGCCAGTACTTCTCCCAAAGGTCCATAAACTCCTGGGGTTCTCTGAGACCATTTATATGGTCCATAAAGTCACAACTGTCTTCATAACAATATTGAGATTTCCGTTGACATTTGCAGGAAGAAATGATGCATCAACTGCTGGTGGCTCAGCACAAATTAAGGTAGATCCATCCTAAGGGGCAGGCGCCAAGTTTCTCACAGTTGTCACAGTGGGAAGACGCGCCAGGCTCACTTAGGAGGTCTGGCAGGGGCAGAATGCATTATTCGTTTTGTTAACTTTCAGCCTTTGGGAACTTGTCTTCTGTGATGTTCCATTTGATGAACTGTGAAGTAGATAAAAAGCATTCTTGGTCCTTACCAGAGCAGGGTGTCTGTCTCCAGGAACACCGCTTCATTCTTTACACTGTTCTACTTACAAACCAGGCAGGCCAACTTTTTCATTAAACATTATGTTATATGAGGGACTAACTGAAAAACTTTAACTAATTTGATTTGAGTGTTCATAGTTTGTCAAAAAGCAAACAAACAAGAAAACAAAACAAATAAAAATGAAGGAAGTGACCCTGCCACACACAGGAAAACAAAGGACAGTATCTGTGGCCGACTGAGGGATTCAAGGTTTCATGTAAAATCCCAAATTTTGGAAAAATCCTGTCTACTGTTGTTAATGCAGCAGCTTTTCCATATCTAAGTCTTTCTTGCTGTGCTACGTTATATTAAGGAATTTTCTCTCCTTGATACTGGCTCTGCCTGAATCAAGAAACCAGTTCTTTCTCTTGGAAAGACGATTACAATCGGTGCGTTTGAATGTAATAAAATGTGGAAGATCGCTCATGTAAGAAAGTGGCTTAGAAAAAAGCAAATGAAGAAGAACAGAGAAAACGAGAAGCCAAACAGGAAGCAGATTAAACAGATCTATTCAGTCTTCAATGAGTTATAAAGGGCAAGAGTCATCACAAGAGAACAGTCTCACAAAAGAAAAATATGAGAATAGAAACAAGTAAAGAAGATTCAAAATATATTAAAGTTATATAAATTCCTTAAAGGGGAAAAATCACTATGCATATTTCAAAAAGCATACCAAACTGTGTCAGCAGTGTGCGGACGTTTGCAGTAATTGATATGCAATGGAAGTGATATCCACATGGAACTATTTCCGATAAAGTGGCAGAACATTAAGACAGGCTCACAAAGGATACATAGAACTATCAAAAGATGTGGCTGGAGAGATAGCTCAGCAGTTAGAGCACTGGCTGCTCTTGCAGAGGATCCGGGTTTGATTCCCAGCATCCACATGGCAGCTAACAACCATCTGTAATTTCTCAACTTACTGTTTTATCAGACTGTTTTGACTAGTGATTCATGTAATTCTTTATCAATGGAGTTCAGAGAGCCCTAGACCATCTTGGTGCCGTTTCTGCATTGTTCTTGCATGGTGATTGATGGTGCCTCTTGCCTTTACAGATTCATCTCTTTCTACTGCAGGAGAGTTTTCTATAATTATGTCTTTTGATATTTCTTATATATATATACATATATATTTTATTTATTACTTCCTTTTTATTTAATGTATATGAGTGTATTGCCTCCATGTGTATAAGTGCACCCATGTCATGTAATACTCGTGGAGGTCAGAAGAGGGCATTGGATTCACTGGACTGGAGTTACAGATGGTTGTTAGCCACCTGGAACAGAGGCTTTTAACTGCTGAGCTATCTCTCTAGTCCCTAGCATATGTGTGTTTTATTCATTTAAATTAAAAACTGTTGCTCTTAACCACTGAGCCAACTCTCCAGCCCCTGAATGTATGTTTTAAAATGTCAATGTCTGAATCAGAGGGCACACAGCAATGATGCTGTGGGATATGTCCTAACGGCTTCAGATCAACACAGTTTGAGGAATAGAATTCATACAGTTAGAGAAACCTAAGAATTTCAAACATCAAATTTACTACCTTCACTTTCAAGGACTTTTTAAAAGGCTAGTAATCTTTTATATAAGTAGTATTCAAACCTGCCAAATCAGTTTTTATTCAGTTTATTACCTAATTTAAATTCAAAGAGAATTAAATTTAAATTTTTATTTCAATAAGAATGTATGTGAAGATAAAACTTCATAAAGTTATTTCCATCAAACCTCCCAAGAACATGAACCCTTAGACAACTATCTGGAACAAAGTTCCCCAGATAATGTCAATGTTCTCTTCTTTGGTAAAATTATTTAGAAAGATATGCTCATTTCTTCCTTTCTCCTATTTTTATTTAACTCTTCTGTATTGGCTGAAATGATTCCTATAGTCATTTCATTAAAAAGTTAACAATTGATGCAAAACATTTCATAGTTCCTGTGAAGGAAGTTCTCACCCACTTCCTTAGTACGTTTACGTCCCTTGCAAAAAGCAGAAGTTGATACTGTTGCACTGTAGCTGAAGCCCTTAAAATACAGATTAATGAAAGGAAAGCATTTAACACAACTTTGTGTGGCAGGAGAGCTTTCAGAAATAAAGACACAGGGAGACATCCACATTTTATGGACTTTTAATGTCTATTTCAAAAATAATAATTGTTTAAATTGTATGTGTATTAGTGTTTTCCTGCATGTATGTAAGTGTATCAAGGGTGCAATGCCCTTCGAAGCCAGAAGAGGGTGTCAGAACCCCTGGAACTGGAGTTAAAGACATCTATTGGCCACCATGTGGATTCTGGGAATGGAACCCAGATCCTCTGCAAGAGCAGCCAGTGCTCTTAGCAGCTGAGCATCTCTCCAGCCCTTCATGTCCACTTTATGGAGACACCTGATTGAAAGAGAGTGATGTAGCCTAATGATCACATGCTTGGCTGGAGGGACCTCGCCAGGCCTCTTTGTTCCTCTCTGTTCTTTGTGTATCTTCTTGGTGATTTATTCCTTCTCTCTGGGCAGAGAGTATATGAGAATTTTGTGATATGCTTTTTATGGAAGGTAGGTCGGAGGATTCGTGATGGCTTATTTAAGGAATGGTTCAGAGAGTTTTCTACTTAAGCAGTTTCTTCTGTTTCCTTTAAAATTATCAGTGTGTGAAGGTGCGCTATTATGGGGTAGCATTACACAATCCCACAGTCAAACTCTGAAGGTTTTTGTCTATTGTGTTGAATTTCAGCAGGTGTTCTAATGCGATCTTGTAGTGATGGTGGGGTGGGGACTTAGCAGCCAGTACCACCTGGAAGGTACACTGGAAAGTTCCCAAGTTCTAACAGTGGTCACGGGAGCAGCTGGTGTTTATCAGTATGTCTACAAAAAAAGCAACTCTCATCCCAGAGGGGAGATGAGATAGCAGATCATTCTGGAGCCAAATCTAAATTACCGTAATCCAGGAACACAGATTTAGGTTTCCCGAAATATGATGCTCCAAGAAGGTAGCCAGCCCATTAAACTTTTACAGAAACAGAACAAAGAAAGTCATAAATTAGCATCTTTTCTTCAGATGTACTGGTAGATGCAACAGGTAGTCAGAACCCAGTAATGTTGGGAATACTCTGCTGTAAGTCTTAGATGCTATCTGACAGCATTCTTCACACTTTGACGGGTGTCAACTAGGGGTCTACTCATACATTCCAAAGGATTTTTATCTGTTAGTCACAGGGCACTAGGTCCACACACAGATGGTCAAGGAATGACTATTTAGGGGTTATAAAGAGTTCAAGATAAGTTGCAATTGGTCTCTGTACCTGCAACATTTCAACCTCTTCATACCACTGATGTTCCAGTCACCAATCAGCCATTTTGGATATAGCTTCTTTCCAAGAATTCTTGTTCACAGCATTAATAATGTGATAGTCCTCACTCCACGTGATTGGGTATCTATAATAGATTTCTTTCTCTTCATATCTGGTAAAGAGAATTTCATTTATGCTTTACAGAACCCAGTGAGTTAGGAACTTCTGTACTCCACAAAATACTCGAAGAAACAAAGGCACAATATGATGGACATAAGATGGGTTAATATAGGTGACATCTCACAGCTTTCTACAAACTAAGGGTTTGTCATTCTGCATTCTCAGAGGTGTCCTTCAAGTTGTGAAGGAATTTTTTCTTTGATAATGAACCATCTTGTTTCAGGTCTCAGTATATTTAGAGAGAGCTGGCTTCATATGTGGAGATTTTCCCACAGGAACCGGCAATGGGCTGCTCTCAAGGAGGAAATGTTTGCTCAAAAGCTGTTGCATTCTATGGATAAGCAGGGAACTTCTGCAAGTTCCAATCCCTGAGAAGCGAGCCCCTGAAGAAGAGGACCTTCCTTGACCCAAACAGCGACATTTACTAAGAATGCTTTAAAGAGCTACAAAACAATAATTTTCAATCTTCTGTGTGTGTGTATCTTTGTGTCTGTGTTTGTGTCTCTCTCTTTCTTGTCTGTGTTCTCTGTGTGTGTGTTCTCTCTCTCTCTCCTCTCCTCTCTCTTCTCTCTCTCTCTCTCTCTCTCTCTCTCTCTCTCTCTCTCTCTCTCTCTCTCCACACACACACACATACATTCATGTGTGCGGCATGTAAGCAGCACACTGCACATGTGGAAGTCAGAGGACAGCCTTGGGTGTCCATCTCCACTGAGGTCTCTTGCTCACTGCCTGCAGCAGGCTGATTGGCCCTCGAGCCTCCTGAGATTTATTACCTCTGCTTCTCATCTCTCTGAGGATGTGCTAGGATTATGGATGTGCAGAGTAGAGTCTTGGATCAACCTCAAAAGTCTTCATGCTTATGCAACAAGCACTTTACCCACTGAACCATCTCCCCTGCCCTACAAAGAAAATCTTGAGGCGAGAATAATTGACCTCATGAACTTACATTCCACCTTGTCTTTTTCCTTAGATGCCATTTATCTCTTATATTACACAGTTCACTGAAACAAATTTGCCCTGAACCAGTGTCCACACTTAGGCAATAAGTTTGGAACTGAATCGTTTCTATCCTAGTGAATGAATTATACAACGTAAGAAAAGTGTAGCTTAAAAGCATATGTGTATTACAAGTAATAACATCTCAACCAACCAGGAAATACAACAGCTTGAGGCAAATGCCAGCTTCAGAGGACCGACTACTTTCTGCATGATGTGTAACCTGCGGCGTTGGGGTGGGGGATTCTAAGTCATGTCATCTGAATTTCTTCCTGGTTCAGGGCCTTTTCCACTGATCAAATAAACTTGGTTATATTGAACTAGTTTCAGTTTTTATTTTGGTAAAACTATTTGATCTTCATAATTGAATGAGATTGTAAGAATTTTGAATATGGGTTGTGAACATGAAGTGGTGTCATGGTGTATGCCTAAAGAGATGTGGAAAACTCATTTGTGCATGATTTTTCTTAATTTCTTAATTGGCAATGCTGAGATAATGGGCAAAAAAGATTATCATTCACTTCAAGCAACATTTTGGTTTTCTGCAGTGCTAGCAACCCAGTGTCCCTCAGGAAGGTGGTTTAAAAGCAAAGTTGTTCTCAGTGAGAAATGATGGGGGTTAGGATGAGCCTGAGGTACTGACAGGATAGGGCAGTAGTGCACACACCCCACTGTGTCAGGTGAATGTCAAGAGCCACCTCTGGGGAGATCAACACGGCTGTTGATTATTGTAGATACTCTTTTGGTACCCTGTCTAAATTCCCACTCCTTGTGGGGCTAGTTTTCATATGAGTCCAGTATTAGGACCACAGGATCCACTGAAATACTTACTTCGTTCCAAATTTCTGGAATGTTTTATGTAGAGTTGTTATCATTTCTTCTCTAGCTGGTTCACAGAATCTGCCATGAAACCATCGGGGACTGAATTTTAATGAGAAAGAACTACAAATTCGATTTCATGTAAACCCACAGCTGTTTCACGTGTTTCTTGTGAGATGAGATATGGTAAGTACACACTCTAAGGGATTTGTCCATTTCATCCACGTTTTCCAATTCATTAGCGTGAGCTTCTAATATTTTATTGTGTCTTTAGTATTTTATAGACTTCATGTTAATGATAACTCTCTCATTTCTGGAATGATGAATGCTTCCTTTTTCCTGACCACTCTTGCTGGGATGCGTGGATTCCATTGATATTTTCAATGAATCCGTGGCAGGCTCCCCTGATTTTCTCAATTGCTTCCTATTCTGAATTTCATTCATCATTTTCGTATCTTTGTTAGTTTCTTCCCTCCACCTGCATCTCCTCTGTTTGCTTTTTTCTATGAACTGTGATGCAGAAGCCGAGGATACTGGTCTGACTTTTCTGCTATTAATATACATATTTTATGGGATGGTACAGAATTAGCATCAGCCCTATTTCTTTTTAAATTATCAGCACTGTATTTTATACTTTCATTTTCACTCAAATCAAAATACTTTACTTTTAATTTTGGTTAATCAAAGGTCATGTAGAAACACGTTTTACATTTCCAAATAGTTGATTCTTTCCCAGAGATCTATGACTGGTTTTCATTTTAATTCCATACAATCAGAGAACATATTCTGTATAATTTAAATAGTTTTTAGATTTATTGAAACCTTTATAATGGTTGAGAACATTATCCTTATCTACATGCACCTGAAATTTTTAATTTTACCATTTTGGAGTGGAGTTCTGTATAAATAAATTATGAACTGATGTTAAAAGTAGTTTGGGTCCTTCTATAGTATTTCTGGATGTCTGTTTGTCCATCATTTATTGAGAGGTATAGTGAGTGATACCTCTGGGTAGAAGCGCCAACTTGGACATCTTCTGTTCAGGTGTTCAGAGTTTTATTCATGGATTTTGAAGATGCAGAAGTACTGGATGCATTAGACATGGACAGTTTGGTGTCATTATAGTGCAACGAATGGCCCGTTCTCACTGAGAATGTCCTACTTTGTCACCGGCCGGTCCTGTCCTGAATCTACTTTTTCTGACCCTCATTTTTCCTCTCCAGCTGCCTTTTGATTAGTGACAGCTTTAACATGGCATTTATTTCTCCATTTTATGTTTAATCCAGTTGTGTGCATGCTGGTTAAGGACTGTCTTGTGACTCTAACATGGTAACAATGTCTGTCACTGATGGGTGTTCAAGCACTGACATTTAGCAGGATTCTGATGTGGTGGGTTACATCTGCCACCAGACTGCATGCTTTCTGCAGTTCATGTTTCTCCTCCATTTTACATTGACCCTTTTCGTTTACTTTTAAGTGAATATTTTTAATTCTACCTTCCCTTTATTCACTGGTTTATTAGCTATCATTCTTTGTTTCTTCATTTAATATTTACACTAAATGTTAACGTGCAATATTCACTTGTTACATTGAACTTAAAATGGCATAATAGAGGCTGGAGAGATGGCTGGGCAGTTAGGAACACTGACTGTTCTTAGAGAACACCCGTGTTTGAATCCCAGCACCTACATGGCAGCTAACAACTGTCTGTAACTCCAGTTCCAGGGGATCTGACAGCCTCTTCTGTCCTCCGCGGTCATTGCACAACACAGGTATGCTCACCTATATGTAGGCAGTACACGCATACACGTAAAATAAAAATAAATAAAATATTTTTTAAATGGCATAGTAATGTTTCTCTATGAGGATCTTTATATATGTGTATATAACTTATTTTTATTAATTTTATGTGCACGCATGATTCCCTGTATTGTATTAAGTGTACCACAAGCATGCAGTGCTTGCGGAGGTCAGAAGAGGGCATCAGTTCACTTGGAACTAGAGTTGTTGGTCATGTAGGTACTGGGAACTGAATGCAGGTCCTCTGCAAGAGCAGTCAGTGCTCTTAACTGCTGAGCCGTCTCCCTAGGCCCACCTCAAGGACCTTGAAGCAGTGTACTTTATTTCTCCTCTCTGAATCACAGCAATACCTAGCGGGTTTGTTTGAAGTCTGTTCCCATTATTATTGCTTTTATTTAAATTTCCAGTTATTTTCAAATTGTTTAAATTAGAACAAATTTACATATCTATGTAGTTGTTATTTCTGGCCCCGATGATTATTTGTGCAGATGTATATATTTGACATTTCAATGGCTGTAGTTGACATTTCTTATATTGTGACTCTACTGGGGACGAATTGATTCAATTTTCTGTAACTAAATATATTCTTTCCTTTACTATTTGAAATTATTTTTGGAGGCTGTGGATTCCAGGCTGACAGACTTTTTCTTGCAGTCTATGAGGATATCGCTCTCGTCTTCTCACATGCGAGGAGTCTCTTGCCACTTGATTAGTTGTGGGTTTTCTGTATATAATGGGTATTTTTATTCTGCCTGTTTTAAGAGGCTATTTTTATTCCCTTTCACTTTTCTGTGTGTACTGAGATCCAGGCCAAGCTTTGCACATGACAGGCTAGTGTTCTCCAACTAAGCCACAACTTAAAATGCATGACTGATTGCATGCTTCAGCGTTATCTTCGTCATACATGTTGGTGCTGGTCTTCATTACATGAGATTGCATTCATTAGTTCTTGCAATTGCGAGTTTACATTTCCATGACAATTTTTAAACATTTATTTACTTTTACGTGTATGAGTGATTTGCCTGCATGCATCCAGTTCCCACAAGGGCTGAAGGAGGGCATCAGACTTCCCAGAACTGGAGTTACAGGTGGTTATAAGCTGCCATGTGGGTGCTGGGAACCAAACCCTTGTCCTCTGCGAGAGCAGCAACTGCTCTTCACCACGAGCCATCTCTCTAGACACCTCCATCATACTTCTAATATTCCCACTATTAAGTCTTTAAAAAGTCTCCTATTTTTCCTCAACGGTCAAATCACACCTACATGCTTCCATAATACGTGCACAGTGATCTGTTCATCTCATCCTCTATGTTTTCCACATCGCTCTTTGCACCTTTCAATCTCTAGAATTTTAACTTTTATCCTCATTATATCCACCATATCTCCATTTTATTTTTAACATAAGAACTACAGTTCTGAACATTGTTTACTGGTTTGATTCTGGCTCCTAAGATTTGTCTGGTGAGAGGAAAGTGAACACCAGTCTTTCTACCTACCCCATCAGACCCCTTCACCAATGCAAGACCTGAGTAATATACTCAAGCCCCGTGAATAACGCTTTCCATGGCTGGGAGGAAACATCTCCTCTCCTAGGCTGAGTGAAACGGTGTCTGCTGAGCCTTTGGGACACGTGTTTTTAGCTGCTGGATACTTTTCTCACATGTGCTCATTAATGCTTTGCTGTGTACACAAAGCTTTCTCTGCTGACCTGGGGGTCTCTCCTCCCTCCCCCCAAGAAAACCTTAACCTTCCCTTTAGATTGGTCCCTCTGCACCTTGGGTCTGTATGTTCAGGTGACAGTTCTCTGGACTTTTCCTGGGTCCCCTCATTGTACCATAACCTAGAAACACTCTGTAATCTGGGGGTAATTATAGAGCTTTCTAGAGTAGACTGCAAATAAAGTTATAGTGACTACATTATATTTTTGGTCGAAACCTGATTAGAAGGTAGAATTTAGGAAGAACCTCAAGTCAATTTCCCTCACAATTTTACACTAATTCCATCCCAAGTCCATTGTACCTGTGATAAATTTCAGGAGCAGTGGAGAACCTAGTGGATTTCAGGGATGGAACTTTTGGTAGGAAATATTTGAATCTGAGTTCTGTCCAGGCTCCTTATCCAGCCCCTTTAAGTCCAAGCAGCCCACAGAGAGCTCTGCTTCTCCACATCAAAACTTTAAAACCTTGAATCACATAGCAGCTGGGAAATCAGGAGTTCCTTCTCTGTTCCAGGGGGGCAACAGGGACTCATTCTGTGTAACTTCTCAGGAAATGAACATGAATTGAGATCAACAAAAAACAGGGGCTTAGCCATTCATAACCACCCTGCCTCAAAAGTTATCATTGAGAAAAGAGGGAAGGAGGGAGGGAGAAAGAGAGACAGACAGAGAGAGACTGCATGTAGTCATGTAGATTTCCTCCTAATGGCTATTAAGCATAAGTGTTCTTCAATCAAGCCTCACAGTGCAGAGAAGCAGAAAACACTGTTCCAGGTTTGAGATTTAACTGAGAAAATAATTTCTATCTGGAGCTGTTCAAGTCACAGTACAGATGTAATTTGTACAGGGCAAGAAAAGGAAAAGCAGTGTTGCCTTGAACTAACTGAGCAGAAGAGCTCACCTTCCCTCGTTGCAAGGATGGTAGAATCCTCCGAGAAGGTTGAGCATCTCTGCTTTCCCAGGGAAGACTTTTGAAATGCAGCACTGCAGGATAAGTAGATATTCAGTGGTTAAGACTGCTTGCTGTACAGCATGAGGACCTGAGTTCTAATCCCCTGGCACCCACATAAAAAGCCAGACATGGCATTATGTGCCATTGTGGAGGGCAGAGACAGGAGGATCACTGGGGCTTGCTGGTTACCAGCCTAGCTCCAGGTTCAGAGAGACCCTGTCTCAAGGGAATTAGAGTGAGAGAGCAGGACCTCCACATCCTCCTCTGATCCCTGCATGCCTGTTGGGGCACACACACACCTGCACAGCCATGTGAATCACACACACACACACACACACACACACACACACACACACACGCTTAAAATTAAATAGCACTCCCACAAGTATTCCAAACACTCAGGTGCAGGTACTGTCCCCCTGCAGAGAGGAGGGAGCACAGGACTGGAGAGGGTGTCGTTAAAGGGCAGCAGCCAGCCTTTGATGTTGGATTAAAATCTACACTTGGTGAGTTTTATAACAGAGAAGAAAATTGATTTGAATAATTCAAGAGGAACTTATAATTCTAGAGCTAATCAACAAAGGAGCAGTTGAATGACTAAGCCAACATTTGATTATAAACAAGAAAGGAAATAGGCACAGCCAATGTTTAGGAAATTTATAGTAGAAAGACCTCTACTTTCTACTAAACCAGGAAGACTGGTAACTGCACATGCAGGTGTATTTTCAAAAAGGCCCTGAAACAAAGCCAAGAACAACTTGCAGATGACAATATATTACAGGATGACTCAACAATGCCCTTTTCAAATGTAGCAGTTGTACGCCACAGTTCAAAAACAATCTGTAGGTGGCAAAATTGGGCATGACTTGTATGTTCAATCACACTGTGCATTTTCATTTGGCAAGACGGCATTGAAAACACAAAGGACCGTTCTAGTGATATATAGGAGCACAGATGTTCTTCCTGAAAAGGACCACTAACCAAAGAAGTACGGAAATTCTGATGCAGGTTTAACTAATTTATAAGGCAGAGCACAAACTTTGACTTAATAGATGAGGGACTAGATCCCGTGTGTGAACATGATCAATGGTGCCACTTGCTCTCTAACCACAAGAACCTTAGTGAGACAGATTGAAAACGATTGAAGCGGAGGCTCTGGCAGGTCTCGTGTACGTGACACTGGGTTTCAAAGTGATGGGCTTTCTCTGGATCTGTGGCTCACAGTGAAGTGCCCCCAGGAGGCTGGGATGGGAGGGGTATTTTGGAGACAAAGTTCTCATAGTGTGAGATGTTGGACAAAGCTATACTTTCTTGCCAAACATTTCCAACTTGATGTCAGCAACTGACTTGAACTTTTAAATGTTGAAAGTTGGTTTATATTGTTGGTATGATAAAATTGCAGTGTTGGAACAAGAAGTTGAAACCATTTATTGCAAAAACTTTATTTTATGACTGGATTAAATAAGTCACAGAGAGTCATTAACCAGTCACAGTAAGTGTATATGTTAGGTACTGAATGTGTATTTTGACTTGGGAGCCACAAGCATCTCCATGAAAGGCTAACTGGAGAGCAGTGGGCAGGGCTAGGCATACTACACTGGAGGTAGTCTATCAGGGGATTTGGAATTCCAACTCCTGGTGCAAATCCACTATCTGGCTTTTTTTTTTTTTTTTTTTTTTTTTTTTTTTTTTTTGTCTTTTTTTGAGACAGGGTTCCTTGTAGCCCCAGCTGTCCTGGAACTCACTATGTAGACCAGGCTGGCCTCGAACTCACAAGTAGGGACCGATTGGTCCTCCACAAGAGACTTTATTATCCTGGAGAAACCTTTCCAGGATTCTGGTTATGCTCTAAGTCAAGCCATCATGGCCTTGTTTGGAAAGGGCCTGTTGGAGCAACTCTGTGAGCCGTGCAGTCTGCCATAGCTACCCAATCCTGCCATTACCACATGGAAAGAGAGACAGACAGGACCCAAACAGATGAGCTAGGCTAAGCTTCAGCAGGAAGCTGCTTAGAGACACTGACCCTAACAAGGTGGCCTGAGCCCCTGCTTGGAAGCTAGGTCTCCAGAGAGACAGTTTGGGTAAGATGTTTCTTTAAGAAGTGTTTTTGTGTTCAACAGATGGAAGGTAAACACCCACTTAGTTCGTCTTTGCTATGCAGCCAAATGCTATGAAAACCACAGGGAAGCATCCAGTTTTTTCCAAAGAGCAGGTGGTGTTCCCAAGTGAGAGGTGGGGGGACTGTCCGTCCACACCTGTGGTCCCCCTCAAGTTGGGCAGGGAGAGTGCTGTGTGGGACCGCACTACAGGGACAGATTGATTGGAAGGTAACATTTGAATTTGGCAAGATCCAGCTGTGTGGGGAGGGGAGAGACAGAGAGAGAGCGAGAGAGAGAGAGGAGACAGAGACAGAGAGAGAGACAGAGACAGTGAGACAGAGAGAGACAGAGACAGAGAGAGACAGAGAGACAGAGAGACAGAGAGAGACAGAGAGACAGAGAGAGCAGCTTAATTGAGTCTGAGGCTAAGAAGCTGAGCTGTTAGGGAGACATTAACAGCAGAATTGGTACAAACTGCAGTATTCTCGAGATAAAATACATTTATATGCAGTTAAAAAGAAGTGATTCATTAGTGTGTCCTCTTAATATTTCAGAGTTCCAACTCCTTTTCAGTTCGAAATTTTATGATTCACCATATGAGACATGAAGAGGGCGGGGCAGGTGGTTTAAAATGCGGAATTCAATTTCCTTCCTGACTTGAAAATTCCTAAAGTGTTGTACATTCTAATAGAACTTTTAACCGCCTTTGGTTTTGTCAGAAAATGGTCTTCTTTTCTCCTTTCTAACTAGATGGCAGGGACCAATTAAACTAATAAGCCTCACGAAAGTATTTCCCTTGGCAAATGGCAGGCTGTACTAACGTTTGCACAGTGCCATTTTTGAGCTGTAAGCCTCAGCATTAAATGCCTGTATTGCAAAAGACACCTCCATGTGCAGCTGGTTCCCGCAAAGAGACAGGAAGAACCACGAACAGTGCCTATTGCTATATACAATTTAGATAAGTACGGAGAATGTGAGAAGTGTTAGAAACATGAGTCATGTCATCACGTGACATGGCTTAGTCAAATTAGTTTCTTAACTGTGACAAGCAAAATTTCTTAACTCATCATGAAAGTCTTAAAAATACTAAACAGCTCTATTCATATTGTTTCAATACTTGAATATTTGATAATAATTGAATTATATGCTTATTATAATCCCTTTAGGTATTTTTTTGAGACAGGGTCTCCCTGTAGCCCCAGTTGGCCTGGAACTCACTACATAGTCCAGGCTGAGCTTGATCTTGCAAAGATCCTGCTGCCTCTGCCTCCTGAGTGCTGGGATTAAAGGTGTGTGCCATCCAAGGCTGGCTTCTAATAGTATATTTAATTTACTGTAGTATGAAGAATGAATATGCATGTTTTGCACTATGGCTGCCATATATAACCACAACATTCACATGGTAGATACATATTTGGCTGAGGACAAATTGCAGTTTTATTTATTTATTTATTTATTTTTTGATTAAAAGAAGCATTTTATTACAACACCATTAACCTATTCAATAACATTTTTCTGAGCTAGGGTACATCTCTTTCAAGATTGGCTGTACATTTTTAGGTTTACAGATGAATTATTACGCTTATACAATCTTTTACTCATTATAAACTCTATAAGACATAAAATTAAATGAGGTTTTAACGTTTAAAAAAGATCTCCACTTCGTTGTTAAAATACACAGTTTCATACAGAAAAATTCATTTTAAGGCAATTGACATTGAGACGTTT
>NW_008332089.1:468817-469263 GCF_000622305.1 Nannospalax galili
AAACGTTCTGTTCAGCTCCTTAGCCCATCTTTCAATTGGGTTGCTTCTTGTTTTGGGTCTCTGTTTTTTAAGTTTGTTATATATTCTGGTAATTAAACCTCTATCAGATGTGCTCTTTTGAGGAAGTAAACCCCATTCTGTGGGTTTTTTGTTTGTTTCCTTGGTTGTCTCCTTTGATGTACAGAAGCTTTTTAGTTTAATGAGGTCCCACTTGTTAATTCTTGCCCTTGTTTCCTGGGGTATTGGTGTCCAGTTTAGAAAGTCCTTTCCTACACCAATATCTTGTAGGTTTTTCCCAATGTTTTCTTCTAAGAGTTTCAGAGTTTCAGGCTTTACATTGAGGTCTTTGAGCCATTTGGAATTGACTTTTGTGCAGGGTGAAAGATAGGGGTTTAGTTTCATTCTTCTACAAGTGGAGATCCAGTTTTGCCAGCACCATTTGCTGA
>NW_008332089.1:473296-505202 GCF_000622305.1 Nannospalax galili
GATGCAAAGGCAGATGGGGTGGGAAGAAGCCCCAAGATTTCCCAGGGAGTGGATTGAGTAGCTGGGTTGTATTGGATGCAAAGGATCAGGGAGAGGAAAGGTAAGCCTTGGAGCCCCAGAAAGAGGCTGTCAGCCCCAGCAAGAGGCTGGCAGGTGTTGCAGGACTAGGGAAGTAGAGGGAGGTGAAGGTGGGGCCAGGTCCAGAAGCGGTGCCCCTAGGGTCCAAGAAAGGCACTAAGTTGGTCTGGGTGAGAAGTGTCAGGAAGCAGTATTGGTTCCCCCGGTGTCTGTGGCCCCAAGTCTAGGGATGGCACAGGTCCCAAACTAGGAGTAGCGAACAGTGGGGGAGATGGAAGGGTGAATGTGGCTTGGGGAGTCAAGGTGCGGAGGGCTGCGCTATAGACTTAACCCAAGAGGCCTGAGGATAGGAGTGCAGGCTAGGAGAGTTAGCCTGTGGTTCAGGTCCAGGGACGCAGAGAGAGGTTAGGGCGGGGCCAGGACCATAAATGGTGCTCCTGGGGCCCAAGAAAGGCACTAAGTTGGTCTGGGTGAGAAGGATCAGGAAGCAGTATTGGTTCCCCAGGTGTCTGGGGCCCCAAGACTAGGAATGACGCATGTCCCAAACTGGGAGTAGCAAACAGCGGGGGAGATGGAAGGGTGAATGTGGTTTGGGGAGTCAAGGCGCGGAGGGCTGCGCTATAGACTTACTCCAAGAGGCCTGAGGATAGGAGACGACAAATTGCAGTTTTAAGATCTTTAAGAGTCTTATTTAATTTTTTCCTTAATGCTACATTAAATGTCCATCCATATAGAAAAGTACCAACATATAAATCTGCTGATTTTTTTTAATGTGCATTGTTTTTACCGATGTCTTCTTCTTAAAATAACACCTTGTACATCACTAACTACACAGAATTTTCTAGAGCTTGTGCCATTAAAGCAATCTTTCTCACAGACTGATCCTATTAAAAAGTATTATAGATAGGACTATAGAGATGGCTCGGTAGTTAAGGGCACTGGCTGCTCTTACAGAGAACCTGGGTTCAATTCCCAGCACACACATGTTGGCTAACAACCATTCCTAACTCCAGTTCCAGGGGATCCGACCTCTGCAGTCATTGCAGGACATGGGTGCACCTACACACATGCAAGAAATACACTCATACCCATAAAATAAAAATAATAAAATACTTTAAAAATATTCTAGTGCAAACTTATGAATCCTAATTTCTAAGTGGTAACAACTAAATACTTAGTCTGAATCTGTGGCTAGATGGAAAGGGTGATATACTCCTGTGCCAATGGGACAGTATTTCAACAGTTACTTGATATTTGTTTGATCATGTATGGAGGGGCACGAGCTTCTTCTTGAGTGTATGAGTGTATGTATGTGTACCACATGAGTACAGTGCCCTTTGAGAGCCAAAGTGGGCATCAGAGATCCTAGAACTGGAGTTATATGTGGGTATGAGCTGCACATATGGGTGCTGAGACCTGAATCCAGATACTGTGGAAGACCAGCAAGTGCCCTAACTGCTGAGCCATCTCTCCAGTCCAGTTACTTAATGTTTTAATATTTTGTCAATATAGTGATTCACTGGGTAGATGTATGAACGATACGGGACAATTCCTTATCTTAGTGAAATTCCAACTTTAGATGCATTGTTAACCATGGGACAAGCACTGTAGAACTATATTTTGTTGCTCTTCTATTTGCGAGGTGTGTCTCCACTGTGAAGATTTGCTGGTCTTCATTGTTAGGAATTTCTCTGCTGAGATAGAAGACAGGAGGAGATGGAAGGACCTCCCATGCTAATGGAATGGTACAATTAATATTGTGAAAAATGTACATCCTACCAAAAGCAATCTATAGATTCAATGCAATGCCAATCAAAATCCTCATGGCATACTTCACAGAACTAGAAAAAAAATCCTACAATTCATGTGTAATCACAAAAGACCCCAGAGAGCAAAAGCAATCTTGAGAGAAAAAGAACAGCACCGGGGGAATCATCATACCAGATCACAAACTATATTACAAAGCTAGAATCACAAAAATAGCATGGTACTGGCACAAAGATAGAAATGTAGTTCAATGGAGCATAATACAAGACCTAATCATGAATACATACAACTTCAGCCACCTGATATTTGACAAAGGGGCCAAGAACATTCACTGGAGGAAAGACAGCATGTTCAGCAAATGGTGCTGGCGAAACTGGATCTCCACCTATAGAAGAATGAAATTAGACCCTGATCTTTCACCCTGTGTAAAGGTCAACTCCAAATGGATCCAAGACACCCACGTGAAACCTGAAACGGTTAGAAGAAAACACAGCAGTAGCCTACAAGACATAGGTGCAGGAAATGACTTTCTAAATCACAGATCAGTTGCTAAGGAATTAAGGTCAACAATTGACAAGTAGAGCCTCATAAACTTAAAAGCTTCTGTACAGCAAAAGAAACAATCAAGAAAGTGGAGCAAAAACCCACAGAATGGGAGAAAATCTTCACCAGTTACACATCCAACAAAGGATTAATGTCCAGAATATACAAAGCACTCAAAAAACAAAGAATCAAGGAAACAAACGACCCAATAAAAAGATGGGCAATAGACCTACACAGAGAGTTCTCAAGTGAAGAAATAAAAATGGCTAAAAAATACCTTAAAAAGTGTTCAGCATCCGTAGTAATTAGGTAAATACAGATTAAAAAAAAAACTTTATGATTTTGTTTCCCCTTAGTCAGACTAGCTAAGATCAAGAGACCAAACACCACCAAATGTTTGTGAGGATGTGAGGAAAGGGGAATGCTCATTCCCTGCTGGTGGGATTGCAACCACTATGGAAAGCAGAGTGGAAAACTCTTAAAAAACTAAAAATCAATCTACCATATGATCTGGTCATACCACTCATTGTCATATACTCAACAGACTCATCCTACTGCAGAGACACTTGTACATCCATGTTTATTGCTGCTCTTCTCACAATAGCTAAGCGATGGGAACAACCTAAGTGCCCCTCAGCTGACGAGTGGATAATGAAAATGTGGTTCATTTACACAATGGAGTTCTATTCAGCAGTAAAGAAAGAAGAAATCGTGAAACCTGCAGGTAAATGGATGGAACTAGAAACTGTTATACTAAGTGAAGTAACACAGACTCAGAAAAAAAAAAAAATGACGTATATGCTTCCTGATATGTGGCTCCTAGTGCCAAATCATTATATGTGAGTATGCATCCTGATATAACTGCAGGAGCCAGGAAAATGCAAAGTAACCGGAGGGGGGCGGGTAAAGGGAACGAAAGAGCCTGAGAGATGGGGGATAGGAAATAGGTGTCACCAAGAGGAAATGGAGAAAATGGGGGCACTCAACTGGGAAGAGAGGAGGGACGGACAGACAAGCAACCGTGGGGATAAAGGGGAAGAAGGAGTTTAGGAGAGAGGGGATAATAGACAGGTATTATCAAGGTGAAATAGGGAAATGGGGGGTATTTTAACTGGGGCAGGACGAAGGAGGGGTAAATAGGGAGAAAGATTAGAGAGATAAATAAAGCTGAGGTGGTGTGAGAAACCAGAGGGAAATATATTAGCTCAAAAACCTACTGAAAAATATACACACAGTATCTTGAATATGAGCACATGTGTATGCCTGAAGGCTATATAGCAAGAAACACAGTGCAAGACAAGAGAGTCATTGGTCAGGATAGTCCAAGAAACTCCCAAAATAACATGGGCTATTGCCACAGCGCTTGATCGCCTCCCAGAACTTGAAGGTAAGACCCTATTGCTGAAGACAGGACATTCTTTGACACAGGAGCAAATGGAGCTGAAACTGACCAGGAAGCCTTCCCCTAAAGACTGGCTCTCATAGTTCTAGAGGATACTATGCAAGCTGCTAGAGGAGAAAATCAATCAGTGGTCTTACCACCCCCCAAAAGAAAGCTTAACAACCACAATAATGACTAACACAGTAACCTGTATTGGTTCAGTAGTGGAATTTTTATCCTGGAATTCATCAACAGCTATCTAATTTGACTTAAAGCACTCTCAGAGAGAGGCAACTCTCCGGTGGTTCTGTAAACATAGCCAAATGCACATTGCTGGTGATGTGATCGTATAGAAAGCCCTATCTCTGTCATATCCCTGCACAAATGTAATTTCTTACTGCATGCTATATATGGATTCTTATACTTACAGACAAGCATACCAACCACCACTCATCAAAGAGGTGTCTTTTTTCAACAGATGGAGACTCTTAAAGGTTCCACATCTGGTCACACACAGAGAATAACTCTCAGAGAGCCCAGCCCTAAGTGGCACATCTCCATTAGAACCTCTACACTCAAGGAGTATGCAAAACAGGAATGGAGCAGAACAGGGGAGAGAGAAAATACTGACCAGCTCTCAACTCTCACCAGCAAAGCTTCCTCATGCAACGGAGTGTGATGAAGAGAGAAGGCCATGACTGGCCAAGGTACAGAGAATAAAAGACTGCAGAGTCTGTGTCCCTGGATAGAATCCCTATATTAAATCTCAACCACCCATAGCTCAGGAACCATTGCAGATGGAGGGCAGAGCAATTGTAAGAGCCAGTGTTAATCCATGAACATAGGAAACAGAGTCCTCCAGGCCTCTGGGAATTTGCTCATATGAACTTGCAGCAATGGTGACAGTATGTACAAGACCCATACTGACTCAATCAGATAAAAACCCAGCATAGAACTGGGGAAATGGGCAGCAGGCCCAACCTTAGCCAAGGAACTACTAGAAGCTGATTACTGCTGGATCAAGGACTTTCTTTTCCCCTTAGAGACAAGAGTTATGCAATTCGTGAGTCTTTTAGATAGACCCACTGAAGGGTCTCATCCTGTGTCCCTGTTCAGCATGGAAGAAGCCAGAGCGGTCTGCGTCCCTATTCCCTATTGGCAATTTGGATAAGAATAGGAGGTAGGAACTGGCTAGGCAGTTAGGGTAAAAAGACCCCAAAGAAATATAGCCATGTTCTTGGCTAAAAGTCAAAATGTCCTTGGGCCAGTTAGCAACATACTCTGTTCCAAAGGCCAAAAATGACAAAAGTATTTGGGAGCGTGTATCTAAACCTTAAAAGATTTTAAGGCTACCTTTTCAGAGGGGGGAATGTTGGAGGGGAGGGAATGGGCATAGATTTGATCAAAACACCTTATACACATGTATGAAATCTCAAAGTTTTTGTAAAATTGAAAAAAAAAAGAATGTACTCTAGACAGTCTGACTAGACTCCAGCAGATGAGTTTGCACTGAGAGACAACTGGATACGAAAGCTTTATTAGATAGGCCTTAACATATATGATGGAATGCATGAAATCTGGTGGAGGGGCTATGAGGGTGCAGATGAGGGAGGGGGTCTAAATTTGATTAAAATGTATTGTATGAAAAGCACAAAAATTCAATAAAAATACACATTGAAAATTGCTCTGCTGGATTTGCTGTTCCATACCAAAGGACGAAGTTTCATTTAGAACAATTTTTCTGGAATACAGAACTTTTTTTCATCTAAAGTGAAGGCGTTGATGGTAAGTTATTGTCCAGTGTATAGGCACCCACAGGGACTTTGTTCATACATGCAAACATTGACCTTCTGTAGGAACATACGAAACAACCAAAGTAAGGGATTTTTCTGGTGGTTGCAGTTACCACATAGATGAATAACTTTGCAGTATGTAGGATGAGACGTGTAGATTCTGTAAACTCAATGAAAGTACTGCTCTTCTAGAGGACTTGAGTTCAGTTCCAAGCACCCACATCAGCCAGCACACAGTCATCTGTAACTCCAGCTCTAGGGGATCTGATACCCTCTTTAGGCCTCCACCAGCACCCACACATGTGGCATACATTTACACAAACACATACCTAAAAAGAAATTTAAAAAACAACTATTGTGCAACACTTCTACAGTCATATAAGGGAAAAATGAATCTCAGTCCCCTCCTCATACCATATACTGGAATCAGTCCTGGACTGACTGCACAACCGAAATTGAAAAGCAAGATGCTGAGCCTCCTACAATATCCCAGACAAGTTAATAAGTCTGTGGGAGTGAGGAATGGGAAACGTTATGAAACAGGGTATAATGGGAAAGGGGGAAGGGAAAATGGACTAAAGGGGGAAATATGAATTGGGGCCTCCATTAAAATGAGAAATGATCGATCATCAAAAGATACAGAGAATGGTGAGACACAGACGTCTGCAATGCATCTTACATCAGCAAACAACTTACATCCAAATACAGTCAGCAAACACTCTGCAAAAAAAGTTAACCAACCTGAAAGAAAAAGTATAGCCACTTAGACACTGTGTTGAAGAGAATCCTAAAGGGTCAAAGGGCAGTTCTAGCACACACTGGAACAAAGGAAACGGCAGTCACACAGCATAGCAACTAACAAAAGGACAGAACTCTCCAGCACTGAGGAGGCAGATTTCTGCGAGATCAAGGGCAGCCTGGTCTACATAGCAAGTTCCAGGCCAGCTGGGGCTACAGGGTGACACTGTCTCAAAACACAACAAACTAAAGACTAAAAACAGAAAAACAAAAATAAATAATTTAAACATAAAATGTGAATAAATAGGAACCCAGTGGTGGAGGTGTGAACATTCCATCTAGGTTGGACAATAGTTAGGTGATACCTATTAACATGACTGCTCACTTACCTTGAAATAGATCCATCATTTCCACTCTGGTGCCCTGAACTCCAAAAATGAATCTATGTCCCCACTATGCTCAGCATAAGTCATATCTAACAGCAAAAAAATCTGGAAATAACTTAAATGTCTATCAACCATCAAAATTACAAATAAGACTGATGTAATCATAAAATAAAATTTTAGGTCTGAGTCTCGGTTTACGTGTTATCTGAGTCTGGGTCTTACTATAGAGCCCCGGCTGGCCTCCACCTCACTGTGTAGCTCAGGGTGGCCTTGATCTCATGACCTTCCTGCCCTTACCTCCTAAGTACTGAATTACAGGTATGCACCACCACATGCATCTTTGGGTTTACATTTAGTAATCCTTTGAACTTGTTCAACTGATTTAAGTGCTCACAGTATCAACTGCGTTTTTGTGAACTGGCCTTTTTCTGATGGCTAGATTTGTGGGAATTTCAAGGAAACCAGAACAAATCTGACACTCAGGAAAGAACCAGCACCGTCACAAGCCCTCCACAGCCCACATGGAATTTTCTCCATTTAGTCCTTAACAAAAAAACCCCACCTTGGTGTTTTTGCTCAGATTCTTCTTGATCTCGTAGAAGAAATGACTACTTGGTTTCAGACTGGAACATGTAACATCTCTTTACCAGTTTGCATGTGAGTTTTAAGCCACCTTCATCGTAGCGTCTGCCTTGCCAAACCAGTTTTGATCTCAGGTTTCTGTTCATGGTCCCTGTGAGGTCACTTGCCTTAGGGCTCTCTGTCCTGTTCAGAGGGCACAGTGAATTCCAGCCACAGCTCCTGTCCTCTTATTCTCAAATATTTTATTAATAATTGTAATGTTGATGAGTAGGAGGGAAAGATGTTATGAATTCACAAGCTTGAAATCCATTCTTTTCTTCAAATTGTGCATCATAAAAGACGTCTGAGAGAAGACTGTCCACACTAGCCTCCCATTCCTTCTCCGTAAGTGTTACTTATGTTAATTTGCTAATAGTAGCCATGTCTGGAGAAACCTATTAGCAGTTTAACAGCCTAGTGGGGGAGTCTCACCATGAGTAGAGAAAATGATCCATAAAGGTAGAACTCACATCTTGCCAGAAAATCCTAAAACCTAAGGATTTTGTTATAAAAATAATTTTTAAGTGAACATAAATATTCATAAGTTTTATTATTTTTTAAAATAATTGTTATGAGCACACAAAGCAATAACCTATATGGATTATTGCTTAACTGCTTGCATTTCTCCCCAGAGTCTCCGTGCCCTTCCATTTCTCTGCTACAGTCCCAGGGAGGAGCAGGTAATGCTTCCTGTGGTAGATAAGACATATTGCTGTGAGGTCCCAAACTTCATAGGACCTTTCTGTTATAGTTTTATTCAAATATAATTGATAGACAATAAACAGTGCATTTTAAGTGTTCGATGCTGTAGTGTTTTAAGTGTTTTGATGCTGTAGTCTCTCACAGCAGCCTGCCCCACCATTCTGCCTCCTATACAAGGAACCCCTGATTCACCCTGCATCACTACAAACTGATTTGCATTTTCTAAAGGCCTACATAAACTAGGTAATGCAGAACATAACTTTTTAGATCTGAATTCTTTCCCTCCATGTAATTACTTAGTTGGTTCATGTACTTAGTGGAGTCTGTACGTCCATAACTCATTCTCTGTTATTGTTGAGTACATATTCCGTTGCCTAAGCTAAAATTATTTAACTACGTCCTTGCTGATGGATATTTGGGTTCTTTGCCAGTTCTTGGTTATGCTTGACAAAACCATCATGGGCATTCTTGGACAACTCTTTGCATGGAGTAAGCTTCTGACTCTCCAGGGAAAGCTAGCAGTTGAGTTGCTAAGCTTCATGATGGTATGTGGTTCAATCTTAAGAACTGATAAACTCTCCAACGTGGTGGTATCAGCTTTACTTTCACCCACTGTATTCAAGTATAAATTGTCCCACGTTTTTGCCAACACACGGTATGGACTTTCTTTTAGTTTCAACGTAATGGGTATGAAGTGACAGCTCCTTTTGAATTCCATTGCTCTAAAGATCGGTGACTTTTAAAAGTTTATAACATGCTGATATGCCATCCAGATGTTCTTTAATGAAACATCTATTAAAATAGTTATATCTTCTTTTACTATTGTCTGCCTCCATGTGATTTTCCTCACAAAAGTAATTTCACTGAACTCAGTCTGACAAACATGTCTCCAAATGAAAAACAATGACTTTTAGAGTGGTGAAAATCCATGAACTGCACTGCTGCACCAAGGAACCCTGGGAATGGTTAAATTTCCCAGTAAACACCGAGTAAATTTGTTATTGCACAATGTGATATAGCTACATGTGAATGTATTACTCTTTAAGTCTTAATTCTTGCCCTACCTCAAGTTCCTTCCTCCGTTAGGGCTACAGGTCTTAACTAATAGATTTGAATGTATTCGTAGTTCATCTTTCTTAAATAAACTTGATTTTTGCATAACTTCAGTTGCATAGAAGAATCTCAGTGATAACACAGAACATTCATACATTCCTTTCCCCCAGTGTCTCCGTTGCTAAGTTACATCATTTTTCAAAACTAGAAAACCAGAGTACTCTGGTGAGCTGTTTAGGTCACCCCCACATCTTCATTCCTTCCTTGGGCCTTGGCTGCTTGTTCCATGTGAGACCTCCAGACCAGCCTGGTAAGTCTGATTCCATGCAGCCTTGACCCCCCTGCTCCAAGACCAGTTACAGTCTGGATCCTCCAGGCCTCCCATCCAATCTACTTAGCTGGGTGCTCCCCAGTCTGACCAGCATACCTGTCACCACTCATCAAAGAAGCTTCTTTTTGTACCAGATGGAGACTAACACCGTTCTACAACGGTCACACATAGAGAATAAGTGTCTGCAAGGTGCCCGGTCCTAAGTGACACATCTACAATGCAACCTCCACACCTAAGCCTCAGGAAACGTAGTGGAACAGGAGGCAGAGAGAATGCTAATGCACCCCTCAACTCTCACCAGCAAAGCTTCTTCATCCAACAGATGGTGATTAACACAAAAAGTCACAACCGGCCAAATATAAATTATTATAAAGAATAAGGGACTGCAGAGTGGGTGTCCCTGGATCGGACTCCTGTATTAAACCTCACCCACCCAGGGCTCGAGGACTATTGCAGCAGAGAGGACAGAAAGACTGTAAGAGCCAGGGGAGGTGGATGACCACAAGGGAACAGTGTTTTCCAAGTGTCTGGGAATTTGTTCATGAACTCCCAGCAATGGTGACAACAAGCACAAGTCCCATGCAAACTCAAACCAGATGAAAACTCAGAATAGGAGTGGGAAAATGGGTAAGAAGCCCCAACCTTAGCTGAGGAGCTGCTGGCCGCTGATCACTGCTGGGAGAGGAAGTGCTGGTCTTCTTTAAGGGAGTGGTGTTAGATAGGTTGACCAGGCTCCAGTGGATGGATTCACAATGGGGGACATATTGGGACCGAAACTTGACTTGATAGGCTTTAACATACATGACGGAAAGCATGAAAAAGGAGAAGGCGTCTACGGATGGGATGCAGATGGGGAGGGATCTAAATATGATCAAGATGTATTGTATAAAATGCATAAAAATTCAATAAAATTGTTTTAAATACTTACAAAATCTAGAAAGCCAGCTTTGGCACATTGCAGTTCACACAACTGGATACTAATGACTTTTTTTTCAGTTCCAATGCAGAATTCAAGATACCACATCATATGAAGCCTTAGTGTTTCCATGGTTTCTTCTGGTCCATGAAGTTTGTTAGTCTTTCACTATCACTCAGGATCCGCACAGACTCCAGAGGCCTCGGGAAGTGTTTGTACAATGGTCATCATAGATTTGGATGTATCTGGTATGAGACCTCAGACTATCCTGCCCCTCATCCCTATCATATGCCCAAGGAAACACCAGTCATCGTTGACAGGATTAACCCCTCTGCTCCTAGCTATGGGTAAGTCTGTTTTCTCACTTAGGGTGATATTCTTTATCGCTTAGCCTTCCTCTACTTTTTAGTAGTAAATCATTAATCTAGCCCCCATTCAAAAGAATGTTATGTCTATTTTAAGATTAAATTGTGTAGTAATGTTTCTTCTATTAAAAAATTACCACAAACTTAATGGCTCACAACAAACTCACTTGAATCATCTCACAGTTTCAAGGCTCAGGAATCTAAGCCTGGGCAGCCAAACTCTCTGTCCAGGTGTACATGCAATGAAGCTGAGGTGTCTGCAGGGAAGGCTGTGTCTGTTCTGACGCCCAGTTCTCCTTCCAGGCTCACCGGGGTAGACAGCAGAACACAGTTCATTGGGACTATTGGGCTGAGACGTCCACCTCTTGGCTGGCTGTTAGCCAGAGATTGCTCTGTGTTTCTGTGACAGAGCTGCCCTCACATCCTGCTGCGTAATCAGCCAGGGCACAGCTGTTTGATCATGTCCAGGCCTCGGGAACCTTCTGCTCTTCCATATCGCTTTTCCCAGGAGAGGCTCCTTTGTGGATTAGTTCAAAGTCTGTGCAGAAGTAACCTACTTATGGTAGTGAATTTTATCACACGGGCAGATGTTGCCCATATGGGTGGAGGTTGGGCAGGACCTGTATACCCTGGATTGGGTAAATTCACAGAAACATCTGGAGATTCTTCCTCTCACAGCTTCTCTTATTGATCTATAAGAGTTCTTTATGAATGCTGGAGGGATTGCTCAGTGGTTAAGACCTCGTGCTCTCACAATAACCTATAACTCCAGCTACTGTGGCTCTGATGCCCTCTTCAGGCCTCCATGGGCACTACAGTCATGTGAGTACGCACATACACATATACATAATTAAAAACAAATCTTTTAAAAAAGAGTTCTTCATAAATCCTAGAGAAAAACAATCCATCCGATCACATTTGATGGAGATTTTTCCCATCTGAGGCTCACATGTTCATTTCTGTGAAAATGTCTTCTCAAAAGCAAATGCTAGTTGATTAGTAGATTTTATCTTATAATTTGCGCTTTTATGTCTCCTTAAAAATATTTATCTTACCCAAGATCATTAATACTTTCTTCTATGTTTTTTCCTGAAGTGTTAGCATGTCCAGGAATTAAGGGAAGAAAGTTAACAGTGATGTAAGGTGTAGGGTCTGAAGACAAAGACCACTGCATCTTTACCCATGTGGCATCTAGGAAATTTAAATAAAAATGGGCCCAGACTGAAATAAAAAACTTAAAACCATGACTTACTGATGATGTCAAAATTTGTGACATGCTGGTTGTGTAGCAGTCTAACAAAAACGAGGTTTCCGTGTTCTTAGTACCAATATCATAGAAAAAATTTACTCTTTCCAGTTCTGTAGGACGCACTGCACAGAGCTTCCTGGGGCCATAAAGGAGGTCCCAAGTAATACAAAGCTTATAGTTTAGAAGAAAAGACAAATATTAATATATAGCAGTCAAATGGATAAGTGTGATGTCTAACAATAAATCTAGCAAAATGAGGCTCACATTTATCCTGGACCTGGCAGCCTCAGAAGTCAGTTCCAAACCCCACTTGAGAACAGAATTTGCCCTTCCAGTTGGACTGATTCTCAGACAGACACAAGTCCTGGACAAACTTCTGTGAAACAGCCTGATATTGGATTGGTTCTTTGTCTCTTTCTCATCTCTGTTCATTCTGCTTCTTGTTGGCATTTATAGACTGCCTGTTCCTGAGCCAGAGGTATCCAGGGTTTGGGATTGTTTAGGAATTTGGAATATTTGTATGTACTACAAGACAAGATGTCTCAGGAGTGGGGCTCAAATATAAACGCAGAGTCAATATGTTTCCTGAGCACAGTTTACACATAGCCTGAAGATGATTCATGAGAAAATGGATTTAGAGATTTACCTTTAAGTATAATTGCAACTATAATTTTTTCATATAAAATATTTACTAGAGAATGCCTTTGGCTCCAAATTTTGTTAATTTTTAATCAAAGATGCATAGTGAATTTTTAAGTAATTCATGTTTCTATTAAGAAAAAGCAATTTTAGATAACAGTGAAATTTTCACATGAAAAATGTAGATATGGAATCAGTTTAAACATTCGAAAATTAAATTATGGTCACATAAAATTTTCTTGTTTTTACATAATACATGCTGAGGTGGAAGGGGAAAAAGCATAATTTCTAAAATCTCAGGTTGCATTAAGTAATCTTAACTTTTACAGAAATGTAAGTATTTTTCTTTGGGAATGGTTATTATACGATAAAACAAGTATATAAATTGTTCTATTAAGAACAAAGATTTGCCAGATAACAGAAAACAGATGAAAACATGAAATCAAATAAGGAAAATCATAAACGTGAACTGAGGGGTTGGAATAGCAAGAATAATCTCACAATTTCGTTCTGCAATGTGTGCTAGGCAGGGACAGAAGAGATGGCACCCCTCCCGCCCACCCCCCGGAGTCACTGTACTAGCAGGGGTGTCTGATGCCCAGTCAAAGCAAATCCAACATGAGCTTGGATCCCACAGTGTCAAAAGCCAGGAGGCTGAGGATGATAAGCAGGACCACGTCAGGTAACACAGGGAACCAAGCAGAGACTCTGAATACAAGTGTCTGAAGTCAAGACATTCTGAAGTTTGCCAGTGTCCCCCACTGTAGGGTGCTGGGGCAGTACCTCATTTCAGGAAATCTACCAGAGAGGAAGACAGGAGTACTTAATCTTTCAACATTTAGTCTGCCTGTTTTTAGAGTAATTTTATTTTATATAAGGACATTTATGTCTTTATGGAAAGACCACAGCTAACAAAGGTAGAACAACTGATGGGGGGCGCTATGGGAGGGGGCCAGTCAGGAAGGGGGTGTAAAGATGACTAAGATTGATTGAGATGTTCTGTATGAAATATACAAAAATTCAATTAAAAAAGAAAATAAAGGAATTAGATAACTGGAACTTTGCAAGCTGTCATGACACAATCAGTCTGAGTAGAAATTTTATTTAAAGTAAAATGATTAGCTAAAGTTGCTGAAATGTATTAAAATAAATACTTCAAACTGACTCCGCAAGTAAGTTGGAAAAAGGACCAACAGATGGTAGAACGACATCAGAAACAGTCTGGTCTCAACACCTGGAAAACGTTTTGTAAGACTGTGAGGCAACCATTGATGGAGTTCGCAGGACACATGTTTTAATGTTTGTTTGTTTAAAACTATGTGTATGTGTGTGGATATGTATGTGCACACGGCCGCAGTGCTCGTACAACACTGAAAAGGGCATCAGATCCCCTGGAGCTGGAGTCGCAGGTGGTGGTTGGCCTCCTGATGTGAGTGCTGGCATCAGAACTCTGGTCCTCTCTCTGCACGAGCAGCAGACACTCTTAACCACTGAGACATTTCTCCAGCCTGAAATATTTCACTTTTTAACAATACTTTAAAAAGAAATAAAGGAAACAGAGAATAAAAAGAATTTAAGTGGGTTAACAGCTAAGTACACTGATTTAGATTCTAATTTGAAAAATAGCTAAAAATACACATTTGAGTCAATTAGGAGCCATTACATAGGAAAGGACGTTACATCACAAGGACATGTTACATACATACATGTTTATATTTACTAATATGTGAATATATATGTACACATATAATTTTGTGAGAGATACATCCGTCTGAGTGGAGAAGGGGCGGGGTGCCTGGCTAAGCTCTGGATGCTCAGAAAACACTCAAGAAATCCAGGCTATACCAGGACGGTTAGAACACTCCAGAAAACAGAACCACCAGCTGTAAGTATCCTGTGGCCTTGGTGGGATGCAGACCCAGCTCCAGGCTTTCTCCCCGCAGCAACCCGAGGAGTTCTTTCCAAAAACCTCCACTTGGTTTCAGTGCAGAAAAGAATTTTCAGGACATGATAGAAGCAGAGCTGGCATTTATTAAAAGGATTTTAATGCACATTTTAAGCACAAGGAATGAGCAACAAAGGGCATCCGGAAAGAAAATATGGTATTTGAATGCAGGGTGTGGGCCTCTCAATGAAAGAGCGGGATAAATTCTCTTAACATTAGTCATATATATGATTATAAGGTGCCCAAAGGGTGCCTTAGATGGGACTGTAATCTGATAGGGTAAAATCAGGAGCCACTAGGACGATGTGGGGAATTTAGGGCGTATCCTTTCCCTATAAATGGGGTTTCTTATGAGATTTTTAGAAAATTATAGGTGTATTGGTTAGAAAGAAGAAAGACCTTAAGCAATTATTGCTGATTTTGTCAGAATTCCTGGTTCTCGGGGGGATTCCCCAGGCTCCTGAGTGAGGGGCACCGCCACCTGCCAAGGCCTCCATACTTTTCTCTAGCTGAACCTGCCTTGGCACGTTGCAAGAGAGGACACAAGAGCAGACCGTGTGGCTGTCATAGGCATCACTGTTTCGCCCCAGAAGTGGACCTTGTGGATCCTTTAGGATTACAGACACCTGGGTAACGCCTTCAGAAGGAAGATCTGCAGGTGGAATATGACCCATTTCCATGTGCTGTGGGAGACCCTGGCTCATTCTGGGCACTGGGAACCCTACTGCCCCCACCCCCGCCCCCAAGCTTCAGGATCTCAGCCGGGATCCCAGATTCCACAGGCCTCCTTTTCAGGTCGAAGTTCTGTGATGACTTCAACTCCACGTTTCTGAGAGGGTGGATAAGCCTGGAAGTCTCAGCGGGACTCTCTCCACTGGCTTGAGGTCAAATCTTCACTGTTTAGCTCTTGCCTCTCCTCCATGGTTTTTACTTAAGTGTAATATCAGTTGTATGTTATTCCTGTCTCCTATGCTTAGAAGCCAGAAGGGCCTTAAAGCTCTTTAAATCCTTTCTAGCGCCTCCTCAGTTTACTTAACTTCATCAATTTGACCCTTGCAGAAGACACAGATTTGGTTCCCGGCACCCACAATGTGGCTCACCACAGCCTGTAACATCAGTTTCAGGAGATAGGATGACCTCTTCTTTCCTCTGTGGGCACTGCACACACATAGTGCACATACATACATACAGGTGTGCACGCACACACACACGCACATAAAATAAATCTTTAGAAATCAATTTGTCCTTTTAGGACAGGACTTGTGATGTCTGTGTCTATGTCTGTCTGCATGTGTGTCTGAGCCTACACATGTGCATAGATTGCTAGAACAGTCCCTACCAATGTTCTTCCTTTACCTCCTTCAGTAAGGTGATATTTTCAGAAAATCCAATTCCCAAAGCATGTCCATCATCTGAATTGATCTTCCAAAGAGACATTTGCTAACCCGTAGTAAGCACTGAAAACAGACCCATCAAGGCCAAGCTGCTCACGACAGGACCTGGTTCCTTCCTGTCTTCCCATGCTCTGTTTTATACTCCTCCACATGCACACTTTATTTATCTGAAACTATTTCTAGATTCCCTACAGTTCTCTAAGTGGCCCATAGATTTTTACTGTTCTCTGTAGGAATCTAATGAATGCCTACCCCTTTTGATGGAAGAGAAGAGAATGACCCTTTTCTTGGGCAAGCATCTGATAGCACTGGGCAAGAATGACACAAAGAATTAATGACAGATGCCAGCCAAGTTCTCCATTTCCCTAACTCATAGTAGCTATAGCCCAGTGGGAGCTGCTGTTTCTATAAATGACCAGGCAAGACAATTTCAGTCGACACTGGCCACAGGTAGACTGTCCCCAGCTGGCGGGCATGTGCACCCCAGAAGTACAATGACTCCTGCTAATGATGAGAGCTGGGGGCAGTTGGGGACAGGAAGCTCTGAAGTGAGCAGCTCTAATTCTTGTCCTCGGCCAGAAACCAAAAACGACCTTAGTTCTGTCCTGGCAGAAGCCAGAGATGTCAGAGGGGGGTTCCGTTTCCTGGTTTAGTTTTTCCATAGTCCTCCACCCTAAATGAACACCCCTGTCTGGACACTGTGAGGACATGACTGAAACCGAGAGTAGCCTGGATACCATGTGCTTGGGACAGCTGAACTCACCGGCTCACCTGCGTCCCCATGCATCACCCTAATTTCTGCCATTAAGTCCTTAAAAATGGTCTCTGGACTAACAGCTCAGCGGCACTCAAGTTTCTGTACTCTTCCTTTCTCTTAAACTTCTCGCCTACTGGGACTAGAGAGAGTTCTGAGGTTAAGAGCACTTCCTGGTCTTACAGAGGACCTGAGTTCAATTCCCAGCATTTGCAACGAGAAGTACACAACTACCTTTAACTCCAGGTTCAGGGGATATGACTCCCTCGTCCAGACACCATGGGCACTCGCACACACATGTGCACACACACAAATGATAAAATAAATCTTTTTTATTACAAAGCTCTCACCTATAATACTAATAAATAGTAGTATTTATAATAAATACTAATAATAGTAATATACTAGTAATAAATACTCCTGTGCTGGATAGCTTTAGTGTCAACCTGACACACCTGGGTAGAGGGAGCCTCAACTGGGGAATTGCCTCCATTGGACTGGCCTGTGGCCATGTCTGTGGGGCATCTTCTTGACTGTTGAGTGATGTGGGAGGGCCCAGCCCACTGTGGGTGGTGCCACCCCTGGACAGGTGGGCCTGTGTTGCCTAATAAAGCAGGCTGAGCAGGGGCCAGGGGAGCAAGCCAGTAAATAGCACTCCTCCAGGGCCTGTGCTCAAGGTTCCTACCCTAAGTTCCTACCTTGGGCTCCCTGATGAACTGTGACCTGGGAGATTTAAGATAAAATAAACCCTTTCCTCCCCAAGTTGGTAGTGGTCAGAGTGATTTGTCACAGCAATGGAGAGACAAAACAGGACACCCTGGCACTAGCCACAGTGGCCAGTGCATCTACTTTATATATATTCAAAGTGCACCAGGGAGCTTCTTCCAAATAAGACAGACACAGCATCATCCTGTGAGTCCAGTGAGGCTGCAGGAGAAGCTGCCCGTGGAACCAGTTTAAAAACAGTGCTACCTGGACGGGGCGGCGCACATCTGTAACTCAGGAAGAGCCAGGGTTCAAAGTCAGCCTGCTACATAGGCAGATACTGTCTCAAAAACATTTTGTTAATTAATTAAAAAATAAAAGGAAGGAAGGAAATTTCACTCCAAATAAAATAAAGTTCTGAGAAAAAATGAAATGAGAGAACAGAATAAAATGAGAAGAAATATTCGAGAGCTACACGAACTAAGGTTCGAAAAATAAACCCTTTCCTCCCCAAGTTGGTAGTGGTCAGAGTGATTTGTCACAGCAGTGGAGAACAAACCAGGACAGCTCCTTTCCAAACTGTTCCTCCTATTGTCTATGAAATTTAATTATGAGGCAAAGGATCCCGAAGCCACTGGCTTCATGTGGCCCTGGTGGCTGTGAATTACCCAGAACTTCGATATATGCACAGCTGGTGCAAGAAAGCCTCCATTGCTTGCAAGGACACTACTTTTCCCATATTCACTGAGACTCACATCCTACACCCAGAGGAACATGGAAATGCAGGGCCAAGGACTGGCTTTCAAGGGCTCCACCCACACCAGGAGTTCCCTTGGCTTGGGAGAGATGGAAAGACATAATGAGGCAGAGGAGACAGACTGTCTTGCCTGGTTCTGTAATCACATGAGGCACGATACTGCTGAAATAATCAGCATGGACTTGGGTGCCGCTGTAAGACCCAGCAAGGGTAGAGAAAGGCAAGAACCATTTCCTGAGCATTTTTACAAGTCCTACACCAGCCTGTTGACAGCAGGCTGGACCTCATCATTCTTTAGAAATACAGAAAGCTGGAGACCCTAAAACCCTTTGCAATCACAAATCACCAACATGTAGATCTCCCAGTGCCTGGGAGGCCGTGGAATCCAGGAATCCTCTCTGGCATGTGATAGATCTTTCTGGATCTGGGGAGGGCATCGATGCAGCACACATAGACCTGGTGCTACTGCAACCAGGACCAAACAGTGCTGTTCCAGCAGCGTCAAGGACTCTGGTCTCTCTCTTCAAGTACACTCTGGCTTCCATGGCTTCTGAATGTCTTGCCATTGGCAGACCCACGAATCTTATTCCCTTCTTTAGGTAACGTACCATTGTCCTATGTCCAATGGCTTGACTGTGTGCCTCCTACGTGAACAGTGAGTGGACTGTGACCCTACATTGCACATAGGCAGGTTCTGAAAACTAACATGTGGAAGGAGGCCCAAGCACAACTCCTGATTTATGCTGGATTCTCTTCCAAGTTAGCAGAAGGCCTGTGTTCTCAGACACGTGTGTATTTGCTTCAGGCTTTGATGGAGCAGAGGCTGCTATACTGTTTCTCTATGTGATCTATGGATTGTTATTGCCAGGAGGAAGAAATCCCCACCCCAACCTAAGGTACCCACCTCTACGTCCTTCCTGAATTAATGCCATGGCTACAGAATTCAGACCATTTCTGCATCCAGTGTTTCCGGAACTTGGGTCAGCCTGCTTGCTGGGGAATGAGTTCAGACAGGTGCACAGAGGTGGCCCGTGGCTCTACGCACCTCTGGCCTTACATTGGTGATTCTCTTTCACCTTTTACATTGTTCTTGACATAGATTAAGGGTTGATTGACACAAATTTGGGTCTTCACATAAGTCCTGCTGTTGACATTCTAGACATCCTTGCACAGTATCCTGGTCTCCCTGGGCCTCGTTTGCCTCAATATTAAATGAAGGGCTTAAAGTAGAATTCATCCCAGTAAAAGAAACAGACTCCCTGGATGGCTCCTTCCACATTCAAGGAAAAAATGCCCAGGGCAGACTTCTCTCCTTGTTTTTACGTGTCTACTGAAGTCAAACCTGTTCTGTGAAGTCAAGAGGCTGTGTCAGTCCAGACAGATAGAAATGGACCAAGGATGTAGACCTAGATGGCTCGAGCTCGTCCAGGGGACCAAGCAGGGAAGCATGTGGGACCGAAGGAGCCCTCCCAGGCTAATATCTGAGGCACAAGATAGAAAAGCTGCTGTCAGGAAGACCTGCTCAGAGGGACCTAAGCTCTCTGGAAATTCCCGGTGCTTTGGCAGTGCTCCTGCAGCCTGGGTCTCTCTGGGAAATGACCCCTGGCATCATTGAATGGAGCCTAAATACAAGCAACAACTCAACACCAGCACTAAATCTAGTCTTTTGACTACTGGATTAGTGGTAAGGAGAGACTTGTGGGAAGGTGAAGTCTCTGGGCTGTCTTACCCAACAAACTGAACACAAGTGTCCTGCAAAACGTTACTAAGCTCAAATCAGCCAAGAGGCTCTGTGACCAAGTAAGTTTGCCAAGTCCTGGCTATACAACATGATAGGATTTTCAGTAAAACATTCACAGATTTTCAGTGAGTTAATATGCATGATTATTCCCCATGCCATGTGGTGTTTCCCAAGCTCATTAAACTGGCTTCTTTTTTAAATTTCAGAACTCCTATTACCACTGGACATTTGTGTCCTGTGACACTCAGTTTGGAATACATTGATATAGACTTGTTTACCTTTTAATGGATACCAGGACAAATACCCAGAAGGATCCCATGCTGCCTGTTTGTCCCTAAACCCTGGGGAAACTGACTTCTGACAGGCCAGAGTGCAGCAGTGCCAGCATGCAGTACCAGCCAGAAAACACTCCACACTGACTAGCTTGTTCCCAAATCAACTTGACTGACAGTCTCTGGCCCTTCATACTCAATGCTCAGATCTGCAAGGAGCCTAGAAGGCTTATGGGAAGAACATCATGTCCAACTTGAGCACCGGAGGCAGTAGGGACAGGACCCTTGGGAGAAATGACAGCAAGTGATGCGTGAACTGCACAGAAGTACCGGGAGACTGACGCTCCTGGAATCAGCTCACCCTGCCTGCTAACTCCTGCTAGCTCTGGAGAACCTGGGGACTGAGAGGGAGAGAGAGAGGAGGGGGCAAAGAGAGAGGCAAAGATGGAGGGAAGTAACTTTGTGCCTCTGGATACACTAAGAGCTTTGTTGTCTAAAAGACTAGGAAAAGGTCCAGAGAGAAAAGAGGTATTGGCACTCTCAAGGTAGGCAGAGAGACCCTGTTAGCATGAAGGTGGAGAGGTCAGAGGTCAGATGTCTGGGTGGACAGCAGTACATGGAGGGCTGTTCAAGAAACAGCTACGATGTGGTCAGTGGTCCCGAACATGCTGGGAGCAGTCAGGGCCGAGAAGGAAGCGGAAGAAAAGGGAAAGACGAAAACATTTACAAAACTCGTGTAAGTTTAATAATTAATAAGTGAACTGAAAATCACTATATGTATGGCATACACGCACCCACACAGCCTTTCTACACACCATTATGAACAGAAAATGATTAGAAAAATGTTTTTAGTAATAGTTATAAAATTTTTCAATAAGCTGGTAATTTTGCTAAATGCAAATTTTTGTTAAAAGGAAATTGCAATGCTTCATTGAAACTCATTTTAACATAGCTAATTAACTGACACACGATGTCACAGGAAGGACACTATTACAAATTCTTCAGTTCTCCCTGACTCAGTTCACGGCTTCACTAATACGGTCAACAAGAGTTTTGTGTGTTTTAATAAGCTGAACAAAGGGTTAACATTAGCAAGTCTTTTCCAAAGAAGCGAGAAGGGAGAGAGCCTGAGTGTGTCAGTGCTGAGACAAAATGTTTTCTTCCTGAGGTTTTAATTTGCCAGTTTCTGATCACGAAAATGATTGAAGACGCCATATTCTCATCTGTTCTTTTTTCTTCATTCCCAACAGGGTGACTTACCGTCTGGCTTTTTCTTTGTGATCCATAGAAATGATTTTTTTAATATTCTGGATCGTTTAGATTTCAGAAAAATATTTTCTACTAGTTTGTGGCTTTTTCGTAACTCTACTGATAATATCTTTTTACATACAGCAGGGTGAGTTGGGACAGGGTCTCATGCAGCCCAAACTCTCCATGTACCTACCAATGATCCTGACCTCCTGATCTGCTTGCTTAAGCCTCCTAAGTGCTGGTATTACAGCTATGCACCACCATACCTGCTTACCACAGTATCTTTGATGCACAAGTACCTTCCTATATAGGGGCACTTATTTTTTCTCTTATAACTGACATCTTTCACGCCTTGTCTCAAAATGTGTTTTCCTAGCATATAAACACAAAAACATTCTTGTTTTATCCTGTTTAAACTGCATTAACAAAATGAACTGGGGACCTTATTAATGACAAAAATATATTTCACAGAATTAGAAGCTAGGAAGTCCACATCAAGGCAGGTTTGGATTCTGGAAGGTTCTCACTCCCGTATTAAGTGTGGTCACTCCTAGCTGTGTGAAAGGTCAGGAATCTCCCTGGAATCCTCTGAGAAGGACAGAGCCATGAGGATATAGCTATGTGTCCATGTACCCAATTCCTAATACCATTACCCTGGGTGTAGGGTTCCAATGCATAAATTTCATTGAGAAGCACATATTCAAATTAGAGTCATCATCTTGTTAAATTTGACATTTGAAAAGTTTACTTTTGCATGTTATGATATGGATACACACGGAACCGATCTTTATGTGTGGTGTGCAGTACAGTTCCATCAGTAACTATTTTTTCACCACTACTTGCGTGCTTGCCTCTTGTCTGTGCTGAGGGCAGGAGACTCTCACACATGGAGAATTCCCTGTTTAAAGATATGCCTCTAAACCATCTCTGATCTATTCTGATCTGTTTCTGGCCTCTATCTTTGCATAGGCACATGATGCACTGATTTATATCTCTTTTCCAAATGTAGCTACTAGGAATTTTAAACTGCCTGTGTGGCTCACACTGTATTTCTGTTTTACAGGCTGATGGAGCTCATTACAGAAGCCTTCTCTGCATCCCAGCTTCAAGCTGCTTCCTTTCATTGGGGGCTGACTAGATACTTAAAATCCATGCTAGGAAGATGCAGTAACAGAGGAAAATGAACTACATTCCTGGCTTATGAGATGTAGAGCATCTCATCATCAGAGAGGACGCGGATACAGTGTTTTGTGTCTTCACCTGGGTAGAAATGGTCCCTTTCCTTAAATTACTGAAAGATGAATTTTTGCTTTTATTATGCTTTAAATTATCTCTGAGTATGGAAATACAACCACACGAACCTGATACGTTTGATCAGTTTTCCAGTGTTGAATCAACCTGTCATTCTGTGACACTCCAAGTTTGGGTAGTGTGCATTATTAATGAGCATAGATGTGTTTGCCATGTTTACTTAGAGGTTTTTTCTCATCGGCAAATGACTTTAGCCTAAAACTTCAAATGCCCTTGTCTCAATATGCTATACACACACATGTGCCCACATGCACTATGTGTGTGCATATGCATGCACAAATACACACCAACATGAACACTGTGCACACATTCATACACACACAAACATGACACATGAAAACACATGTTCACACTCATACCTATATGCGCACATGCATGAATGCACACATAAACACATTTGCATGTGTGCACATGCTTAAGACACATGTGCACACATTCACAACCTATACATGTACACACATACAGGTGCATATGTGTATGCACATGTCCGTGCATGGATTTTTGTGCTCACATGCACACACATACATGTACATCTTCAGACTCATAAGCTAGTGCATACACAAACACATGTTTATGTGTGTGCACATTCACACATGCACACATTCATACATGTACAATTATATATGCACACATGTGCTCACACAGTTATACATGCACAGATTGTGATGCACCTGGGGGACAGCCCACCCTTCCTGGCTTCAGTGCTCTGTGGCTGTCGGTCCAGCAAGCCGTCACCTCTGCTCCTCGTCACCTTTGAAATCCTCATTTTCCATGTCGGTCAGCTGCCTGCTTACTGTATTTGTAAGTGCGCATCTTATGAATTGGTGTCATTTATGTCATTCAAATATTACCAGTTTACTGTCCTTCTTTTGAAGCTTCTCTCAGCCTCTATATTTTCCATCTTTCTAGAATTCCAACAAGGCTCAGGTATGCCAGCATCAATGCTAGCTTTTAGGTTCCTCTCTCTTTTTTACCTCAGTTCATTCCAAGAGCTTTCATCTAATGTTTTAACTAAATACAACTGGTTCTATGGGGCTAGAGAGATGGCTCTGCTCTTAAAAACCCTGCTGTTCTCCCAGATGACCTGGGTTCGCTTCCCAGCACCCACATAACAGCTAACAACCATCTGTAACTCCAGTTCCAGGGGAATCCAACACACTCTTCTGGTCTCAGTGGGCACAGCATGACATGGGTGCATTTATATAAATGCAGGCAAGACACTCACAAACATAAAAATCAAGCAACCAACCAAACAAATAAATAATAAAATATTAAAATGCGCCCGTCCCTTGTGGTGATTGCTCTTATCTTACCCTTTCCTCAATTCCTCCTTGATTCTTCACAAACATATATTCCTCTATATCCTCGTTCTCATTTCTGCAGCGTTGTATACTGAGGCCCACTGCCTACTCTTAGCCCAGATCTGTACTTGATAACAGATTTGTCTAGAGTTTAGATGCTATGAACCTTATTTTGTTTGCCATATTTTTAGAAATAATGTCAGTATCAATTAATTAAAGAATATTAATTAGGTGAAATACTTCCTAATAAATTAGTTAATATAAGTGATTTAAGTGTAATATTGATAACAGATGTTTTATATATTTTGATAATATTCAGTTAGTTAGATATTTTCGTAAATAAGTAGATTTTAGAGTTACATTTTATAATCCATATCCTTAACACATTTTCGCTCTGCTGACACAGAGAATGGGTTGTAGAAGAAATGAACAGTCTTAGTCTAATCACAGAAGGGCTGCTGAGAAGCCCCAGGAAACACGTCTGAAGGGAACATGAGATCCACCTCATGGCAGATCCTTGGCTGTTGAAGACAATTTCATTTTCTTTCAGAATGCAGTAGGGCAAGGAAATTTTTTTTTCTGAGTTGACACATTTATTTTTTTTTAAAGGACCATCTAGACAACAGCATGGCCAGCCCTAGTGTTTCTACAGGGCCATATATCAAAGGACAGCTGCTCGCAATGGCACACCGAGAGGGCTAAGCAGTTTCTGAATCCAAGAAGTCAAATATACTCAGAATGGGTCTTAACACCCTTACACAGAGCAAGGTTTTAACACATGACAGGACGCCTAATCATGTAACTCTGGATGCTACGCACCTTGGTCAACTAATACACTGTTTGATTTCATTAAATATATTTAGACTTCTCTATTATACAAACAAATATACAACTAAATTAGTATATCAAAAGTGATCACTGTGTTTACAAGAACATTAATATCTGACAGAGATGTTTATAGATGAACTGGAAATACTGGTGGACTGCACACAGAATTTACATGTCCAAAATAGAATAACTTAAATATTAAAGCACACCTTTTTGTTACCAAGGTAACTGACTTTATAAGCTTAACAAATGGCGATATTCGATACAAACCCCACCAAATCCACGAGCATTAAATGCTGTGTGGCACAGCATATAAACATCTTCCCATGGCCTAGCCAACTTATAACCAGCAATGCTTTTTTAAGCTACTCTAGGATTTAGGGCCTAATTAGAAATTTATATGAAACACAATTTTATGTTCAAATATGGAAATAAGTAACATAATTCCGAAACCCTGAAGCATCCCAGCATTTTGCAGGAAGAAATACCCCATCGGCTGCACCCGTGATCACTTGCATTGTTGTGCAGCATCTCGGGCACCAGGTCAACCAGAGTGACCTACATGAACAAGCCAGCAGTGTGTGCAAATATCCACATAGAAACGTTCTCTGCATAATGGCCAATGAAAATCCCTGTGGCCATTCCAAGGTAGGCCAAAATTTTTTAAATGCCCCATTTTGTTCCACAGGATAGTCAACTGATGCACATCCTGTAGAGACATGTTCTCTAAGGGTCATAGCCATAGAGTTGGGTGTCATGAGTCTGGAGGAGAAAATAACTTTTGCCTGTATAGCTTCTAGATGGAGACAGAGAAGACACCCAGGCAGAAAGCAGGATCTGCGCGTGGCTTTCCTTCACAAGTGGCCTTGCTTTCTGTTGGAAAATACTAAGTAGCTAGTCCTTGTGAGGTGGCCCTTGTCAGAGGGGAGGAAGACTCTGCAGTGCCGCAGTCTAGTTCCTCCAACTGTAGTTTGGGTCTGAATGTCCCCAAAGGTGTGTTTTCTGGAAGTCTTATTGCACCTGAATAGTGGAAGTTGAGTCACTGGAGCATCTGGAGCTTCTGTCCTTGAAGGGGACCCTTTCCTCCCTCTTTTTTGTTTCATTTCCTGGCCAGCATAGAGCAACAGTGTCCTCTGTTATGTGCTCTTGCCATGATGTTTTGCGTCACCAAAGGTGAGCGACAGAGCAGAGCCACTGCGAACTGAAACCTGTCAAACTGAGAGCCAAATAACCTTCCTTCTTTATAAGCTTCTTTTCTCTGCGTTCTTATTATAGAAATGGAAGTCTAACATTCCTCCTGAAAAACACATAAGCTACATGTATCCTCCACCCAAACCAGTGAACCTGGGACTTGTGAATCCAGTATAAGCATGGAATCTATTAATTAAAGTCCTCATCATGTCAAAAACCTCAGGGGTTTCTGAGAGAGCTGCTGTGAGAGATCAAAGATAATATCACACAAGAAACAAATGTAATTATCTCCTGAGTAAAGAGAATGTTTGTAGAGCACGGAGATAGCAGTGAGACTGTCCTGGGCATGGCATCTCCGGGATGCGATCACACCAGGAAGCTGCTTCCGGGGCATCGCCAGCACATAACACTATTGGGTAATAGTTTGAGCAGCGATTGAAATTAAGTTTGTGTTGTATGGTTTCATGGTTTTTATTTTTAAATAACATGTTATTTGGAAGGTATGTTAGATAAGAGGACCCTGAAACAGAACATTTACTCTCCTGTGACTACATACAATTCCTCTTGACAATCCCACATGTCTTTTACAACTTGTGTAATCCTTTGCCAATATATTTAAGTTTCTGGATATGGGTGCTGGAGAGATATGGGTGCTGCTCAACAGTGGAGAGCACTGGCTGCCCTTGCAGGGGACCTAGGTTTGATTACCAGCACCCACATGGTGGCTGACAATTATCTTAACTCCAGTTCCAGGGGATCCAACAACCTCTTCTGACCTCCATGGACTTTGCATGACATGGGTGCCCCTACCTAATGCAGGCAATACACTAATACACAGGAAAAATAAAAACTAGTAAGTAAAATTTTAAATATCCAGATACATGTCTCTCACCTGTCTCTCTCTCCATCAACAATGAAAACAGACATGGTTCATAATCCTGTTTGTTGTTGTTTAATTAGTTGATTTATTTTTGAGATAGGATTTTCTTATACAGTAGAAGCTGACTTGGAAATTGTTACTTCACCTGAGCTGCCCTTCAACTTCCAATCCTCCTGCCTCAGCCTCTTAGGTAGTAAGATTACAGCATATACCACCATGCTTGGCAGCAGATATCATGTAGTAGATTTCAACTTCAAAATGTGTTAACATAAAGCTTTTGTTATTGTGGAAATGAAGCCATAAGTTATGTGTCATTGACCATAATACATACTGCTTTCTTTAATGCACACGTCCCCCCCTTGGGTGCTGTAATCTGACTGTGCAATTCAGAGTTTCCTCATGAGTCAGAATGCTTCCTGGCTGCATGGCTCCTTGACTCCCAGGAGACGCATCCCAGAGGGGTGGAGATGCCATTTGAAGACCTCCCCTCAGAAGCCACTTCTTGTCAGTCCTGCTGTCTTGTACAGCTCAAGAATCTCAAAAACAAGGTTTCGGAAGCCTGGGAGGGACATTTTTGCAACAGTCTTTGGAAAATGCAATTGACCTTGTGGGTCTCATTGCCCAGAGATCTGACAAAGGCTGTCTTTTCAGCACTGGAAGATGCAGATCACCATCAGCTTCTAGTTTCTGTACTGCATTGTGAGGCCAGAAACGAGGGTTTAATTATTTTCTAAATGTAGTTTTAATTTCTTCTTTTTGTTTAGAAGATTGTTTTCATTATGCAATGGTGAAAACATTATTTGATCTTAAAAAGCATCATTGTGCCAGCACACACACACACACACACACACACACACACACACACACACACACCATATTCCACTTAGATACTGAAGATCAGTGCTGGGTTATGTTACCGTTTCAGCGATTTGTTACATGTGTGTACTAATTGTATGAACCACAGGTAGAAAACCTAATAACCCAGGATGGCAGCACTGAAGTCTTTGTCAATGAGCGCTTTGTAGGTGAAAAAGCTTCTGATTTGAGATGTAAATGCAGGAGCCTCTGGCCAATAGGAAAGCATGCTTTCATACTAAGGAAGAGCCTACGTAGTGAGACCCCGAGTCAATATCAGTGAGTAGCCAGCCTCCAGAATGACTTTCTACCTGTAACTCTTCAAACAAGCCTCATAGAGAGAAACACGTCTCCTCTGAGAGGCTGAATATCACGGCTTTTGAAAACCTTCTACAGAGATATTGGGGCATATCTCCCAGCTTCTACACAGCCTGTCTTCACATAAAGACATGCTACTTTTCAATAGTGTTCCCTCATGTCCCTCCTGAACAAGTTGCTAAAGGGATGGCCCTTGTCTGCAGTAAATTTCTTTCTTTACAGTGAAGAGCCCTGCACTCACTCTTGAGATATTTAACGACTTGACCTTGTGTTATCACTCCACACTCAGCTCAGGGTCTTTGTCAAGACAGAAAAGTGAGTCGTTTTTCTTAAACTGCCTCTAATGCTGACCGTGGGTGTCCCTGCCGTTTATTTCTGAGAGGAAAGGAGGTGCGATTAAAGAGTGTCACTTTGCTCTTTGCTGTGTTAATGAGCACAGCTGTTCATTGACATCTGGCAATTACCGTCATCTCTTACATTTCCTCTCTTCATTGTCTGTGTGCTCATGACGGAAGGCGAGGAGCTGAACAGTAGAAGCTGATTGCCTGCTGAAACGCCTTGTGCTCCGCAGAGCTTTCCTGACACTTGATTGGTTCATGTATTTCTTTATCTTTAGCACCAAGACCTCTTTTCTCCTTGGACTAGGGAATGCAACATGTCCAACCTACCAAACAGGCCACTTCCCAGTGCACATAGTAGGACCCTATAGAACCTTTTGAGCTTCAGAAAAGAAAGATCCGGTTCCAATTTCACAGTTCAGTCCTGGTGGGAAGGTGACAAGAACAGAGTCCATGTGGATCTTCAAAAGGAGACGGGATTATTCGGCCACTGACTTATTTTGCTGATGCATTACTGAGTGTATAGCTCATTCTGAGATTCGGTCTGTTATAAAGGCTAGTTTGCACCAACTGAATGTGCTGCCCAAGACTCAAGACATCTGCATTACCTCAGCGTCCTTCGTTGAGTCCCCACCAGCCCACCTACGTCAGGTTTCTCAGCCTCCAGCGCCATGAATGGCATAAAACTTCATTATTTCTCAGTCTGTAGCATTTCTTTATAACCGTACAAAATATAGTAGGACAAGATGAGAGAAAATACATGCATGTGTGCTTATAATATATATTAAAGCATTAACATTGGTAATTTCTAGGTGGCAGAAATATGACGTATCCTTAGCCATTTTTCTTGTTTTTATTTTCTAATTCCCAGCAATGTATTTGAATAGCTTCTATAACAGCAAAAATTTATGAAAGACAGAACAAGATAATAAATTTTTCCCTAGGAAAATCTTTCTTGGTTTCTCCATTATTAAAACCAGCCATTTATGGTAAGTTACAGTCAAAGACTTTAAAAAGACCAGCTCTTGGGGTCTCTTCTTTGCCAATGTCTCTGTAAACAATCCACAACTTCACACTGGGATGCAGGTGTATCTAAAATCAATTCTGTGATCCTTGGGTTTGTAAGGCAGATACAACAGTTCCATATTTCCACCTCATTACACTTACTAGTTATTCACTCACCAGCAAAGTTAAGGAGTGCTGTAAGTGCAGACCACACAATGGAGACCCCAAGGAGGGATGTTCTCTGACCTTACACATTGTCAAAGCAGCAACCCTTAGGCCTAGCTAGAGGACACAGTCACCCAGTGACCTCCAGTGGGCACCGATGGTGTTATCTATGGAAAACATAAAACAGACAAGTATCTACCTTTCAAAAACCAAAAGGACAGTGTGCCGTGCCCACTCATCACAGTAAGAGCACAGGACAGATGTTGACTGAGCAGAGCCTTGTCCTGTGTCTTCCATCCCATGCTCCCCTTGCAGAATGGTGTATTCCTCCAGGACGGGCTGTGCCCATCTTTCCAGCTTCCCATTTCCTCTCTACGGGACTCTGGTTCCTCAAATCACCTCAGAACCTGGATTTCCTGTATGATTAATCAATTTACACTGCTTCTATTCTTTGTCTTCCTCCCTGTGCTCCTTAAAGACAAGTCAGGGGTCCAGTCTGCTTCAAGAAGAATTAGTCACACAATGTTCAGAATATAGGAGCTAATTAATGGATTTTGCAAATCAGTGAAGAAATGTCACAGCTACCTCCTTACTCATCTACTGTACTACGAGGACCATTAAGTAGAGACTGAGTTCCTGAAGGGCTGAAGCTTGAAGGGGCTTTATTAAGGAAGAAAACTTCCATAAAGAAGTGAAATCAGCAGGTCCTTCTCTTCTCTGTGTCTGGCTGATTTCACCTTGCATACGGTCCTCCTGGGTCACCTGTGCTATGACAGGGCAAAATCTCCCATTGTGTTGACGGATACACTTCACTGTATATAACAAGCTCCTCTCTTCAGTCACCCTTTAACAAGTTGGTTGTTTCCATGTCTTCCCTATGATCTCACTTATCTGTATCGTTGTAAAAGTGTCCAACAGACAGAAAAACAGCCAGATGTTCCCAGGGGTGGGGAGTGAAAGGAAATGAGGAGATTGAGATCAAAGTCTGCAAATTAGCAGCTGTGTACCAAGAATAAGTCCAAATAACTAACATACTGGGTGAAAAGGATGGCTAGTACTGGTCTACCCTGAAGTCTGCTCGGAGAGTACCTTCTGCCCGTTCTTCTCCCAAGGACAGGCCACTGCGAGGTATGACACACTGCAGGTGTCACTCTGCACACACAAGGTTGCACCATAAACACATACCACAGGGGAAGAGCTCAGTTGGTAGAAGCCTGCCAAGAATGCACGAGGCCCTGGTTTGACCTCCAGCACTGCACAGTCTGGGTATGGCGTCCCGTTCTTCTCCCAAGGACAGGCCACTGCGAGGTACGACACACTGCAGGTGTCACTCCGCACACACAAGGTTGCACCATAAACACACACCACAGGGGAAGAGCTCAGTTGGTAGAAGCCTGCCAAGCATGCACGAGGCCCTGGTTTGACCTCCAGCACTGCACAGTCTGGGTATGGCGGCGTAGCCCTGAAATTCCAGCACTCAGGTGGGGCGGACAGACCAGAAGTTCAAGGGTCTTCTCTACTAGATAGTAAGCTCCAGGCCAGCCTAATGGACACAGGATCCCGTATCAAAGAAGGAAAAAGAAGAGAGGAAGAGAAAGAAATTATGCAACAAGAATGCAAGCAATAAAATATCTTTTAAAAAGTCTTTAAAATGCAACTTCTAGAAAGTATTTGAAAATGTGACCAAATTTAAAATAAATAACATGAAAAATGGAATCAAATGGATTATTTAAGGTATTGAAAAAGACTGAAAATTTGACGAACTTATATCATTGTGTTCGGACAAAAGCATTACACAGCGATGGGGGTTCAAAGGAGGGAGCTTCTTTTGAGGATAAAGACTGAAAACGCATTAATATGTAGAGAAAGGGCTGGAAAGAGATGGCTCAGGGGTTAAGACCACTTGCTGCTCTTGCAGAGAACCTGGCTTCTATTCCCAACACCACGTGACTCACAACCATCTCTAACCCCAGTGCCAGGGGATCTGATTCCCTCAACTGACCTCTGTGGGCATTGCAAGAACAAGGTACATTTACATACATATAGGGAAAGCACTATAAAATAAATAAATCTTTAAAAATATATAGACTGTTGGGGGCTGGAGAGATGGCTCAGCGGTTAAGAGCACTGATTGCTCTTGCAGAGGACCCGGGTTCAATTCCCAGCACCCATAGGGCAGCTATGAACTGTCCTTAACACCAGTTACAGGGGAATCCGAAGCCCCCTTATGACCTCTGTGGCATTGCACGACATGGTTGCACTCACATACATGCAGGCAATACGCTCACACACATAATATAGAAATAATAAATAAAACATTAAAAAAAAAACTT
>NW_008332089.1:505534-509273 GCF_000622305.1 Nannospalax galili
TAAAACTAATGAAAATCTTCACGAGGCTCTTTCCTCACATGAGGATGTGGCTTTAACCTTGAATTAATTGAATTTTAGAATTGAATCTGTGTACATTCCATAAGGCTAATAGGAATTTTATACCTGCTCTCTGGGCTGTGGCACCTTCCATTGAGCTGTTGGCATTCTAAGCAATAATTACAGATATCTCTTGAAAAAGCTTCTGAACTCCTTCCTAGGTTTATAATGTTAGTCACGTTGAGATGGAATTCTTTCGACTCCCTTTGTACTGTGATTAGCTGGAACAAAAGATGAGTCACTGCAAGCCTCAGGAAGGGAGGCTTGTCTTTTCAAGAGCAGACGGTCTCTTTGGCATTATGATTTGGAGATAGCTATTTAGCCTCTAGCCTTCTATTCCAATTCAAAGAGAGAATTTTTAATTTATGTCAGGAAGCCAAGCATTCTCAACTCGTTGTCTCTTTCCTGTGGAAGAGCTGGGTACTGACATGGCTAATTGAACAACGCTTATGCCAAGGTACTGGAGAAATCCTCTCTTGACAGGGGATGTTTAGCCTGATTTAGAACCCGAAATATCATAAACAGTATTTGGTGTGGGCTACGGAGCAAATTTCTTCTTAAGTTTCCTCATCTGGGAAAATGTGTGAGTTTTTAGTACGATCCCCAAAGACACTTATATTAGCTAATTCTCTGTGCTGAGTCACATGGCAACAACAACTTAACGAAAAAGTTTCTTTTCTCTCACACATCAAGGCTATAGTCCAACATGACCGGCCACGGCATCAGTGAGGTGAAGCAGGTGGTCCCATCACACACTAGTCAGAGAGATGGATGCTGGCGCTCAGCTCACTTCCTCCTTTGTGTTCAGCCTGAGCGCTGTAACAGTGCCTCCTACACTTAGAGTGGGTTTTCCCGACTCAGTCCAGGAACTCAGACACAGCCACACGTTCATCTCCTAGGTGATTCTAGATCCTGTGAAGTCAATAAGCAACATTAGCCATCACAACACCGAGTAGACATGTTATTATGAGATACCACAGCTGCTTATCCACATGAAATTCATAGTTTTGAAGCATCCTTCCTAAGAGTAACTAGAACATTGCTTCTTTCTTCTGGAGTTAACAGGTCAGCATCTGTGTGTTTCAGAGCGTGTTTTGAGAGGATTTAGCGTCACTGAGACTCACATGTCGCACACTGGCTGTTGTCCACGCTAATCTTTTGACCAAGCACCTGAACTTCAGTTAACTAATGCTCAGGACAGACTTCGACTTCTGTTTCATCCCTTCCTTTGTTTAACAAGTGAACCTGAATTTCTTTCCAGCCATTTTTCTACTTTGGGCAGCAGCCTCGAGAACTCTTCCTTGAACCTGATGCTTCCTCACCTTCATCATGGGGTGTGATCATCTGGGCACCGACGACGAGGGATGTCTGTGTCTGGTCTACCCGTGCTCTCCTCTGTTAGATTCTGCATGGACTCTTGAAAATGAAGTGTAACTATATATTCTTCACTTTTTGTGTTGGATCTCTCTTCAAAATGGTTGACAGTCTACAAGAAGTTTCTTGAAGCTTTCTTGCACATACACACAGGATGATTTATGTTTTCACTGTTTAGTCCTCTCTTACATCCCTCTCTCATTTGTCACTAATCAAAGTTATCTCTCTCCCACACTGAACCTCAGGAACTGCCACTAAAATCACCACCCTTCTAGGCTGAGTTGAAATATTGTCAGTCCGTGTGTGTCTGTGTGTGTGTGTGTGTGTGTGTTTGAGACAGGGTCTCCCTGTAGCCCCAGCTGGCCTGGAACTCGCTATGTAGACCAAACTGGCCTTGAACTCACAGAGAGCCACCTGCCTCTGCCTCCCGAGTGCTGGGACCACAGGTGCACGCCACCGCACCCAGCCTTACACTGTCGATTCTTTTCTCTTACATTTTTCATTAGTTCATCATGAGCTCAACATTTTCTCTATTATACCTTTCATGCATTTTATTCTTTGTCTCTTTCTATGTCTACTAACAACATCCCATTCATTTATAATCTTGTATAGACCTTTACTTACAGAAAGCTGAGTATGATATGATACATTTCACAAATCTGTAAGCGACTATCAGACTCTTTCTCTTCCAAGATCCCTAATAATGATCTTCAAACATAGTTCTACAACTATGTGAAGGAAACTGCCCATGGTGACTTGAAATTTACTCAAGAATAAAATCAAGCTGTCTAGTATAGATAGCTTCTCATTGCAAGGCTAGTTTGCATTCGGGTGACTTTTAACAAGAGAATCTGCATGTCATCGAAAGCACTCTGTGAGCTGTATAAAGATGTCTCTCCTGGAGGTACAGTCCTCTCAGTTTCAAATACTCATCTGAAAGATGGTCTTCATTCCCTTTTGCCATTTAATATTCTTTACTTCTATTGATAAATAAATTAAAGCTTATTTTGTCTACATGTAGAATGTGTTAGTTAAATAGAATTTACTGTGCTAAATATACTGTGGCATGAAAGAGATCAGCATGAATTGGGGAAGTAAAAATCAGACCCTTATCTGAGGATTATGCCCTTCCTCTCTCGAGACCTAGACACATACACACACACACACACACACACACACACACACACACACACAGAACCATAAACACGTGTTCTCAATTTCTCAAGGTACAATGAAATAACGACTATTTGTAGTGCTTGATATGTAAGCAAACACACAGACATTCATTTGCTATTTTAAGGGCAAGGAAAGACCATGAAGGATTAAGGCCATGTGACCAAATCACAAAAGAGCATGAGCCTCAGTGAGCTTCTCTACATTATCAACAGCTGTGGTAAGATTTAACTTTGGGGTTGCAAGGTTATGTAAAGTCATTTGTCCAGAGTATGTCCCTATTGTCAAAGTCATTACAACAGTGTTCTAACTTACATTCCCACCAAGGCTGTGAGACACACCATCACCTGCACTTTTGATGTTTTGGTTTCAGAGTTGTTTTATTTTTATTTTTTGGTTTTTGAGACAGGGTCTCACTGTAACCCCAGATGGCCTGAAACTCGCTATGTAGACCATCCCAGGCTGGTCTGGATCTCACAGAGATCTGCCTGCCTCGGCTTCCTGAGCACTTATGTAAAAGGCTTGCACTACCACATCCAGCTCATTTTTTATGTTTTAATTTTCTGCTGATAGCCATTCTAACTGGAGTGATGTAGTGATTCTTTGTAATTTGGAGCTGCATTTCCTAACCTAAATTTCAAGGGCTTATTATGGGCTGAAGAGCTAGTTCAGCAGTTATAAACACTTACTGCTCTTACTCTGGGGACCAGAGTTTGGACCCCAACACCCACACAGGGTGACTCACAATCTGTAACTCTACTTCCAATTCTGTAGGCACATGTACATATGTAAAATACACACACACACACATACACATACACACAGACACATACATGCGCACATACAGATGCATCAATAATTTAAAAAATATTTTATTATTTTTATCTTGCCTGCATGTGTGTAAGTATACCCATGTCTTGCAGTGCCAAGTACACCCATGTCATGCAATGCCTGAGGAGGTCAAAGAGGGCATTGGATCCCCTGGAACTGGAGTTAGAGACAGTTGTTAGCCACCATGCTGGTATAGAGAGTGCTCCTAACTGTTGAGCCATCTCTCCAGCCCCTATAAAAATTTTTTAAATTAAAATTTTTAAAGTAAAATAGATGGATTGTAACTGCTAACAATAGTTTAAAA
>NW_008332089.1:509414-520654 GCF_000622305.1 Nannospalax galili
GTATATGAAATCATGAAGGTGTTCAATAGCTTGAATTAGCCATTATGAAATGTATCTGTAGCTCAAATTTTCATATTGTACACCAAAAATATCTAATTTTCGTTGTCAACTAAAAGTATAAATTTTAAGAGAGAGAGAGAGAGAGAGAGAGAGAGAGAGAGAGAGAGAGACAATATCTTCACCATGAGCAAAGGCAGGCAAGCCAACTGCTCAGTATAAAAGATGTGGTTCCAGAACCTTGGGACCTCACTAACGATGCTCTGCCCATCTGTGCAATAGTCAGGTGCCTCCCTTCGTGCAAATGGGTAAAATCAAAGCTTGAGAGCTGACAAAAGTAATGCCAATATTGTGCATGTTACTGGTAGGAGGAATTAACACTGGGAGTCTTCAAGTATTGGTGAAACTCGGGCAGGGCAACTTATTAGCATATATATTTGTGGCTCACTTTTCTTACCTATTCTATAAACTCTGTAATTATTGTTTGTAAGGAAATGTAACACACACACACAAACACACACACACACACACATACATACACATGCACACATACACACAATAAATAAAAACAAAAAATGAATTTAAGGTTTAAATGTAAAATATAAAATTATAACATTTATATAAAATATTTTTATTTTCTGTGTGCCCAAATTTCTGATATTTAAACAAAACAAAAATTAGCTTGTGCACTGGAGTACAGGGATGCATCTCGGCACGTATTCTGAGATCATCGCCCAGCTGATCATTGGTTTGCAGGAGCCAGGCACGGTTTGCTGCAGAATATGCACCAAAAAGCTTATTCCTGGTGGGTTTTTAATGAGCAAATATAAGAGCTCCCGTCAAATAGATGAGTCAGTGGCTTCATAGATAGGTGGGTGGGTAGATAGACAGATAGAAACTATTGTTCAGAAAGGAGAGAGATCACTTGGGGCCTCAGATGCCCTTAGAAGACTTCATGTTTGAAACCAGTGAATGGCAGACAAAATTCAGAGATGTGAGAACTAGACACTTCAGACATGTGCAGAAATATATTTTAACACAGGTACAGGAAGTTGAGAGTCCAGGCATTGATGTTTCTAAGTGCTGGGGACGCAGGACTCGTGTCACTGGAGACTAGAAAGCAGCGCTTCAGACATAACTTATTTAAATACAAAGGCCTTCCCTCGAGGGAATGCTTCCCTCTTTGACCCAGAGCTGCTTCTCTCTAGCACAGCATTACTCAGTTGCTCTGTGAACTGCTTCTGTTTTTCTCCTCCTTACTTTTGGTTCCAGTGTCGTGCCATGAACATCAGGCAGCAGCCACAGTGGGGGAAAGGCACGTTCTGGCAGCTGTGAGCATTATGCTGCATCCAGACACTTCTCCAAAGAAATTAAACCATCTGGGTGTTTTTCCAAGTGCACTGAGTTTATTGGGGAAAAAAAGTATCTTGTGGGAGAAAAAAGGAAAATGCTCTATAATAAATTGCAAATTCATGACAAGTTTAACAACCAGAATCATCTGCATTGAGGGAAAAGAACTTTTGTTTTTTCCATACATCTTTCCTATTTTTTTTCTCATCCACTTAAAGATTGGAACAATATGTATAATTCTGCAGGAAATGTTCAGATGCAGGAAATGTCATAATTACAGAAGGCTGTCCAACCCAGTAGGCACGAGTTACCTCTGTAAGATCCTGCTGCCTTGTGCTATTTCCAGCTCTATAGATAATGGTGTTTAGGCAGCCCTGCTTTGTCAATCGAACAGCAATAGCAGAATAATAAATAACTTTCTTCATGAAGATCGCTGATGTGGCTGATGGCACAGAAAGCTAATGTGCCAGGCAGTGCTGACATTTGTGACCATATTGCCAGAGATCAGAGGTTAATGGAAGATATTTTTGTGCTCTGTAAATGCAATAAATTATAGAGAACAGCCTCAAAAGGCCCCAGCCAGGACTTTTATCTCTCACAGGCTTCAGAAAGAGTGAAGATCTTGCTGGCTATGAGTAGAAAGTGGTTTTCTTGATTGACACTGGACTTTCTCTGATGAGGCACAGGTGGGGCATCGTGGATTAGATTTGTGCTACTTGGCCAGCTTCCCAGCTCACAGTGCGTGCCTGCCTACCATGTGCCTCTCTGCCTGTTGGTAAGGGATCATCCTGTGAGTATTCTGCTTCAGGGACCTCAAAGAAGCTGCTAACCAGTGTGGAGTGAATCTGCTCCATGCTGGACAGGAAACAGTGGGCTTCTCAGTGGGACCACCACTGCTCCTAGAGGCATGATCAGGGTCTGTGACAAAGCACACCTGCACCTTGATTCTCTGCTGAGTACCAACAGTGCTTGGGTGGACTTTGTGACAACTAGATATGCCATGCACACGTTCCTAACCTATCCCTAGCTTGGGGGGAGAGGGGCATCAGGCTAGTCTGTTTCCCTTACAGCCCTCATATACATTCCTGACAGTGTGGTAAGAACTCCAAAGCACAGAAAGATGACATCTCTTCAAGAGCCAGGTCAGATCAAGACCTTAAAGATCAAGCCTGCTTTTACATTTATGTGATGGCAAGTTTACATTTTTAAAGATAACATTCTTAATTTTAAAAGGAATGTGCAACTTTATACAATATGCTTTATATCCAGGGCCCAATACAAAATGAAAATCACAGGCCTCTTATATAAATACAGAAAAAAACTGCAATTAAATATGCTAAAATATACACAATTTTCTTCTAAAATGTTTTATACTTGTGATATAATAATAGTGATATGAATGCAGGCTATAAGAAGTAATATTTGTGTGGTTGTTTTTATATAATGCAAAAGCCCATTAATGTGATAGCCTAATTGATCATAAGGCCTTCTTGGATCATTTTTCTGCAAATGCATTTATTAAGTCATCAAGATTTATGTTTTCAGTAACTTTATGGAAACTGGCCAGTTGCTACTTTTATTGCTGACATTTTACAAGCCACTTAAAGAAATTGGTTACCTGACAGGCAATTGGTACTGCTGAAATACAATGTATCTAGATAAACTTACCCACAGAGGTCCCTGGCTTCTGTTGCGATATGCTTTCCTTTTATTAATTAAAATTGGAACTTAGACATTTTCATACATGTCCACGGTGCACAAGGACCACCCACCCCCACCATCTCCCACTTCCCTACACCCCCTGGGTACTCTCTCTCCTACAGATCTTTCTCTCTTGTGGTCTACTCATTTTGTTATGTGACCCTGGGATTAACTAGGGCCATCTGTGTGACTATGGTTTCCGCTAGCTGTTGGAGCCTGGCGGGCTCTGCACTAGAGATTTGACTAAAGACAACGGTTTCTCTAGATGCAGGATCTATCAGTAGCCAGTAGTTCAGCAGTAAAGGGTAGGGCATTATGATGTGGAGCCTCCCACTTGCATGACTGGGCGAGTCTTGTGTGTGCCCAGTGAAGTTACGTGCAGCGTTTGCCAGTTAGTGATTTCAAAAGTGGTATGGCATCCAGGGAATGGCACTTCATAGCCCTTCACCACATCTTCCAGTTCTTCCTAACCCTCTTCTGCAATGTATCCTGAGCCTTAGAAAGACCAGTGTCTGTGTTCAGTTCCGTGCTTAGCCCGCAACCATCACTTACCCGTCTTTTATGCAGACTCCTAGCTAGAAATTTGAGGGTCATCTTTTAAATGTTACATAGGAGCATCTGTCATGAACACAAGTATCTGGCTGTTGAGAACACTTGTGAGGACAGTCGCCCAAAGGCAAGCAGCATCCACGATTGTGGTAAACACAGGATCACAAATAACCATTGACATTCTCAGATATCCAGCCCAATCTAGCTGCTGATGTCCTGTTACTGGAACACCTCAGACTGGTTCATAGTCCACAACACTGGGATGAAGCTCTAGTAAATTATTTCAAATATAAATTTTAACATATATGTAGCTAAGTGAACCCATATAATTCTTTTGAAATCCTAATTGTTCTTGCAAAGTTGTTTCCTGTGTGAGTTTTATGTAATACATTAGTATTTATTTGCATACTTGCCCAGAAATTGTGAACTTCATGTCATTTACATTTATGACCTCATGAGTTTCATGTAATTTATAATGTTTACTGCTGTATGCCCAGTTTAAAAAAAAAATAACTTCAGAATGGTCTTTCTCATTAGTCACTGTGGAGAGAAGACCATGACTGAGAAACACTTTCAGGCATGAGAATTTAAACTTTGGAGTTCAGTTTGGCCACTTTCCTTTAGCTGCGTCTTTTGGTGTTGTGAGGAGCACTACACACTTCCTAATCCGAGATGATGGGAATTTACAACACTGTTGCTTCTAAGAGTTTTGAAGATTGTCTCTCAACTTCTCTGAGCACAGTTTGGAGTGTTTGGAGTGAAGCATGAGGCCTGGCCCCAGCCTCAGACTTTGGAGGTGAATGTCCCCTTACACCAGCACTATCTGTGGAAAATAGTCACTGTTCCTGTTGATTGACTCTTGGTCAAAAAGCAATTGGCAAATCACATAGGTGGATATTTTATATTTTACTCTAAATTCTACTCTGTGCTTAATGTCTGTTTTTATGCTGATACCATACAGCTTTAAGAATGATATCTTTACAGAAGCTTTTAAACATAAGACGTATGAATCCTGACTTTTGCTCTGATTAATCTAGATTGATTTTGTTGTGTACAGCAACATTAGTTTCCAAATGACCTTTACAAACAGCTTTTTAGTTGAAGGTTTTAAAGTCAACCAGAATTTCAGTGGAGATATTTTGAAGGTGTATATAAGTTGGTGGTATTATAATCACTCGAAAAATATGAAGTGTTCAAATTCATTCAGGTAAGCCACCGTGGCTTTTATGAGTGTTTCTTCCTTTATTTAGTCTTAATTTAATTCACTGACTTCTTCTTGCATTTACATGAAGAATCTTCTACTGGACCTAGTTTATTTCCAGAACTTTATTATTTTTATTGCTATTTAAATGAAAATTTCTTAACTTCATTTTTAGATTGTGAATTTCTATACACAAATTCAATAAATTGTTATATAATAATCCTTTCTGGAAGTCACATATTGAGCAAATAGTATTTTACAGGTCCTGTGGTATTTTGTATGTATAAAATTATGTCATCTTGAAATAAAGATAGTTTTCTTTCTTCCTCATCAATGGGTTCTTCTTATCTTTTTTGCCTAACTTCCACCTAGAAGCTTCAGGACACTGTTCAACAAAAACCTCAAAACAGGGCCAGAGAGATGGCTCAGTGGTTAAGAGGACCTCTGCTCTTGAAGGGGACCCGGGTTTGTTTCTCAGCACCTACATGGTGGCTCACAACTGATCTTAACTCCAGTTCCAGGAAATCCAAAACCCTCTTCTGGCCTCCACAGGCACTGCATACATGTGGTTCACTTCTATACACACAGGCAAAGCACTCATGTGCATAAAATAAAAATTAATAAAAGATTCAAAGATAAAGGCTCCAGCAAAACAGGCACCTTTTTATTTATTTTAAGAAAAAGAATCTTCCAATATTTCCTGATTCCATACGATGCTCTGTATGGATGCTTGTGCATATTATTTATGAAGTTGAGGAAGTTTCTTTTAGTACTTGAATTCTTAGTATGTTGGGGGGTTTATCACGAACAACTCCTTTGTTCACATCTATTGTCTTCTCGTCGTTTCTATCTAATGGTGTATTAATGTCGTGTTTGTTATTCTGACTTTGAACCAATCTTGCAACCCTGGGATAAGCCCTGCATGGGGATGTGTAACTGGATTCTGCTTTCAGAGATGGGGCTCATCTTATTTATTGTCACAAGTTTTGGACAAAAACAGGATTACAAACTGGCTCAGAATTAGATAACTGTACTCCCTCCATAGTCCTTTCATTGGGAAATGTTTGATAAGAATTGGTGCTCATTCTTCTTTAAATATTTGGTAGAGCTGGGTGTGGTGGCACACGCCTTTAGTCCCAGCACTCGGGAGGCAGAGGCAGGAGGATCTCTGTGAGTTCAAGGCCAGCCTGGTCTACATAGTGAGTTCAGTTCATTTGGGACTACAGGGAGACCCTGTCTCAGAAAGATAAAAAAAAATTGGTAGGATATCCTTGAAACCATCCAGTTCTCGACTTTACTTTGTTACAAAGTTTATTTGAGTAATCCAAACTCTTAGTTACAGATCTGTTCAGAATATACATTTCTCACCCAAGAAACTCAGTTTGATATAGTCTTTGTAGGATATTTTGAAATTTGTTTTATCTTACACAGGGCTTTTTAAAACTTGCTTTATGTAGAATATCTAATTTACTTGAAAAGAATTGCTCAGCGTGCTCACTTGGGATACCCCTTTTCCTGTCGGTCTGTCTCACCTTCTTGGTTTCTGAGGAACAGGCATCTGTTACCTCATGACGCTCCTTGAACTTGGGGGACTGTTATTACCCTCAACATCTCTTTTCTACCTTTTTCTTCTTTCGAAGCTCAGTTGTGAAAATTGTAGTGACATCTGTTTGATCTTATCTTATGTGACGTTAATTGAGCTTCTCCGCCTTGTGCGATGATTTTTGTCAGGTTTCAGACATTTTCTACGAACGTCGCTCACATGCACTTCCCACCTGTACTCGTTCCCTTTTCTCTGTTTTTCTCATGTCAGCACGGTGCACAGTCTCCCGAGTCCCAGGGCTCTGCTCAGCATTTTTTCATGAGTTTATTTCAGTTTCTTAAACTTATTCGAATTCAACTATCGTGAAATTTGTTGATTCTTTATTCAACCTTAGGGAATGTTTTTTGAGTCACATCGAATGACTCTCAGTGCAATGTTTGTACTGGTCAGGTCTAAACTTCCTGCTTTTAATGTTCTTTTTACACTTTAGCTATAGGGTCTATTTGCTGAACTCAGGATTCAAACTCTTTAAGCACAGTCTAGGGCCAACAAACCATGTTGAGCCTAGAGGATCTGACAGGAGAGTGAATCAGTCATCCAAGACTCCAGGAACCAGTTAAGATGCCCCAGGGTCCCCAGCTTCCAACCTGGTGGAAGGAGAGCCTGATCAATTCCAGGCAATTTTCATAATTACTTTAGTTAAAGTCTCACAGGGAGACTTCTGTCTGGAGTAACAGAATGTGTCTGGTGTGAGTGTGTGTGCCGTTCCATGGTCGTTGGGACTATGGAGTCTAACTGGGCCCTAACCTACATTTCTGTGGGGACTGCATAGTCTGGATTTGGGATTTGTACAAACCTGCTTATCAGTAACATCCCTGCAGGGGGAACTGCCTTGGGTGCAGGGATCTCTGTCCTGAGCAGTGTCTACCCAGGAGGTGTTGGTCTCTGTTTACAGTACCCACACAGTGGGAGGTTCACAATGGGAGGGTCCTCCATCAAGCCCAGTGTCCTAGACCACATGATGAAAAATTTTAGAAAGGATATTCAGGAGATTGCAGCATCAGGATGTTGCCAAGAAAGCTGAAACCTTCTATGAATTAAAATGGCTGACTTTTAACCAGAATGGCCACCAGAAGGAACAATTGATATGGCTAAGATAAGGCAGTGCACTGGGTGTTGACCGGGGAACCAGACCACCCAGACCAGTTTCCATATATAGATTCTCAGCAAAACCTTGTGTTGGTTCAGCCCGCATTGCATATAGTTCTGTACTGGGAGGGACAGGCAGAGCAAATGCCACACAGACCAGTTTTCACATACACATTCTTGGCTACAAATTGCATTGGTCCAGTCCCCTTGGAGTCTGAGCTGGCAGGCAGGGCATGGGCAGAGCAAAGTCCTCCTGGCCAAGATTCAATCCCAGTTAAGAAATAGGGGCCCCAACAAGACTGTGCTGGTACTCCAGGGAGATCCAGATGCATCACTGAAGCTACCACATCCTTATGTTTCCCCACCTGGGGCAGAAACCACTCCTGTGATGGAGGATCCCCCACCACCAGGGCCTCTCCCCTGAGGCCCAAGGAACCCAAATAGGTAAGGAGGTGCCTCCATTCAGCTCAAAGACAGCAATCTTCCCTCTAGATGCCTCTCTGAGGGACCAGAGGTCCCCAACATGTGGGGAGGATGGAGTGTCCAGGGAAGACAGCCTGATTTCTGCACTCAGTCCTCCACCACCACAGACCTGCTAAACTGGAAGCACCTCATATGCCAAGAAACCTCAGGCTATAACAGAACTGGTGGACTCCATCTGTCAGACTCACCTTCCTACCGGAGGGAGGGTGCCATAAGCGCCTCCAGACCCTCTTCAACACTGACAAATGGTAATGGGTGACAGCCAAGATGGCTACTGATCATGTCCTGCCAGGGAACATGAATGCAAAAGTGAAGGCCAGGATGCCCTCCCAGAAGAAGATCCATCCCCACTGGGTCCCTAACTCGGAGGGCGGTAGGTTCGGCCTGGAGAGATACCAGTAGGCTCTCCTTTAAGAGCTAAAGGCTGAGCAAGGAAACCTACCATTGTGTCTCCAACTACCAAGATCTTCCAGATGAGAGCCTATCTGATTTTCACAACAGACTATGCAAGGAGGTCCACCTTTATACCCCTTTTGACCCTGAGGCCCCAGAGAATAAAGGACTTGTGAATGCCATCTTTGCAGGCCAGGCTAAGGAAGACATCTGGGGAAACTTACAAAAACTGGAGGGATTCACAGGGATGAAAAGCACCCAGTTGTCAAGGTTGCCAACAAAGTGTTTATGAAATAGGAACAGACCATCAGAAGGGGGTCAGACAGCAAAGTGAAGCAAAAGGCAGCCCTCCTGACAGTGGTTCTGAATTGACTAACTGCCCCCAGTCCCAGGTGAGACCAGATAGGGACAAAGCCTCAGCCTTAGCCTTCTCTATAAAAGATCAGTGTGCCTACTGCAAGGAAATTGGACCCTGGGGAAATGAACGCATCAAGGGGAGGGCAGGGGAGAGAGAGAAGAATTAGACCTAAACAGGATGGAGCTCTGCATCAGGTCTAACCTCTACCACCAACTTCATCAGGTTGGTTGGAATCAACTCCATCTTTGACAGACCAGGTTCAGTAAGACTATGTCCCCTTGAGCCTATAGTCAAAATGGGTCAGGGGCTGCTTAACAGACTTCATGGTGGACATTGGTATTGAATATTTGACTCCTACCAGATTATCCAGCCCCCATCAGAAAGACATCAGAGGATCTACTAGGATCCAACCCAGGCATCCCTCCTGCAAGTCTTGAAACCACATTGTAGAAGGATGCCTGGCACAACATGAGTCCCTCTATGACCCAGAAGAAGCTGCATCATACGACGATGCCTGGTAAAAATTGAACTCTATCACCTAGATTGCTTCCCTCACTGGGAAGAGACCTGTTATTTAAATTAGGGGCAAAGGCCATCATCTTTGTCAATGGCACAACCTGCCTCAAATTGCAGAGACCAACGGAGACCACTTCTCTGACCCTGTGAGTCACAGTTCCTCAGGAGGAAGAATGGAGAGTTTACTCTGAGCTTGCCACAAGCACTGACTGCGCTGGGAGGTTGGAACTCATTCTTCCCTGGAGTATGGGCTGAAAAGAACCCGCCCAGCAGGCCTGTGGTTGCTGAGTCGCTGCTTAGAACTGATCTTGGAATGGTCCTACAATATTCCTTATCTCGAGAGGCCAAGATTGGCATCCAGGCTCATTTTCAGACTATTAGAGTTTGGACTGCTCTGGAAAGGCCAGTCTTCCTGGAAAGCACCACTATTATCGATGAATGAACCAGGCACCAACGATTACAGACCTATCGAGGACCAAGGAGCCATCAACCAGGCCATTGCCACTATCTAACCAGTGGTCCCCAAACCCTGTGCCTTCCTAGATGGGTCAAATGACTGGACCTGAAGGATGCCTTCTTCTGCATCTGTCAGGAAGCGGTAAGTCAACCCATATTCACTTTGGAATGGGAAGACTCCCCCAGTGGTTGAAAGGAACTATCGCCCCAAGGTTTCAAAAACACCCTTGTGATATTTGGGTAAGTCCTGGCAAAAGATCCGGTACACTTCCAGAGTGTGAAAGTGAAATGCACACTCCTGCAATATGTGGATGATTTGCTCCTGGGAAGTGCAACGTTAGAAGACTCCAATAGAGAACAGAGATGTTGCCAGATCTGATCCAGGGGGCTGAATGTGGTGTCCTACCAGAAAGCCCAGATCTGCCAAAAAGAAGGTAAATACCTGGGGTTCCAAATCTCAAAAGGACACAGGCTTGAGGCCTGAATGCAAAAAGGCAATCTGTGACCTACCAATCCCAATGACCTGGAGACCCCAAGTTCCCACACAGTCACAACCCTGAGGGACCACTAAGGTACCAATGATTCACCAACTCACATGTGAGCTGAGAATCTAACCTATGTGAAAATACATAAATATGCCTAGAAACTCAAAACACTAAATCCAGCCATTTTTCCCACCTGCTTGTCTAGGAACTCCAGACCCTGAATGCACTGAAACAGCAGACAAGATAAATTTGAGTCGCCCAGACCTCACAGATCAGTCTTCACTCTCACTAGACCAAACCCTCTACACTCCTGGCAGCAACTTTGGCTCCAGTGGGAAGAATCTGGTAGGACATGTGAAGGTAACCCAGGCAGGAGCAATAGAGTCAGGGGGACACCCAGTAGGATAGTCAGCTCCATGGGCAGAGCCGTTGGCCCGAATCGGGGCCCAGCATTTATGCAAGAAACAATGGGTAAACATATACATAGATTCGAGGTATGCCTTTGCCACCCCATGTGCACAGGGGCCCCCTCTATAAGGAGAAGATCTCAGTGCATGAGGAAAAACAATAAATAATCAAACTGAAATGCCTCATCTCCTTGAAGCAGTTTGGGATCCAGAAACCATGGCTGCCATCCCATCGAGGACACCAGGAAGGAGAAGACACGGCTAACAAAAAGGTTGACGAGCAGGTGAGGAAGCAAGACAAGGAGCAGCAGTGAGGACACCACAGGCCCTTCCGAACGGCTTCAGTCCTACCCAGGCACCCAAAGTACATATAAGAAGAGAGGGCCTGTGTGAGGCAAGGGACGCCCAAGAGCTCAAATGAACGGGATCTCCTTCCTTTATGCCAGATCGCCTGACCCAGCCCATGAATCACCAACTTCATGAGGACACCCATGTGGAAAAGCAACATTAGAGCCTCTAATAAACCAGCATTGCTATGAGAACAGACTCCCCACACTTTGTGGGAATGTAACCGTAGAGACGCCAAACTTGTTCTCACAACAGTGCCAAGCAAGGGTCCTTCCAGCCACCAGGAATGCAAAGAACTAGGCAA
>NW_008332089.1:521484-540755 GCF_000622305.1 Nannospalax galili
CTCTTGGTAATCCTTTCCTTAGCCTGGATGTTGATAGTCTTATTACCTTGTTTCTTCAGGTTCAAAACCCCACAGACATGTTCTGTTGTTCACTGTGCTCTTGGTAATCCTTTCCTTTGCCTGGATGTTGATAGTCTTATTACCTTGTTTCTTCGGGTTCAAAACCCCACAGACATGTTCTGTTGTTCACTGTGCTCTTGGTAATCCTTTCCTTTGCCTGGATGTTGATAGTCTTATTACCTTGTTTCTTCGGGTTCAAAACCCCACAGACATGTTCTGTTGTTCACTGTGCTCTTGGTAATCCTTTCCTTTGCCTGGATGTTGATAGTCTTATTACCTTGTTTCTTCGGGTTCAAAACCCCACAGACATGTTCTGTTGTTCACTGTGCTCTTGGTAATCCTTTCCTTCACAGACAGAGCTTTATTACAAGTCACTTTGAACCATTTTCAATCAGTCACTTCCAGATCAAGCTTAGGTCAACATTTTAATTTGATTCAACTAGAAAGTCACATTGTGACATACAATAATGTTTATTGTTAAAACACCAAGGATCCTTTGATTGTGTTCTTCCCCCTGTGAATAATTTCCTCAGAATCACACTTTAGAACTGTGCTCGATCTTCTCGTCATAAATGCTAAAACCCGTTACTGAGTGAATGAATTCTTTTAATTCTGTGAAAGAACAATTGAAATGTTCACCTAGCTCACTTCAGTTGGACTCCGTACTGTGAATAATTTCCTCAGAATCACACTTTAGAACTGTGCTCGATCTTTTCGTCATAAATGCTAAAACCCGTTACTGAGTGAATGAATTCTTTTAATTCTGTGAAAGAACAATTGAAATGTTCACCTAGCTCACTTCAGTTGGACTCCGTAAGCACTTTGCTTTCAAAGCGCCATCAGAGTGCCTGCTCGTTTAAACTGAGTTCAAACACTAATGTCTACCATGGCAATATGCTGTGCTCAGTATCAGGTTAAATGCATGGGTGAGTCGTCATCTCTGATTGCTACAGTGTTACCCTCCAGTAAAGAGTTGAGTGAGTGGATGGTTGGATAGTTAGATGGAGGGATAGGTACATATATAAACAGTGGCAGGTTACAGATACTATATTTTGGTGTGAATAGTTTCCTCAGAATCACACTCTAGAACTGTGCTCGATCTTTTCGTCATGAATGCTAAAACCCATTACTGAGTGAATGAACTCTTTTAATTCTGTGAAAGAACAATTGAAATGCTCACCTAGTCCACTTCAGTTGGACTCCGTAAACATTTTGCTTTGAAAGCGTCATCAGAGTGCCTGCTCGTTTAAACTGAGTTCAAATACTAATGTCCACCATGGCAATATGCTGTGCTCAGTATCAGGTTAAATGCATGGGTGAGTCATCATCTCTGATTGCTACAGTGTTACCCTCCAGTAAAGAGTTGAGTGAGTGGATGGTTGGATAGTTAGATGGAGGGATAGGTACATATATAAACAGTGGCAGGTTACAGATACTATATTTTGAAAAATACACTAAAATACACTGCTGACACCACACTGAACACTGCTGACACTGCTCTGGGCACAGCTGATATCTCGATGGACATTGCTGACATCACACTGTACACAGCTGACATCACCAATGAACACTGCTGACGCCACACTGAACACTGCTGACATCACACTGAACACTGCTGACATCACACTGAACACTGCTGACATCACACTGAACACTGCTGACATCACACTGAACACTGCTGACATCACACTGAACACTGCTGACATCACACTGAACACTGCTGACATCACACTGAACACTGCTGACATCACACTGAACACTGCTGACATCACACTGAACACTGCTGACATCACACTGAACACTGCTGACATCACACTGAACACTGCTGACATCACACTGAACACTGCTGACATCACACTGAACACTGCTGACATCACACTGAACACTGCTGACATCACACTGAACACTGCTGACATCACACTGAACACTGCTGACATCACACTGAACACTGCTGACATCACACTGAACACTGCTGACATCACACTGAACACTGCTGACATCACACTGAACACTGCTGACATCACACTGAACACTGCTGACATCACACTGAACACTGCTGACATCACACTGAACACTGCTGACATCACACTGAACACTGCTGACATCACACTGAACACTGCTGACATCACACTGAACACTGCTGACATCACACTGAACACTGCTGACATCACACTGAACACTGCTGACATCACACTGAACACTGCTGACATCACACTGAACACTGCTGACATCACACTGAACACTGCTGACATCACACTGAACACTGCTGACATCACACTGAACACTGCTGACATCACACTGAACACTGCTGACATCTCAGAGTGAACACTGCTGACATCACACTGAACACTGCTGACACCACACTGAACACTGCTGACGCCACACTGAACACTGCTGACATCACACTGAACACTGCTGACGTCACACTGAACACTGCTGACGTCACACTGAACACTGCTGACACTGCTCTGGGCACAGCTGACATCTCACTGGATGGATCACTGCTCCCTCCTCCCGTGTTGCTCTTTATCCGTAGGAGCAGCTAGGAAGGCGGCAGTGTGCCATTTGTAGGTCCATGCATGTTGACTGCCTAGCAGATCCCAATCCATGCACAACCAACGTCATGGTTAATGAAAGCAACAGTGATAGAAAGGAAAAGTCTCAGCTGTTCATAGGGGCCACTTTTCAAGTTGCAACCCAGAAAAGTCCTCAGGCTTCCCTCAGAAAGCTCTTCCCTTCTCGCTCACAGGGCCACTCGTTCGCCCATCTCTAACAAGAGGCTGGCTTACCTGTACGTTAGGCCCTGCAAGGTCACATTCAAACAGGTAACCCCACAAGGCTCCAGGCATTCATTCAGGGTTCGTTACTGAGCATTGTCTATTTGCCAGACACTGTTGGGGACACTCAGGAGACACCAAGGAGGGAAATCGCCCAGAACTCTGGCTCTCATGGTACAAGCACTCTATCTGAAAGCACATACAATAAGCAATGGATTTAATAGGCCCCAAATCAAATGCATTTAAGATTATTATTATGAAAATAGGAAAAAGACGTCATATGCTCAGAGGGAGCACATTGTCTAGGCTTACAGCAGGGAGGGGCTGGAGACCTAAAAGTTATGCTATAGACAGATTTATGCAGAAAAGACCAGTTGAGCAATGTTAATGCTGCCCCATGGCCTGCTGTGATAAAGAAAATGGCAGCCTGTGTGATGTGTAGGAACTAGTGTGCTCAGCTCATGTTTCTGTGAAGTCCTAGAGCATGGGACAGACATCTGAGGTAAACCTCATGCTATGACAGCCCATAGAAGAGCAAGCAAGAGATAGAACAAGAGAGACTGGGCCTGCTATACTCCCCCGAGCCCCTGCCCCGCACATTCACTGACCCTCTGGACGCAGCAGCCTGACGCATTCTCCTCATGACCCGTCACTTGCGGAGGTTAAGCCCATGCTGTGATGTCTGAGAGATCCGCCTGCAACACAGGAACTTTGGGGGAGAAGCCCAGACCATGGCAAATGTCTTAGAAGGGGTGCACCTTGAGGGCCTTGGAGGACATGTGCTGTGGAAAGAGGGCAGCAATGTAAGGCAACAGGACCAGTACCGAGGAGAGGATGATTCCACCAGAACTGAAGACAGAGAGATGAGCACTGAGCAGTGTGTACCTAGCTATAGTGAACAGACATCATCCTCAGAGAACTTCAGCCATCTCCTGCCATTCCATCTCCTGCCATTCCAATGTCTCTGTTCAAGACACTGGTCTTGCAATGAACTTGTTCCAACGCTCAGAAATGACTTTAAATAACTCCATCATGATGTGATAATGAACTGCTGTCAACTCACAGCATGCAAAATGTCACAGATTATGGAAGGATGGAGGAGATATTAAATCTAGATAGGAAGGGGAAGGATGAAGGCTGTTTCTACAGGGAATGAAAACTGCTACTCTGTTTAAAAGTTACTCTGTTTTCCCTTGGGAGTCAGAGGAGAAGCCAACTCACATACAAGGTGGAGACACAGAGGCTCTCTGTCTCCTGTGTAATATCCCATTCCTTTGCTCCCTCAGCTGAGGAGGCTCGGCTTCTCTGACCTCCATGTAATGACCTTCTGTTCACTTTTAGCTTCTGCTTCACCAAGTTGACTAGGACCCTGCCAGTCAGTGCTGTGAGCTGTGCCCCTCTGTTCCTGTGGGCTTAACTTAGGCACAACTTTGCCTCCAAGGACACACACCAGCCAGCTTTTACCACACTTTCATTTGGAGCCTCTCAGTATCTCTTTCATGGGAAATCCACTTGATCTGCTTTCAGCAGGAGTTTCCAGGTTGCAATGGGAAGAGAAAACTGTAAAGAGGTAGACCCTGAGCACCTTTGGATTATGTTTCTCAGTGACAGTCTTGGTCACTTGCAGCTAGTCTCACAAGAGCATCACATACCTAACTTAAGGAGGGGCACTCGCAGAAGCCCGAGAGCACCTGGGAACAAGGACACATGTGGAGAAGGGACTGACCCATAGGGGAAGCAAGCTTGCGAACTCCCGCATCTGTCACATGACATGAGGCAGTGACCTTCTTTTGCCTCTAGAATAGCAAGAGCGATACACTACCCTTGACGATTTGAAAACTGGGTCATCTAAAGGCCTTCGCAGAACAAAGAAAGGGATATATGACATCATCAATCAATGTCTATGTACACATGCATGATCCCATCCAAACCCCACAGCACAGAACACCCAATCAGAATGCATGTTGCCAAATAAGGGAGAGAAAGACACTAAAATGGTTTCTAAATCAAGACTTTGATGTGACTCTGCTGAGCCAGTGCCAGCACACAGTAAATCTCTGCTTCCTGACTAAATGCCTCAGCGTCCCATCTCTCTGTAGGAACGTCACACGACAAAGGCTCAGGTCACTTTCTCTATTCATGGTTTACAATGAAGAGACATTGCATGCCCCAACAACCTCAGAAGGATGCAGCTTGGTAATAAAGCTCTGACCTCCTTCTCTTCCATAACTTCCTGATGGTACCTGTTGGCCACATCCAGGTGTAAGGCAAAGGGCAGCTGACTGTACCACTTACCATGTCCCTGTCAGTCTCCTTGGTCAGAGCTGAGCAGAAGCAGGGGTGAGGGATAACAGGTGCTAACATAATAACAACTCCACGCAGGGGGCTGGGCTATGTCCTGGGGTAGCCTTGACACAGTGACGCACACTAGGTGACTAAAAGCAATATAAGTTATGTCTGAGGACATGACACTTCAAATCCAGGTGTCAGTAAGCTTAGCCCTTTGGCCTACAGGAGAACCTTCCTCACTGCATCCTAGTTCTCAGGGCTCACTGGAGATTGTCCTTCCTCAGCCTATGACTGCGTCACTGGAGACACTCGGGTTGGCAGGTGTGGTAGCAAGTGCCTTTACCTGCTAGACCATGTGACCAGCCCACGAGAAGCACTCAAAGAGAGCAGGGCTTACTCTGGGTCACAGCATGAGGCTACGTCCTTCATGGATGGGAAGTCGTGGTGGCAGGGTCATCCTGGCGGCAGGCTTGGCTCCCAGCTGTTGTGATGGGCCCTTGCTCACAGCTGAGTTGATAAGAAAGCAGAGATAAACTAGTCTAGGTGCACAGCTGGCCTTCTCCAAGGTGCCTTTTAAAAATTTTATTTTATTTTATGTGTATGAGCACTATGCCTGCATGTGTGTAAGTGCACCTGGGTCATGCAATGCCTGTGGAGGTCAGAAGAGGGCATCGGATCCCCTGGAACAGATGGTTGTTAGCCACCTTGTGTATGCTGGCTTTGAACCTGGGTCCTCTGCAAGAGCAGCCTGTGCTCTTGCCACTGAGCCATCTCTCCAGTCCCCTAGACCCTTTTATTCATTCTCTACCCCCAGGCCTTGGAGTGATGTCATCCCTGTCTTCCTTCTTCATTTAACTCTCTGGAAACACAGACACAGCTGGGGTGAGGAAGTACGTCTCCTAGGTGATTCCTAATCCAGTCAGTTGACTATCAAATTTAACCCACAGGGATTTTCCCTTTCACATGTGTTGAGTGTGTGTACAAGTGCTCCCTAGCTTAGAAAATATTTCATAGAACGTACTTACCACTACCTGTCTCAGCATTCTTCTTGTAGAATAAATGTGCTTAGAAATTGCACCAAACATATTATTTAGTTTCTCAATTATGTGGCTTGCTTGGTTTATTTTGCAGAAAGCTGTGACGGTCTCTGTTGCCCCAGCTCTCAGATGCTGGCTCTTGGATTGGTTGTTGCAGCTGCTTTAAAAGGCAATTTCTATGTCTGTAGAGTCACCATAATGACTTCTAAGACACATACAAGCATTCTGGAAAACGCAGAAAAACCCCACAGCAAGTTATCTGAAGGTGCCAAGGGCCACTGCCTCTGCAGCGACCCTGTGCTGCCAGCTGCACAGTGGGTCTGCACAGGGCTAAGAGGCCTGGGCTAGCTGTCCTGGGTGGAGCCCTGAGGAGGAAGAAAGCCTCTGGGAGGTGCCATGCTTCCTAAGGCCTTTGGGAATCACATGTGGTTTGGAGCCATTTTGTAAAGCTGAGTTAACTGTCCAATTTCCTTAATTTTTCTGGGAAAGGAAAAACAGTCAAAAGAGCTTACTTTGCCTTTCAAAATGACTACAAGACCTACTTTCTGAGAAGTTTACTGAGTTTCTAGACACATAAAAACAAGTGTGAGTTTATCTTTTGGGAAATAAAATCCTAAATGCCTTAGAACCAAGGAGGGACAGAGAACACACCTGCTGCACCTAGTTGAAATGACCCATGTTTGATCTTCAGGAATTCAAGATCCCATGTAGCTGTCACCTGACAATCACAGAAGGCATGAAGGTCAAACATAAGCTCCCTGTTGGGCCAACTGGTGGAACTAATACCGATAACCAGAGAACAACCCACGATGATGGGAGAGGGCTTACACCACTCAGGAGAAGCCAGGAGTTCCTGGATTCCTGCGGGATGATAGGACAATCTCAGGTCATCACATTGAAGGACAATGTTCAGTTCAGACAAACACTGCGTCAAATCGTCACCATCATCCTCATCATCCTTATCACCAAATATCCTCTGGATGTTAACAGAAAACATGACTGGTTCTCTCTGAGAGGAGTTTGCTGTTGGTAGCTATGCAAAGTGTTGTGTACTCCTGATACAGGACACGTGCAAAATGAATCAGACATGGACTTGGGTCCCAGAATCCCACATCGGAAAGGGATACAGATGGATTTCTTATATAATTTCAACATTTTAAAAAGGCCATAGGGCTGAAGATATGGCTCAGCCGTTAAACAATGTGTACTACTCTTGCAGTGGACCTGAATTTGGTTCCCAGCACCCATATCGGGTGGCTCACAACCACCTAAAACTCCAATAGCAGAGAGTTCTAACCCTCCCCCCACCACAGGCATGTGCACGTGTGTACACATTACCCCCACGCAGACACACATGCATATACATAATGAAAAAAATAAATTCTTTTTTTAAACACCAGTAATGAAAAATAGGAAACTGTTGTAATAAAGAACGGGAAAGCAGCTCCGAGTGGAGGAAACCAGAATTGCTTGGAAAGGAAGATAAATTTCAAAGTCGTTCCTGAAAACTCAAAGCTGAGGCTTCCTGTTTAGCAAGACCCAGGGATCTGCATGTCTACAGCTCTCCAGCACTGGTGTTACAATGCAGTACCAGCCCAGCATTTTCACAGGGGTCCTTGGGTGGTTGCACTTAGGTCCAAATGCTTGTGTGGCAAGTACTTACTGAGTGAGCCATCTCCTCAGCCAAGGAATAAGTCTTTAAAATGTAGAAGGAAACAGAATTGTGGTCACTGGGCTAGTACACTCAGCCTGTTTACATGCTTAGTGGACAGGCCAGCTAGCCCTTCCCATAAAAAGTCCCTTGGAGAGTATTTTAGTCTCTATAGGTAACAAGTCACATGGTCTCCAAGGCAACTGCTCACCTCTAAGTTTGTGGCGAAGCCCCCAGAGAGAACATGATTGACAGATATGGTTGGGTTCCAGCAAAGACTTTATTTATAAACAGCTGACACAAAGTCATGGCTTACCAATTTTTTTAATAATATTTTTTCATTTTTTTAGAAGAAGCCTATCATTACAGCTTTAACATGCCCAATAACAGTTTCCAGAGCAAAGACACAGATCCTTCAAAAGTGGCTATAAAATTTCTAGGTTCGCTGTTGAATCAATACACTTATACAATATTGAACTCAGTATAAGCCCTGTAAGACATAAAATTGAATGAGTTTTTGACCCTCAAAAAAGATCCCCATTTCATTCTAAAATATACTGTTACTTACAGAAAGATTCATTGTTTTTGCTACTAACACTGAGATGTTGGCGCATTTCAAAAGTGGCTATAAAATTTCTAGGTTCGCTGTTGAATCAATACACTTATACAATATTGAACTCAGTATAAGCCCTGTAAGACATAAAATTGAATGAGTTTTTGACCCTCAAAAAAGATCCCCATTTCATTCTAAAATATACTGTTACTTACAGAAAGATTCATTGTTTTTGCTACTAACACTGAGATGTTGGCGCATGCCGCATGCGTCTGTATTTATCTGATTATTAATAGTCATAATTGGTTGCACTTGGATTCTTGGCACCTGTGTAAGTCTATAAAGTCATTGGCTAAGTTTCAATGGTAATGTTTATCACCTCTACTAATTAGCATGATGTAAATTTCACCCTTCTGGTGAATCTAGTCAGCCTATCTAGAGGTCTTTCTTTAGGAAGGTCAGCTGTTCCTCATCTAGCAGCAATCAGTTGTCAATATTCCTTTAGATAAGATTGGGGTCTGCTGTTCATTTTCCCAGTTCTAGGATGGGTTACTATCTGTGAATCCCATAGCCTTTAACTATGCATATGCACTCTTAAAAAATTACATTGGCTCCTTTAATCTTTGGTTAATCTGTGAATCCCATAGCCTTTAGCTATGCATATGCACTCTTAAAAAATTACATTGGCTCCTTTAATCTTTGGTTATATTTATTTATTTATTTATTCATATTTAACAATATTTTTAAAGGCTGACAAGTCACAAAGAGGTGCAATGGGAGTGATTTGTTGTTTCAAAGCAGAACAAAGTGCATCACATGGACTTGGGAGGGAAGTGAAGAGAAAACCCACAGAATGGGAGAAAACCTTCACCAGCGACACATCTGACTTGCCATTTTTAAACTCCATAAGGCCGGACACTTTTGTCTGTTTTGTTCACATATTTATTCCAAATATCAGTACAGCATCTGACACGCACTGTCTGCGCAAAGAACATCTGCTGAATGATGAAAAAAATGAAGGAAGCTGAAGCTGGAGAAATGAAATAAGACCAGATCAAGTATTGTCCTAAGAAGATAAGGCTTTACTGTCTAGGCAGCAAGAAACCACAGAAGGCTTGCTACAGGGCAGCGAGAGTCTGCTGTGCAGGATGGCTCCGGTAAGCGTGCTTGGTGGTCGAAGAGCAAAAACACGAGTCTTGAAGGTGACCTGGCACGTCACAGCCATGTGAAGAGACACAGGGCAGGGGCCAGAGTGGTTTGTCTAAATATCATGTGCCCTGCAGGCCTGGACACTGTAACATTCAGCCATCTGCAGAGAATGAACAAGGGAGGCCCCAAGCATGGCGGGGCCATTCTAGGGCAGAGGAGCCAGAAAGTTTGCAGGGATGAGATACGGGGGTTTTAACTGGGAAGAGGTAAAGTGTGGGTGAAGGTGACACACCCAACCATGGATCAACATGTCTGGCAAGTTAATAGAAAGTGGGGTCATTCACATAGACATCGTCTGAGGAATACTTAACTATGACAGGCTGTGGTATGCCTTATAAGAGCGTGAAGTCCTCTGTGGATGGAAGACCCAGCTTCTTGGCAAGTGTACCACCTTTCCCAAATATCCATTTAAATTATGAGAGCCAGGGACCTTATGAAAATCATTTCTGTGCCACATGCATTGTGTGTCAAACATACTGAATTGTCTGTTTCTATCTATATTAAAAAGACTTATAAAACATACAAATAGGGACTGGAGAGATGGCTCAGCAGTTAAAAGCACTGACTGTTCTTGCAGAGGACCCAGGTTCGATTCCCAGCACCCATATGGCAGCTACAAACCGTCCTTAACTCCAGTTCCAGGGGAATCTGAAGCCCTCTTCTGACCTCCACGGCATTGCACGACATGGGTGCACTCACATACATGCAGGCAATACACTCATACACATGAAATAAAAATAATAAAATATTTTTAAAAACACAAATAAAACAAAAAAGATATTGTAACATCAGGTTGGAGTTGTCAGGAAACTTTTTTAAACCAAGGATCTGCTTTGAAATTCAAAGTTATAAGTGAGAGCAAAAAAAATGCATTTTAAGCTCTTTACCACCCAGGTCACCAATGCAGAGGCATTAACGAGTGTTACAGCTGTGTGGGGTGGGAAGGAAGTCGCTGGAGACCACCAGGACACGGAATCCGTGTTCACTCAGGGTCTGTTTCTACAGCATTCTCTGTCTTTGCAATCATGAGAGGCACTGGCCAGAACCACCGTGAACGTGGTTTGTAAATTTACAAATGAACCGCTTGCCACGGAAATGAAAGTTTAGAAGCAGGAAGAGAAAGGCTCTACCAGGCCTGATAGCAAACACTTGAGATCCCAGCTCAAAGGATGCTGAGGCAGGAGACGGGCACAGCCTCTGCTTTTAAAAAGAGGGAAGCCCAAGTTTCCGTCTTTGATTGGTCTTGAAGACCAGGGTTTCTATTTCAGTCTTTTGCTCTTTCCCTCATGCTCTCATCCTCATGCCCCTCTTGGATATTTTATTTTCTGGAGAAGAAGTTACAGATGCAGATTTCTATAGGGGCCAAGGAGATGACGTCATAGTGGGTGAAGTGGGCTGGAAATAACAAAACCAGGAGGTCAGCAGAAACACCGGCCTTGAGAAATACCTATGTTACAGAGAGCGTCGTTACAACAGAGTATAGCTTGTGTTGCTAGCTTTTATATTGTCTATGCAAAGAAACAACGTCTGTGTTTTAGGTGAAACTTATGGATGCTTCAATACTGTTCCTTCACTAATTGTTAATATATGTAGGGGAAACAGAGGGTGCTCACCCACTTCCCAGTTTGCTATCTCACATCCTGAGTAATTTTCTTCTGGGATATCATTGATGAATTCATCAACCACTACCATCTGTTCTTTTAACTGTGTTTTCAAAAATTAAATAGAACCCGAGTCAGGGGAAAATAGATAATCACTGTGGAAGAATTATCTTGATAGCAAAGCTCTATCGCATTAACTACTTTGTGGTAAGCTCTCTTTTGTCCTTTTCTTGTGGGAAGAACAGTGAGAGTGAAGGACTCTCAGGTCTCCCGTTTCATAGAGGAGGGATCAAAGGAGGCACCAAGAGGTTAAAAACCTCACACACCACAGAGGGACAAGTCTCCAGTCAACGCAGTGCAAGGGACTGTGTCCAATGAGCTGATGTTGGAAACACCTTAACTCAGCACCTGGCACACAGCACCATTGTTTGCTGTGGTTATTAACTGACGAAACGAGAAATTTAGATCGAGCTGTCCAAGGCAAGATGAATCATGTTGACTCTTTCCACAAGCTTCAAGCTATGCAATTATCAAAAGGAGTTATTGGACTCTTTGTGGAATATGAAAATTTTCTTTCTTCAAAAATCTTATTCATTTCCTGAAAATCACAAGAATGACAATAAACCATCTTTTCACCAATCATTTCACATGGTGATTATTTTACATTTGTGCCAGTACGTCTACAAGCTTCAAGCTATGCAATTATCAAAAGGAGTTATTGAACTCTGTGGAATATGAAAATTTTCTTTGTTCAAAAATCTTATTCATTTCCTGAAAATCACAAGAATGACAAGAAACCATCTTTTCACCAATCATTTCACATGGTGATTATTTTACATTTGTGCCAGTACGTTGTAAAAGAAGCCAGAGAACTTGGCCTCTCTGAGTCTGTCCTCTTGACAGACAGTCCCTCTGTCTCTGCCATTGGGAGCTGTCTTCTCTCTTCCTATCCCTTCAATCTGGCCTCCCTTGACCCCTTACTTTGGCCAATAGAATGAACAGGATGTACTTTGTGGTGGTTCGGACACTAGTTCCCAAGGGTAAGTTCATCCTGCTTCTTCCCCTGGAAGCCCACCCCACTTTCTCTGGCCTCTTGAAGCTGCTATGTGAGATGTCTCAGCCAGGATGACTTTCGACATCTACCCCACAGTCAGCCTGGCAGTCAGTCTCAAATGCCCAGAAATTCCAACTCAAGCTGGAAAACCACTTATCTGAGTTTCACCTAGGTTGGCAAGCTGTGGAATGTTTGCTTAAACTGCTAACTCCGTTGGAAACACCTTAACTCAGCACCTGGCACACAGCACCATTGTTTGCTGTGGTTATTAACAGACGAAGCGAGAAATTTAGATCGAGCTGTCCAAGGCAAGATGAATCATGTTGACTCTTTCTACAAGCTTCAAGCTATGCAATTATCAAAAGGAGTTATTGGACTCTTTGTGGAATATGAAAATTTTCTTTCTTCAAAAATCTTATTCATTTCCTGAAAATCACAAGAATGACAAGAAACCATCTTTTCACCAATCATTTCACATGGTGATTATTTTACATTTGTGCCAGTACACTGTAAAAGAAGCCAGAGAACTTGGCCTCTCTGAGTCTGTCCTCTTGACAAAGTCAGTCCGCAGCATCCCTCTGTCTCTGCCATTGGGAGCTGTCTTCTCTCTTCCTATCCCTTCAATCTGGCCTCCCTTGACCCCTTACTTTGGCCAATAGAATGAACAGGATGTACTTTGTGGTGGTTCGGACACTAGTTCCCAAGGGTAAGTTCATCCTGCTTCTTCCCCTGGAAGCCCACCCCACTTTCTCTGGCCTCTTGAAGCTGCTATGTGAGATGTCTCAGCCAGGATGACTTTCGACATCTACCCCACAGTCAGCCTGGCAGTCAGTCTCAAATGCCCAGAAATTCCAACTCAAGCTGGAAAACCACTTATCTGAGTTTCACCTAGGTTGGCAAGCTGTGGAATGTTTGCTTAAACTGCTAACTCCGGGGTGGGTTTGCGTTTCAACAAAAGCTAATGGACACATTCTCTCGGGCAGGAAAAGGAAGTGGCACTGGGTTTGTATTCTCCATATGGCAGATATTCTCCATCTGGGGCATCACCCAGAAAGATCAGCATCAATAGACAGCAGCTGGCCAGAAATATCTTCCTAAGGTTGCAGGGACACTGTGTCATTCTGTTGTTGACTCAGACGTGTCACTCACTAGGCTAGACGCAGGAGTCCTGAGAACTTTGAGTGGAGAGGTCACATATTTCTTTCCTCAGAAGCTTCAGATATTCATGGACTCACTCTTCAAAATACTGTCATAATTTGACATGTACAGTGACTCTGGAAATAGTAATTAAAGATAAAGCATAGTTCATTGATTTGAAAAATTGGGAATATATGTGCTTCCCCGGTGTTCATTCCTTTGCCCAAAATACTGTCATAATTTGACATGTACAGTGACTCTGGAAATAGTAATTAAAGATAAAGCATAGTTCATTGATTTGAAAAATTGGGAATATATGTGCTTCCCCAGTGTTCATTCCTTTGCCTTCAGAGGCATTTGAGAATAAGCTGAAGAACGGAGTTACAGAGAGACAGAATCAAGTTCTGCTTCTGTAATGAAGGTCGTTTCTATTTTCATGGTGATTCACGATGAAGATAGGAGATGGCAGTATGGAAGGGCTGCCACAACACAGTGTGAAAGGCAGTATGGTCTCAGCAACAGACATATATTTTCTCAAGGTTTTGGAACTTTGAAGTCCAAGATCAAGATGGTGATGGGAGTCTTCCGAGGACTAAGAGGGGTGCATGGTCCTGTCTCCATTACTGACCTCACTTTGTGTCCCTTCCTTATACCTGTGCCCAAGTATCCCCGTCTTCCAGACTCCAGGCAGATTGTACTAAGGCTGACCGAGAAGTCTTTAAGGTAGATTTACCTCCTTTGCTGACATTTTTGTTAGTCTATAGTAGTTCTACAAAACGGTGGGATTCATTGTGACATTTTCATGCATGTATACAACCACGCCCCCATTATCATCTCTTGCTCCATCCCCCTGACTCCCGTCTTCTCTCCAAATAGCCTCTTTCTATTTTCATTCTTTGTTCCTTAGATACTTCTTGAAGATCCTATTTCTAAATGCAGTGAGTCCCGTTCTGCCTTAGTTGGGTCAGGATGCCATAACAGAACACCATAACTGAGTTTTGGACAGGAAGTCCAACATCAAGGTTCATGCTGGTGGGGATGGAGTTAGACAAGGCTCTGACTCCTGGTTAACAGGTAGATAGATAAGTTCTGGCGATAGTCCTCCATGGCCAGGAGAAATCCATTTCTCAAGTGTCTCCTCACAAGACACTGTGTCAGACTTCCATTGCTGTGACAAGTATCTGAAAGGACTTAACTAAGAGAAGAAAGATTTCTTTGTCTCATGGAAACGAACCACAGCCACTGGGCTCTGTTGTTTCTGGGCTCAGTGCGGCGAAGGAGAACACGTGTAACAGCAAAGTGACTGATCTTGTGACAGACAAAAGGCTGGGAAAGGGAAGAGTGACCTGGATCCTCCAACTGTGCGCCACCCCCAGTTTCCACCACCTCCTAAATTCCATCTCTTCCTTTGTTTATCCATTGATGACAACAGGGCTCTGCTGGCCGTGCTGTCTAATGATGATGGGATCCACAGCTGGGGACCGAGTCTCTGCAGGACCCTTCGCCTCGCAACCATAACAGACATTAATCTCATTCATTGGGACTCAGCCCTTCCCAAAGGGGCTGATCACCTCCTACAGGCCCCAGCTCCTGATACCAACACTTTGGGGTGAGGATTTAACACACAGATGTTTACTCCACTACATGTGCTGAACTACCAGGCATAGGACTTTAATTTAGGGTCTGTTGGAGTCAAAATTTAGCTCATCACAGAACAAACACAGAAACTGGGGAAGAAGGTGGTATTAAATGTAGAACAGAATGTGAAACAGAAGATCTAATGCTACAACAAGAGACCCCGTGCTTCGGCCTTCTGACTCTATGCAGCTTTGACATGCATCATGCTGAAGACGTGAGTTATATTTTCTGCATTAAATAGAATGAGCTAATAAGCACTGTGATAAACATATCGTTTGGGTGATAAGAACACATTGACGTTTTTTAAGTTTTAAAAGGGTGTATTTTTAAAGAGGGTTATACTCTGATTTAATCTATAGCTTTATATAATTTAAATTTTGGGTATTTTTAGCAACTCGGGACTCAGATTTAGCCATTGCTTTGATTTCTAGTTGAAGAATCTACCTTATATATTCATGTGCTAGAGGAACCTTCCAAAAGAGAGGTAAAGTGGTACACTCCCACCCTTCAGTACTTTTCCTCACCCCATTCATTTGCCATGCTGGGTCTGCACGCTGGGCACACTGTGCCTTCCATGGCTGGCACGTCTCAGGACACACTGCGCAATGATGTGGTGTATGTCCCCCACACACACACACACAAGAGTCTAACAGAAAGTATGCAGATTTGGGCCAGTATTGGCATTCAGTGGACTTATGCTTAAGATATCTTCTTGTCCTAAGTGATTATTCTGCAGAAATAAGACACAGTTCTAGACCTCAACTAACTTCTGAAATCTCCCCAAAAGCTAAGATTCTAAAGACAAGAAAGAAACAAGGAAAGTCCTACCAAGGGGGAGCTGCAAGATCTTTGGCTTCCTTCAAAGTGTGGGTCGAATTCTGCGCCTCTGGGGTTTAAGTAGTTGAGCCTCCGTGAGGCTCCCAGAGAGCAGTGGAAGGGATGTCTTGTCAGTTTGTGACTGAGTGAAGGGCGGCTTCCTCCAGGACACCTGATGGCACCACAGCATTAGAAAGCACAGTAGCTGGGAAGACACACTGAGAGGGAGGCCAGGACCCCAACCAATATCCCCAGAGTCAGCAACCAGAATGCAGGACAAGCTTGTCAGCCAAGGGAAAAGGTCACCTTGGAGAGAAAAAATGGTCCGGCCGATCCCGTCCACCCTGTACATCATGGCAAAATAAATGACTGCTGCCCATCTGCATGCCAGTGTTTCGGTGAGCTGCTCTGGTAGCCAGGAATAGTAAATGTTGTCTTACCTATAAATATTTAACCACTGTTGCTCTCAAAGGCGAAAGCGAAAGATGATAGATAGGGGATAGATGCTAGATGCTAGATAGATGATAGACAATAAACAGACAGATAATAATTCAAAAGGTAGGTGATAGATGATAGATGATGATGATGATAGATGATTGATTTAGATGATGATAGATTGATAGATAGATAGATAGATAGATAGATAGATAGATAGATAGATAGATAGATAGATAGATAGATAGATAGATAGATAGATAGATAGATAGATAGATAGATAGATAGATAGATAGATAGATAGATAGATAGATAGATAGATAGATAGATAGATAGATAGATAGATAGATAGATAGATAGATAGATAGATAGATAGATAGATAGATAGATAGATAGATAGATAGATAGATAGATAGATAGATAGATAGATAGATAGATGATAGACAGAGAGATAGAAGATTAGATAGATAGGTAGATAGATAGATAGATAGATAGATAGATGATAGGTAGATAGATGATAAGTAGATATATAATTGATAGATAGATGATGATAGATAGATAGATAGATAAAGATAGATAGATGATAAGTAGATATATAGATGATAGATAGATGATAGACCGATAGATGATACATGATAGATGATTTATAGAAAGGTAGGTAGATGATAGATAGATAGATGATAAGTAGATATATAGATGATAGATAGATGGTAGACCAATAGATGATACATGATAGATAGATGATTTATAGAAAGAAAGATAGGTAGATGATAGATAGATAGATGATAAGTAGATATATACATGATAGATAGATTATACATGATAGATGATTGATAGATAGATAGATAGATGATAGAAAGATAGAAAGATAGATAGATGATAAGTAGATATATAGATGATAGATAGGCAGATGATAGACAGATAGATAGTTGATAGGTAGATAGATGATAGACAGATGATAGATAGATGATAGATAGATGATGATAGATAGATAGATGATAGATAGATGATAGATCGATGATGATAGATAGATAGATGATAGACAGATAGATGATAGATAGATGATAGATCGATGATGATAGATAGATAGATGATAGACAGATAGATGATAGATAGATGATAGATCGATGATGATAGATAGATAGATGATAGACAGATAGATGATAGATGATAGATTAGATAGATAGATGATAGATAGAGAGATATAGATAGATGATAGATTAGATAGATGATAGATAGATAGATACATGATAGATAGATAGATAGATATAGATAGATGATAGATCGATAGATGATAGACAGATGGATGATAGACAGATGATAGATAGATGATAGGTATAGATAGATGATAGACAGAGAGATAAATAGATGATAGGTAGGTAGATAGATAGATAGATATAGATAGATAAATGATAGGTAGATAGATGATAGATAGATAGATATAGATGATAGGTAGAGAGATAGACAGATGATAGATAGATAGATAGATAAATAGATAGATAGATTGATTGATTGATAGATGATAGACAGATGATAGATGATAGGTAGATGATAGACAATAGACAGATAGATAATAGATTCAAGAGGTAGGTGATAGATGATAGATGATAAAGTGTCTGAATTTCAGTCTATAAATAGAAGTTTAGAAACAGGAGTGTGTGCTTCCTGCTTGCCTGGAGTAAACTGGAAATGTTTGTTATGCAGCAAGTGTTCAGGTATATGCACATGAAAAGCATATCAATGCTTTTAAAGAAACTTTTATACTTATGGTGATAGATGATAAAGTGTCTGAATTTCAGTCTATAAATAGAAGTTTAGAAACAGGAGTGTGTGCTTCCTGCTTGCCTGGAGTAAACTGGAAATGTTTGTTATGCAGCAAGTGTTCAGGTATATGCACAATGCACATGTATCAATGCTTTTAAAGAAACTTTTATACTTAGTTCATCCACATACTGATCAATAAAATGTTATGAACATTTATAGGCACAACTTTGATTTATTATGTCTTATTGTGAATTATAGCTTGTTTTTTGAGACAAAGTCTCACCATGAAGCTCTGGCTGGCCTGGAATTCTGTGTAGACCAGGCTGGCCCTGAACTCACAGAGGTGCACCTGCTTCTGCCCCGAGCGCTGAGGTGGCTATGCTCCCTTTGGTTTGTTTTCTGTTTTAACTTTCCTGTTAATCTTTAATCTTTCCTAACACTTCTGGTTTTTACTTCTTTAAAGCAGGCATTGTTAGACTTTGTTTCCTCACAACCTGTGTGTTTAACTTTCAATACTTTAACACAGCAATTTATTCAGCTGCATTTAATGTTCTGATACATCTATTTCATTTCACTTTTCAGATAGTTCAGAATGTGGACCTAAGAGCACCGCGTTATGCTGGGGGTTCTTTTCAGCCTGAAGAAGTGGTGTGTGACATCATCTGAATCCTCTTATTTAATCAAGGCTCATGAGGAAACACAGACACAGCGTACAGCTGGGGCAACACCGCCATGTTCTCTGCAACCACACGTTGGCTCCAGAAAGCTTTTCTCCACTGGTTCAGAAGAAGATCAGCAAAAGCTCACAGTTATTGAAGTAAGTGGAGAGGGGGAAGATTACACTTAAATGATCCACAAGAGGAAGGCAATCCGCTCAGTCGGCAAACTTTAGGGAATAGTCGGAAGAATGAGATATGATAAGTGCACGGATGTGCTATATGACAGCATCTCGATTTCCTTTCAGGTCAGAATTTAAAAAGCAAAGAACACTTTAAAATGAGATACACATGCCCATACCTTCTGGTACTTTCAGATCAGGATAAGGAGAAGTAAGATGGAAAGACTTTTATTCAACAAACTTTGAGCTAGTGGTGACTGTGTCGAACAGACTTGGAGAGGAAGCCGCACACGTCAGACAGGTCCCACTTCTGGGCTTGTTCATAAGTGAAAGGGCAGCGACTGGAATTCCAATTTCTGTGGTAAAAATTATTTTGCCTCTAACCGCCATCGTTGAGACTCGTGAATGTTTA
>NW_008332089.1:540913-546828 GCF_000622305.1 Nannospalax galili
ATAAATCAGGGTTGGGGATAAAGGAGGGTGATGGCAAAGCCAGGACCCTCTGCACATGTCCTTAGTGGCTGGCCCTCCGTGCGCAGGGAATGGCCTATACAGTTCCTCTAAAATTCGAGAACCAGGCCCTGGTGGTTCTCTCCACCTTGAGTGACTGTGACTTAGGGGCCCTAATTTTAAGCAGTGGAAGGATAACTAGTCATCAGATTCTTTCTCAAGGGAAAGAATCACAGACTTTCTTGGAGCCAAGGTTGGCCTGTACTCAGCATCCAAGGTCTCCGCCTATACACTCCCTCATGGTCCATTTTTCACTTCCCAGTTCAGTCCAGGTTTACAGAGTCAGCAAAATTCAGGCTGCACCTTCCTCTCCCAGGTTCCCCTTGGGATAACTGTACCTCCCATATATTTAAATGGGTGTCTCATAATGTCAGTTACAGTCCAGTAGGGCCTGTGTTTGGGCTTTAATCTCACTGGCTCTTGACACAATATTTCTCTATGTAAATTAGTGGGACACAACTGTTTGCCATTTGATGCACCTGGCAGTTCATTTGTCGGTACTAAGCCATAAATCAGTTCATCGTTTGTTTTCCAAAGAAGGCCAAACAAACTGGGACATACATTGTCTCACAGAGAGAGTGGTAACCTAGTCACTGAAGGCCTCTGTGTTGTTTTAAATTTAAGAAAGGGACGTGAGGGCTGGAGGGATGGCTTAGTAAAGTGCTCGACGTACAAACAGGAAGACCTGAGGTAGGGTCCTTAGTACCCACATAAAAGCTGAGCATGGTGGTGCATATCTGTGGCTCTAGCACCGGGCAGAAAAACAGCCTGGAGGGTCCCCAGAGCTGGCTAGACAGTCAGCCTGGACAATCAGTGAGCTCGGGGTTCAATGAGAAATCCTATCTTTTCGGGCAGAAAAAGAGCCTAGAGGGTCCCCAGAGCTGGAGTCAGCCTGGACAATCAGTGAGCTCGGGGTTCAATGAGAAATCCTATCTTTAAAAATGAGGTGAAGTGTGATTGAGAAGAGCAGCTGATGCTGGCCTCTGGTGTCCATATTCACATTCACATATGCACATATGAACACACACACACACATACACCCACACACACACACACACACACACACACACACGGGCATAAAAAAATAACCGACTCCAACAGCGTCACCTAAAAGCAGAGTGTTGAAAACAGGAATAGTCATTGTCCAGTCCAGGAATCAACCTCTTGTCTGGGCATTTGGGTCACTGAATTTTCCTTATTTTAGATTTTCAAACAGTAGGCGTCATTACTGATAGAACTGCGAGGTCAACAGTATGCATGTTCTAAATCTGAGTGTAGAGCATTAAGACTCAAAGAAACCGAGTGACACATTTTATTAGTTTCTTTCCTGGTGTGACAAAATGCCTGACTCAGCAACTTAGAGAAGGAAACGTGTATTTCCACTCAAGGTTGGAATAGAGATAGTCCATGCCGACAAAGATGACAGCAGAGGGTGACGCAGCTGGTCACATGGCATCCACAGAGAGAAAGCAAACAGGAAATGGGGCTGGGATGGAAATTCTCAAGCTTCCCCCCGCCCCCCAAAAAAAACTACTCCAAAACAGTGTCACCAGCTGGGGACCAAGTGTTCAGACACCTGAGCCTATGGGAGCATTTTGCCCTCAATCCATCCATTTGTTTAGAGCTGCTGGCTTGTGGCACATCCCCTAAGTATTTAAAGGAGTCCAAAAATTTATGTGAAAAACTCCTCTATTCTTCTCATTGTGTGAACTTGTCAACTCAGGTCACTCTCCATTTTCTAAAAGAAAATTTCTAAAGATCCCTAACCAAAGAAAGAAAATTGCATCAGCTGCATTTTCCAGAAAGCTTAGAGAAACTGAGTTTGAACTTTCTCCCATGAGTTTATGATATCCGAGTTGACATTTCAAAGCAGACTACAGCTGCGAAGGAAAGATAGAGGAATGTGCTGCCTAGAAGTGGTCCCATCCAGAGTGGGCACAAGGTACTGACACCACGGAAATCCTTGCCAGGTTTCCAAAGTCAGAGTCATTGGAATGATGTGTGGAATAGTTCCATCATCTCTGACGGGGCTGGAATAAAAGCTGCAATTTAGAAAAAAATAAAAAGAAGAAGTACTTACAATTAACTGGGCATGATGCCCAGGAGCAAAGCACAGCCCAAATCAGTCCTATCATGAGACAATTTGCCTCTTCTCTCTCTCTCTCTCTCTCTCTCTCTCTCTCTCTCTCTCTCGCCTGCTGCTCTGTAGTTAGCAGGGAGAGCAGATAATTTGTGCTTTAGAGAACTTTGTGGTTCCTGGGAAGAAAAAGGGTTTTAGAAGAGACACAATAATGTCAAACAGAGTTCACCTTTGGTTGACTTTCTGGGTATTTGAAACCATCCTCACTGATAGAAGAACGGGGAAAGAAAACAAGAAATAATGGAAACGGGGAAAGTTTCCTCACTCAGGCTGTTGTCCTACACTGGTTTTCTTATTAGTTATGGGAAAATTTTAAACCTTTTTTGTTTTCCTTGGTTTTCAATTTTTGAATTAATTCATCGTGTGTGTGTGTGTGTGTGTGTGTGTGTGTGTGTGTGTGTGTTCACTCACCTGTATGTGCATGTTTTGAGGCCAGAGGTTGACACTGAGTATCTGTCTTAACTCACTCTCCACCGTATTTATTGAGTCAGGGTCTCTCACTGAACCCAGCGCTCACCATTTTGTCTAAGATGGCTGAGATGCAGCCTTCAGGGATCCTCCCATCCCTGCCCACCCAGCACTAGGGCTGCAGGTGCCTGCCACTAGGCCCGGGTTCTACTTAAACTGGGTGTTGGGGATCTGAGTTCGGATCCTCACACTTGCATAGCAAGCCTCTGACTCACCGACCCACCTCCCAGTCACCCACCTGACTTGTAACTTTGAATAGAAATCCATGTTAGCAGTGTGACCATCATGACCCCAACTCCACAAGCTCTGTTTGTGGGAATAGCTGGTCATTTAGTAAATCTGTGGGAGCATGACAGGACTTCAGCGTGCCTGTCCTCCCAAGCTTTCTTTTCTGCCATGGCCATGAATCAAGCCCCAGAATCCCTCTCTGTGGACTGTACTTCCTGCCGTGGCGAAGGGGGAGTGGTGTGCTTCCCTCACAGCTCATCCGTCTTGAAGTCTCTGCCCTCCCCCGCCCCCACAGCCACCTCTTCCTCATCGATAGATGTCTGGACTCGACTTGCTGTGGAGATGGCAAGTGACAACCCCCATTTTGATAAAAGAGCTTCAAAGTGCCGCTCCCAGCGGCGATGTCTTAATAGCAATCAGATGCGTCATTCGGGCACATCACTAAGTCTCTCAAGGGTACCGGACCTGACCTGGAAGTACAAAATGCGCTACCTTTAGTGCTGGCAATGGTTAGCCCTCCTAGAATTGCTGAGCAAGACACATGTTCTAAAACCTGGCAGCTACTGGCATGACAGAGCCTTCTGTCTGTGTTTATCTTGTCGCATGAAAGAAAAATCTTTCAGGTTTATGGCTAGGGACAGGCTTAATCCATCAAGGCCATGGCTCTTCGGTTTCCCAGTTCTGTGTAGTTGTGTGAAATCCATTCTCAGACACCTAGGACGGAGGAAGAAAGGACATTGAGTAAGTAGAAGAGAGAACGGTTTCTCTTGGGAACACACATTTTTTTATAAAGTAGTTAACTCATCACAGAGAAAGACATGAGACCTGGCACTGCGGGGAGAAGTAAGCGAACGAAGATTTGGAGAAAATCAGAAAGGGAAGTGAGCTTCTGGCCAGACCAAGGTGAGCGCCCGAGATGAATCCCAGACTGATGTCTTGGTGCTAAATTCAGAAGCTGAATTAGCAGAAAGCATATTTCTTTCTTACTCAGAAAAAAAATGTATGGTTTGCCATAGAGGCCACGAAATAATGTAAATTTTATCTCCTTCTCGAGGAAGACAAAGGCATTTAAGTGGCTGAGACGGGATGTAATTAACTTAAGAACCATGAAAAGTAACTGAATCAGTGCAGATACCTAAACTCGCTCTGGACCAGAGGTGACTGAGCCCCTGGTAGGTTGGCGGTATCACCTCAGCCTGGTCAGGAACAGCAATGTGAGGACAGAATGGCCTTCAAAGTCAGTCTGGGTTTGGATTCCCGCTGTGTTCTCATAAAGAGAGCCAGGAGAGCCATTAACTCTGAAGACTCAAATCCTTCCCTAAGAGCTGAAAACAGTATTTCAAAGGGGGTAGTGGGTAGTCCTACTGGGAATATGAAGTTTGGTAATGGCAGTGGGGAATCAAGGAAGTTATGTCAGCGGGGACCTCAGGAGAGCGAGGGCGTGGGAGGCACAGAGAGCTGTGCTGTGTTCTCATAAAGAAAGCCAGGAGAGCCATTAACTCTGAAGACAAATCCTTCCCTAAGAGCTGAAAACAGTATTTCAAAGGGGGTAGTGGGTCGTCCTACTGGGAATATGAAGTTTGGGTAATGGCAGTGGGGAATCAAGGAAGTATGTCAGCGGGGACCTCAGGAGAGCGAGGGCGTGGGAGGCACAGAGAGCTGAGGCCTGCTGCAGTCAGTGCAAGATGCTCCAGTGTGTTCAGGAAACTCAAGGAAGCTGGTACATCTCAGCAGTGGGCAAAACGGAGAAGACGTCACCAGGTGACGTGTGCCTGGCCCGGTAATCCTCAGGCCCTCGTAGGGCGAAGTTCACACACTTGGTAGAAGCTACTGCAGGTTTCTGAGCAGGAGGAGAAATGCCCTCGCGCCTACCGTGTGTTTCAGATTCCACGAAGGAACCGGAGTGGACGCGACCACCGAGGCGACCCTGGAGAGAGGAGCAGCCTGCAGCCGCAGCCGCACAGGAGGCCAGGTACGGCCAGGTCCTGGGTCTCTGAGGGTGAAGCAAACGAACTTGATGACAGATGGACATGGAATGTCTGGAGCGAGGAATAAAGTAGGACGTACAGCTGTTTGAACAAGCAGCTGGCACCGGAATGCCTGCCCACTGAAATCTGGACGACTGGGGAAAGCAGGCTTGGGTGGGAGATAATGAGCTGTCTTGGGCCTGAAGTTTACAATGTGTGTTTGCTATTCAGATGAGATGGTCTCAGACACCTTTTCAGTCTGGGGAAAGGTTGGGTTTCTTTGTCAGCTAATTAAAGAATTAAAAGGTAGGAAAAAAAATCTCAGACCAGCAGAGAGCCAACTTTTGTTGAAAGATAAAGAATCCTGCGTCCACACACATAAAGAGCCACACGTCCATACACACTTACACAGAATAAAGCTCTCCACAGGTAGAGAGGGGAATTCAGAAACCAAGAATCCAACATCCCCGGGAGGACCTGTATTTTAAGGGTTTTACTGCCCCCCCCCGCCCCACCCCCATTTTGGGAACTTAAAGAAAAAGCTGGTTCCTTTGCAGCTTCAAATGAAGAGGTATCCAGGTTAGGCCACCTCCGTCTTACCTGAACTGGTTGAACTAGCCTGAAAGAGAAGCTGCTGGCTACATGGGGGCGCTCCCAGGTCTTTGTCTCACACCAAGATGATGGAAGTGTGCTGTCTTTATTTGCTCCTCTGTGACTCTGGGTTTTTTTTTTTTTTTTTTTTTAAATTAGGGGTTTAATCCCTTACAAGATGAGGAGAGGGGCTGCATGATAGGCAGGTGTAAGGTCTGAGGAAGCGTCGTAAACTAGAGCCAAAGTTAGGCGCACCATCTCATATGGGTGTAACTTAAAGCCCTGTGTTGGGATAACTCCACTAAAGGCATCATTACAGATGCATTAAAGATAACACTTAAGCATCAGCACCATGAGGGTCTTGACTCTGATAGAATTCGGAATCAAAGGACATTTCAGTGCAGATGCAGAAAAAACAATCAGCAGGATCACAGGTAAAATAATAGACCTTGGCATTTGGATGC
>NW_008332089.1:546892-618489 GCF_000622305.1 Nannospalax galili
CAGCCTGGTCTACATAGTGAGTTTCAGGACAGCTGGGGCTACAGAGAGACACTGTATAAATAAATAAATAAATAAATAAATAAATAAATAGCAACAGTCCAGGATAAGAGGTTGGTAAATGGTCAGATATCAGTAATAGTTCAAATTAAAGAAGGTGAAGATTGTTGGGGCTGCAGAGATGACTCAGTGGTTAAGGGCGCTGGCTGATCTTGCAGAGGACCCAGGCTTGATTTCTGGCACCCACATGGCAGCTAACAACCATCTGTAACTCCAGCTCCAGGAGATCCAATGCCCTCTTCTGATCTCCATGGGTATTGCATGACATGAGTACACTTACATACATGGAGGCAAAACACTTACAAACTAAAAATGTTAAAACAACTAAATTTTTTTTAAAAATGCAAGAAGACAGAGACTGAAAAGTGACACTGGGTTTAACAACATTGTTTGAGAAAATACTGCTGCACTTTTTCTTTAATATGGCAGACATATTAATGCAGCTAAATGGAACATTTAAGGAAAATACGGACTTTAACCCTTGTTTTCTGCCTCTGTCTCTGTCAACAAGTTTCAGCTGACAAATTTGTGGTTAGGATGCTAACACAGTTAGAACTGCTGGCCTTGTATCCCAAGGAAACTTCGATTCAGATAGGAGATTTTTTAAAATGTGTGTTTTCTTTCCAAATTTATAATAATTTGCCTAATTTTGAGACTGTGGGTAATGTTCCTCCTCACTCTAACCCAATGCCCAAGGTGTGATAGATGTGTTCTACTTCCCTTCCGGGTCCAGATTTTGAGGCTTGAGCCCTCTGAACCAGGCTGCAGCTTAAGTAAGATACCTGCTTCTTGTACACTCTCGACAGCCTGCCTGATCTGTCTCACAACATTTCTTTATGACTGTGGGGACAGTGGAGGTACATATGACTTTTTGCCTCCGTTGTCACTGGGGTTTAGCCTCCCTGGGACACTGGAGGATGACTTCCCCTTTATGGCTGTGCAGGGTTTTCAAGCCTGTGAAAGGATTGACTCACCCTGTGTCTCAGAGCTACTGTCCCTGAGTACAACAGAATCCAGAGAGACAGCAACCAGGAGCAGAGACTTGGAACACCACCCAACTGAGCAGGTAGGACCCAGGTCTACTAGAAAACCCACCAAAATCGATGGAAGAGGAGATTGATCACCTCCTTAAAAGGGTCCTGGAATAGACATTTCCTGGAGGAAGTCTGAGCCTAAACAGGGGCACCCAACAGTCTCTGGTCAGGTTCAGTGGCCAAGAAGAGCAAAACCTTGACACCTTTTTGGTTGGCAATCTGTGGTTTGTTTTGTCTTGGAATTCTGGGTTGAGGACAATATAGAAATTGTGTCTGAACTTGTCTGTGTGAAAATGTACACGGGTAAGATAGAAACGTTACATCCACAGGGAGCAACCCCTGAACTCCACAAATGAGTGACTACTTCATAGGAGGCGCTCACCAGAGGGCCATCTATTGGTAGTCAGGAAACTCTCTGAAGTGGGGAGGCTAATATTAAACAGCTTAGGGAAATCTATTGTCCTAAGAGGTCCTAATTTTCTGGCTGTGGTCACAGCCGTGTTTCCCCACTGGCCAGAGAAGAGTCTGAGAAGAGGTTCTAAATGCTGACCTGGAGCAAGGGTAGAGTCACCTGGCCTCTCAGACGGGCCCTTCCCAGCCAGGGCCCCTTGCCTCTCTGGGCCACTGGCTTTATTGCAGGTTTATTAATTGGTCTAAAATACTAGAGCCCAGATTTTAATATGTCCAGGGGCACTGGGCCAAGAACTCAGGCTTGGAATACCATTGCCTGCAACCCAAGAGGCCACAGCTGTACCCAGGAAGGGACAGGCAGAAATGGCCTTGCCAGGTCCTAAAGCCCACCCTCTCTACACTAAAACTCTAAATCTGACTCTCTCCAGCCTTCCAGTATAGTCTGTTCCCAAGTTCTTTTAATCGGCTCTTGTTCTGTGTTCCTTACTCTCTAAAGGCAAATTGCCCAACTCGAAGATTATGTATGGTAAACTGTAGTATGGTTTTGCTAATCCAGATAAACTGGTATCCCTCTTTAACAGGAAAATTCACTCTGAGACTTATTAAGCTTGTCTCTTATTTAATATAAATTGGCAAGCTTTAACTTTTAAAAGAAGGTCAAAAGAGACGCTAACAATAAATAAATAATCTCTAAAGGATGCTCTAAAAGAATAAACATCCAAAAACAACAAAAAATCCCTTTTGTTTTATAAGTGGGTAGCAAAAAATGCATCCATGAACAAATGTATACAGGTCATGAAAAGTAAAAGAAGAGATGTCTTTATATGCATTGTGTTAGCAAACTGTTACATGCTGTTTAAACTCTCAGAGAAGCCTAAGTATCTAAATGTCTTGAAGACCTCTGTCTGAAGACAGCTGTCCTCCTGCTGGGAAAGGACCACAAAACATCCAAAGAGAAAAGGTATCATGCCTTTATGACTAAGGGATAAGCCATTTCCAACAGAGATTACTATTATTTGTCTCATAATAGAGAAATGTGTGTAATAAGAAAAACTTATGGAATACTGTATCCTGTCACAATAATGGAAAAAATAAGTAATACAGACTAATACCAATATAAAATAAATACTGAGGTTTACTTTACTTAATGAGTATAAAAGGAAAAGAAAAACGGGATAATTGAAAACATTTCTCAACTAACAATAATCATGTTAATAGATTTAAAACTTCCAACACCGAAGTATATGTGCCCCTTGGATTACTGTAAGAAGTTTAAATGGTCAGTATTTTACAGAGAGAGAGAGAGAGAGAGAGAGAGAGAGAGAGAGAGAGAGAGAGATTAGGGGCAAATGTGGGCTAATATCCCTAAAACTGTACTGATACTAGCACAACCTTCGCTGTGTTAACAAACATGGTGCACAGTGTCTTATTTTCAGCATCTCCTGAGAGGCCATTGCAGGAGGCAACATTTCCAGGGCCCTTACAGACTGTGGTTTCTATGGCTGTTTGCCTTGTTTTGTCGAGGCCTGGGACTGAGCTCAAAATAGCTCTTATGATTTCCATACCGATGAGGGCTTCCAGGGTCCTGGCTGTAAGTTTTCCATGTATCAGTGGACATGCATATTATTGAAAGTACATGAGATTCTGATCAAATGCATTTGTTGGTGCATCTTTACCTACTAAATATCATAAATAGCAACTGGAAAATGTTTTGCCATGTGTCTGCCAAACTTAAAGCATGGTTTTGGCAAACCACTCTCTAAACTATATAAAGAAAAAAATTGTTTTAGCTGTCTTATGTTTTCTACAAGGTTTGTCAAAAACCTCACCAAGCCTCATAGTTCCAAAATGTAAATTCAGGTAATATTAAGTTTTCTATGTATATAAATTGGATTCAAGGTTCTCTTAATAAAGCAATAATATACAATATTATCTTCTGAGCCAAACAACTGTCAACGTCATAGTTGAACTTGCCTACTTGCAGAAAGTCATTCCAAATGACTTTCTTGTTAACTGTGGATATCACTTCATATAAAATAATAATAAACAGGTGACAACGCCTAAGTATCTGGTCATTCTTCCAAGCCCACTGTATGTTATTATACTATATCTTAAGCACACATGGCCTCCAGGTCTTAGGAGGAATGGAAATATGTGGACTAAAAAGGGCTAGAGAAAGGGGCCAAACCCCACAACCCATAAGGCTAAGGAAAGGTCACTAACACTCTGGGTGAAAACTTTCCAATATAGCTACTCTTGGGTCATCCATAAACTTCTTGACACTCCTTCAGCCCTGCTCTGTGGGTAGACTCAATAAACGTATTGGCTTCCCAGGGTAAATTTATTGTACTCAAACATTAGTTTGTCAAAACGCTATGATTTTGATACTTAAAAGTCCCAGGACTTTTTTATAATTAAGTATAATGCAGTTCAAACTTCTGGATTTGGCAAATGCATCTTGTAAAGTAAGCAAATTTTAGTTGTAATATAAATTTTGTTTATCGTCATTTGTAACAGAGATGCAAATGTACTTGGTTTTCTTTAAGATAACAGGATCCTGGCCTTGAAAGCATTAAACATTGGAGGCAATTAAACATTAAAAGTAAAAAATAAGCATTAAAATTGGTAAACAAAATTACTGGTTCACTATTTAATTCTAAAACACTAATAATGTTTACCAGGTCTATTCAAAATTGTTTGTTTTTTACCTAAACTTTATTTAACAGTAGTTAAAAATGTCAAACCAATGTGAATGACCCTTTTGGGCATTTGATAACCATACCTGGAGGCCTATGCCAACATGGTTAGAGGAATTCAAAGGGATAATATTTTGCCTCTTTCCTTCCAAGGTCACTGGTCTATGGGGCATATCTAAAAGTGTCCTATAAATATGATGGTCATCTGACTTCTTGTTCATGGAGACCCACCAGATAGATTTAAACCAGTAGCCAATCTACAAAGAAGACAGTCAACACTCAGGAAAACTATCTTCAATGCGTTCAAGCGAAGCCAGGGTCAAGCAAGTCCTTTTGACTTATCCGCACATAGATAGAACTAATAAAAGAAAAATCAAATAAAGTCAGAAACTCCTCCCAAGCCCAAATTATCCAATAAATTGCTCATACAAAGAAATAATTATTTAGCTCCAAGAGATCCCCACTAAACAAAATTTTTAAATATATTCTTCAGGCAGAAGTAAAGGTCATCTTAATTAAAAGATGTAGGTGAGCAAAGCCTAAAGAAACAGAGACTCTATAAAACAATAAAATCCTGTCTATTGTTCAGGGGCTACAAGAACACACGGGACGCGTGTTTGGTAAAATGTGTGGTAAAAACAATGAAAAAGAAATGAAGGACTAAAACCAAATCACCGGAGGCAAAGACGAGATACTGATCACCTTTAGACTTTGAAACCAAAGGATAAGAAAGCAGCTCAGCCACAGAGGCGTGAAAGCGGAGGGGGAAGGAAACTGCATTTTCAATTACATTGTTTACTTATTTATTAGGGGTGTGTGTGTGTGTGTGTGTGTGTGTGTGTGTGTGTGTGTGGTGTATACCTGGCATGCCAAGGTGTATGTGTGGTAGTCAGAGGACTACTTGAAGGAGTCAGTTCTCGCCTTCCACTATATCGGACATGGGGACTCAAACTCTGGTCATCAGACCTGGCAGCAAATGGCTTTACCCCTGAGCCATCTCACTGGCCCAAACTGGCTTTTAAAATGTAAAAACAATGATCAGAATAGCAGGGAACCTGAAGTGTGAAGGAGCCCTAACTCCTAACCCTGAAATAAGGACACAACAAAGGGAACACATTGCAGACCTAAGATCAAATTTGCGTAAAACTGTTAACGACAGATACATTGGATAAAAACAAAAAAAATCGAGCAACATGATATTTTAAAACAAATAATAAGGTCAATTCCATGGACCCACGTGGTGGAAGCAGAAAATTAACGACTGCAAGTTGTCTTCTGACCTCCCATGAACACCATGGCATGTGCGTGCACGTGTGCTCACACACAGGCACACAATAAATAAGGGTATTTACATTTTTAATTTACAGACTAAAGGCAACTAAAATATACATAGAAAATATATGCCACACAATAAAATGTCTAGTGACTAAATCACTTCAGTGTGTTCAACAATTGATAAGTATGCATTCTTTACAAACACATTTAAAATCCACAGTTTGCCATTGTAATACTCTAAAAATGTCCTTAGTAGCCAAAGATCAACTTTAGTGAAAGAGCTTCATGTCTTAACAAAGAATTTAGGATTCTACTGAAAGAGTCCAAAGCCCTAAATAAAAGGGATAGCACACTGTATTCAAAGGTAGAAATTACATACCTCCTACTTAAAATGACCCACAGACCCTGTCCCTGTGGCAGGGACACTGAATACTGCCAGGAATTTGACTTTTGGTGATTTTTTTCTGGGGCTAAAACTTGCAGAAAAGAGTACAGAGCCACAGTGGTCAAAGAAGAAGTGGTGATTGCCCGTAAGTGACAGATCTTCAACACCGAGTGCCGTGAATGCTTGTCCTGTAGCAGCATTAACCCGATGAACAGAAATAAAAGAGAAAACCTTCAAAGACACCTGTACACACAGACACCTGACCCGGGGATGAGCATCACTTCAGAGGACAAGAAATGCATAGACTATCCAAAATCAGCCGAGAGACAACTGGCATTGTAGGGAAAAGAAAATCAGCTTTCTACTTGACAGCAAATGTAGAAACAATTACCGGGTCCATTGAAAACTTAAAAGGCAAATTTTGGAAACAAAAACAAGCTAGATGATCTAAAAAATGTGTACTAAGTTACTTGTTTGATGCAAAAATCAAAAAACGTGAAAAGAAATTAATGAATTTGATTATAGTAAATTGAAATTTTTAGTCAAATGAAACTATGAAGTCACAAAATCAAATGATGGTGTATAACCAATCAGATATATATATATGCATATAAACTAAACATATATAACATTATGCATACATACACACAGACAATATGTATGTATATCCTATGAATCAATTAAATAGTATAAAACCACCCAATGATAATTGACCAAAAGCCTGGACCAGAAAGTTTGTAAAATAAGAAATAAACATGACCAACACTCAGGGCATGACAGTTCACACTATAATCTTGAGGTTGAGACAGGAAGATTGCCACAAATTCAAGGCCATCTCTGACTACATAGACAGTTCAAGGTCATCCTGCTGGGTTATATTGTAAGACTGTACCTCCATAAGAAAGGAAAAGACAGAAGAAGAGAGAGAGAGAGAGAGAAAATACAATTTTATATATGCACACTTTCATACCATTACTGTGTTTTTCAAACAATTACACATGAGCAACAGGTAACACTGTAGTGCAGTTCACAAGGTAAAAACATGTAACATCTCAGAAATGTGCCCTGTCTATGGTGCACTTTACAGAGAAGTAGCTTTGAATGCAGGTGAAACACTCCAGTGTAGACCCTCTAGACAGCGAGACAGTCCTGGAGAGGGCGGGTGACAGAGGCATGGATGTGGGATGTGCTGAGAAACCTGGAATTTCAGACAACATAAAGTCTGTCTTGGGAAAAACCACAAGAACCAGGCTAACCAGGATGGCCTCCCTACCCCAGACTGAAGTGGAAAAACGCCCACAAATGTTGAACATGGACATTTGCACAAAGCTACGCAGGAAGTCAATGGAAGCTGGGGCAGCCAGGAGGTAAGAACAGAGATGAGAACATTTGGGGATGAAAGCCTGGGGGTCATGACTGGAGGTAGAAAGCTATATGATTAGGATCAAGAGTGCCATGTACTTAGGGATTAAAGCAGGCTACTCTTCTGCTAGGGTTTTTATATCAGGAACTTTAGAAATGGTCTCAGACCAGGCACTGGAAAGATGGCACAGCAGTTAAGAGCCCTGATTGCTCTTGGAGAGGACCAGAGCTCGCTTCTCTGCACCCATGTCAGGCTGGTCAGGACCCCCAGTACCCCCCACCCCATTCCAGGCTATCAAACGCCCTCTTCTGGCCTCCTCGGGTATTGCACTCACATAGCATTCATACAGATACACAGACATACACATAAATATAAAATAAAGTAAACCTTTAAAAAAGAAATGATTTCAGGCATATATACAAGAAAAAGTCATTCCTTACTTAAGTATAGATGTTGAAGGTGAGTGGTCATTTTAGCCTCTATGCTTTGAGAAACATTTTTTCATGGAAAATATTTTTACAAGGGCTGGAGAGACTGTTCAACAAATAAGGAGTTTGCTGCTCTTGCATAGGACCCAAGTTAGCTGATGAGCACACACACCAGGTAGTTCACAACCACCTATAACTCCAGTTCCAGGGAACCTGACACCCTCTTTTGACCTCCACTGCTACTGCACGTGTTGCACATGTAGACAAGCATGCACATACACATAAACTAAAGAATTCAGTGAAAAGAGATTTTACATAATTTTCATATTAAAATGACTACACCACCAAGTGAGAGGAGGGTTTTCTTAAAACCATACAGGAATGCCTGATGACTGTTTTGCCTTAAAACTTCCCAAACCAGTGAGCTCATATTTTAAATGACCCAGAAAGTGTCTGTCACTGACTACTCAGCCATCTCAGTGGAAACATTGTGCCCACATCTGGGTTTCGAGGAGAAAATAGAGGGCTCTGGCCAGCTGCTTCCTTTGTGATTAACATGTAATTTAGGACACTCTTGCGTTTAAAGGGTCTATAGAAAATGAAAACAACAGGAGCAGAAAGTAGGTCTGTCTGCCAATACAGGGAGTTAGGAAATGTGCTTTAAAATATTCGAGTTCTGCAGGATTCTTTCCTTATTAATCTTCCCAAGAAATTAGACTGAGCTGCTGTTTGCTGTGCTATACACCGTAGCTCTCGTCAGCTTTCAATGTCAACCTGACACAGCCTAGAATCACCAGAGAAGGGAGTCCCAACTGAGGAACTTCCCAGAACAGATTGGCAGGTGGCCATATCTGTGGGGTACTGTCTTGGCTGTTAATTGATGTAATTGATGGAGGGGGTTTCAGCCCACTATGGGCAGTGTTGTTCCCTGGGAAGGTGATTCTGGGCTGTACAAGAAAGCAAGCTGAACATGGGCCAGTGAGCCAGCCAGCATCTTCCTCCACAGTTTCTGCTTCACGTTCCTGTTTGAGTTCCTGTCCTCACTAATGACCTATGAGTTGAAATAAGCCCCTTTCTCCCTCTCAGCTGCTTTTGGTCAGAATATTTTTATCACAGCAACAGAAGCAAACTAGAATATTCCCCATGCGCTAGGACTGCCGCTTTGTAAATGGCAAGTAGCAAAGAAGAGATTGCACAATTCCCAACCTGCCACTGGGGGCTCTCAGGGCGCCCACCCCTTTGTTCCCAGCAAAGCTCTCTATTCAGCGTGGCCACCCTGTGTCCCAGTCATCTGAGTCACTTGAGGCTGAATTGATCTCAGGTGAGGGTAACTTCCCTTTGGACAATTGCTGGCATCTAAAAGAATCAGCATCTCTCTTTATTGGTCTTCGCTAACATTATGAAGCAAACCTTCTCATGGCATCAGTGAAACCCTGAGAAAGGAGATCTCAGAGCATTTGGATCGAGGAAAAGTTAACTGGGCACACAAATATGTATCAACTTTCCACTGCTCACTGTGTAAGGGACCTGGACGAGTCACTGAGGAGTAATACGGACCTGCTTCTTCCTGGTCTGGTAGTAAGGCTTCATGTTTAGCTGCAACAGGATCCCTTCAACTAACCTGCTTAGAGCCATGTAGCTCTGGATATTTCAGATTGGGGCTATACGCTATCAGCCCCCACTTCATTGCTTAAGTTGACCAATCCAAAATTAAGGGAGGGGAGACTATTAAAACCCTTACAACCCAGATTCTCCCTGGGGGATATTAGATTTCCATTTCTGGGTCCTTTCTCCACTTTGGAGACCGTCATCGTCTGTATGAACATGTATGTATGTGTGATTCTTTATGTTTATTGATGTGATTCTTTGTCTTTCAATATGTCTGTTTGAACATTGCTCTCTGCTGGTCTGAGATTTTTTTCCTGCCTCGTAATTCTTTGATTGGCTGAGAAAACTAACCCAACAATAGCCCTGAACTGGTAAGAATGTCAGTACAACAACTGAAATAATGAACGTAGGCTCTGGCTGCCAAGATCTATACCCAAACCCAGTGCTTCCCATAGCCAGGTCCATCCCAAGAGCTTAGTGACAGGAAACAGTGCAGGGGATTCCTAGGGTTGAGATACCTGTGAACCACACCAGAGTGTCACATACTGACATTCTTTACACCTCACCACTGTGAGGAGAGATGAAGAGAGGAGACACACTAAATGTTCTTGATGCCACTAACAGCTGCTAATATTAAGTCTAGAACTTAGCTGTCTAATTTCCTTTCATTGCTGTGATGAAGCACTAAAACCAACTTGGGGAGAAAAAGGTTTATTTGGCTTACATGTCCCACTCACAGTCTACCAGGGAGGAAAGTCAAGGCAGGAACTCAAGCAAGGAGGATCTTTGGGGCTGAAGCAGAGGCCACAGAGGAGTGCTGCTCACTGGCTTCTCTCCTGGCCAGTTCCCAGCCTGCTTTCTTCTATAATCCAGGACCACCTGCCCAGGAATGGCACCGCTGACAGTGGGCTGAGCCATGACACCTCACTCAACAATCAAGAAAATGCCTCACAGACATGGCCACCGGCCAGTGTGATAGAGGAAATTCCCCGACTGAGGCTCCCTCTCCCCAGTTGTGTCCAAATGACAACTGAAGCTGTCTAGCACAATGTTGAAAGGAAAAAAAATGTCACTCCCACCCTGTGGGGAATTTTCTTGACTGACAGTTGATGTAGGAAGGCCCAGCCCACTGTGGGTGGTGCCATCCCTAAGCAGGTGGGCCTGGGAAATAGTTGCTGAGCAAGCCAGGGGAGAGATGTCAGTAAGCAGTTCCCCCATGGCCTCTGCCTTGGTTCTTGTCTCCAAGACCCTGCCTTGAGTTCCAGCATTGTCTTCCCTTGGTGATGAATTATAAGGCATAAATGAAATAAACCCATTCCTCCCCCAGGTTGGTTTTGGTTAGGGTTCCATCATAGTAATAGTAAGCTAACTAGGACAGTCCCCAAAGCAATGAGGACCCCCAAAGATAGAAGGAAGGCAAATGGTTCTCTTGTTACAACTATTGAGCTCTGTGTAAAAGAAGCCAGAGATGATGCTTGGACAATTGGGTTTAGCTGGACTCTTAGGAAGTCTGTGTACAGAAACAGGTGGAGCCTGTGGGGTTTGTAGCTGGCTCACCCCACACTGGGGCTCCCCACTGTCTTCCACGGAATCCAACCTGGGATCACCTTGCCTGAAATGGATATGCAATGGTGTCTTGGTGGAAACTGGCCTCATCACCTCTTGTCTCACTCAGGTGTGCTAAACTTGGTCCCCACACTGTTAGAATCAAGTGTTGCCCTCCAAGTACATGTCCACTAAGCACCTAAACTACCAAAGGATCTTGTGTCAATCTGTTTGGCTTCTATAACAGAATGCTCTAGTCAGACTTGTCTTTTTAATAGCTCTGGAGGCAGGAAATCTAGGATCTAGGTGCCAACCAGTCTGCTCCCTGTCAATGGCCCTTACTGGTTTCTGACAGCAGCTATGCTGCTGTCTTCATGGGGCAGAGGAGGACGCTGTCCTCTCCTCCCTTCCAATCTCACTTTCCAATGTCCCATTTGGGTGTTGGGCTTCCATGTTCAAAATGTGGAGGGACACAAACTTTCACCTCATTATTAGTCCAGAGTAGAGTACCTCGTCATTAGTATGCGATGTGCAGTGTCTTCCAGTCATGGCTGCATTGGAGCCCAAGAAGTGTGCAGTAATGCTGTGTGCTGCAAGGTGCCTAGTCCTCCCCTGAGAGTCTCATGGCTGCAAACGGGGGTGCCTACACAGGAGGTACAGAGTACCTGGGCATCTCAAAGACCAGGGCAAAGAGGACTTGGGCTGGCAGTGATGGAGAGAAGGCACAGCATCCTCACAATGGGCATGCTAGAGGGAGGGTGCTGCCCACGGGAGGAAAATAGTCCTGCCCAGACCCTGGCAGTTACATAATAGCAGTCATAGGTTTAGGGCACAGGGAAAGACCTCCCCCTCGGCCCATCGCCTTTGGAAAAACAGGAACTCCAAGCTGACAAAGAGAGATGGGCAGAAATTTCTAGAAGCTGTTTTTTGTTTTGTTTTAGAACAGATGCTACTTATAGAGCTCCACAGACAGGCACGCAGCAGTTGTCCTGGGTCTGCCGTTGGACAGTATTACTCTTCTAGGTAGCACGTTTTTCTGTTTTTCCTAAATATATGAGAACTCTATCCATCTGCAAATATGTGGCTATGACATACAGTCAAGGCCTCTACTTATCTTTCCAGAACTTCCAGGAAAACTTAGGACATTGCTGGACAGCAGAGATTCAGACTGACAGAGAGCTTCAGGTTCACAGACCCACACAGCCCCGCGTCCCACTCCCAGAATGCATTACTACACAAAGAACCAAGTTTAGAGCTCTTGTACAGAAGACCCTTACATGAGTTATCTCCCCTAATCTTAAGGTACAAAGATAAAAAAAAGCAAATATTTTCATGTTTTAAAAAAATTCTACACATAGGAATAACTGGTTGAACCAAGTTCACAGACAAGTAATCACAGATAAAATTCCTAGCCCACATCTTCTCTACTGAATTCTTCTGCCTCAAACAAATGCCAAAGTTCTAGAGGCTTTGAACAAGATTCTGAATTTTCAGGACTATTCACCACCATGTTCAGCCTCAATTCTGATAAAATCATTTAACAGAATTTCTGACTTACCCATTCCCTTCAAATGCATCGTGTACTGTCGTGAAAAAAATCAATAACCATTTAAATTTTGGTAAAACAATCTGCAGAATGCCACTTTCTTAGCATCAAAGACTAAAAATTCTTGAGCAGTAGAAAAATATTTAATATTCATAGACACAGTAAAAGGGTCTACAGAACAATAACTAATAGCATCATGACAATCTGTCATGTTTTATTAGGTAAAAGCTATTTGACTTGCTTTTAATACAGAGATTTATATACACTAGTGGATGGAATAATTCATAATGCCATTTTACTATTAAACTACCCAAGTTTCACTTCATATTTTAAGCTAAACAATTAACGTTGTGCATGTGCACTCTATCTGAAGAGACTGATATGAATTTGTCACTTATTCTAATCATGCATGCAAAGTAAGTTGCAGACAGCAGCATAGTCAAGCTGTGTGCTGGCTGTTTAATATTTATAAGAGTTCCAGCTATGATTAGACAGCACTTGCAGCAGAATCCCTGCTCCTCAGAACGTGTCAGTTCAAACACTGTGGTAAACTTTGTAGTCAGGGCGCCTGTTGCACCCTCACCAGCTGCTTAGCTCTCTGAATCTGGCACCCACACGACTGAGGCTCCGGGTTATGGCCTTACTCCTTCTACTAAATAACCACCCTTCGTGGCTTTGTGCTAAAGCCCAGAACCGCATCAGTGTCTGCAACCAGCATCTGACAAACATACTCCAGAGGTCTGGGTTGTGGGGAGCAAGATTAGGTAAGTGAGCCCCAGGAGATCGGGACAAATCCAGTTTCCTAGTGGTGAAAGGACTCCCGACATGTCTGTGGCCGGCTGGTAGCGATCCTCAGATTCCAAAGGTGCCCCCGATGCCGCTTTCACGGCCTGTGCTTCATGTCATTTGGCGTGGTAAATTTTATTTGTATTTTCTCTTATAAAGTCCAACTCCCGACATGTCTGTGGCCGGCTGGTAACGATCCTCAGATTCCAAAGGTGGCCCCCGATGCCGCTTTCACGACCTGTGTTTCATGTCATTTGGCGTGGTAAATTTTATTTGTATTTTCTCTTATAAAGTCCAACCCAGCTTCTGTTAATAAGGGCCTTCAGAGTGGCTTTGACTAACAAGAACATGTTTCAGAGTCCTGTGGGAGTACCCTGGATGAAGGGGACCAGAGAAGGGGAGTAGGAAGGTGCCAAGGGAGTCACTGAGTCGTCTGCATAGAGGTCCTCAGAAGAGGCTGCAGAGCAGAGAGAAGACAGCTTCAAGCACAGAGGATCATGAAGGCCTGTGGGTAGAAAAGCCCCTGGGTGTTAGGAAACAGAGTGAAAGAGGAAGGGACACGTTCTAAGAGGACTCGGAATTAGAAACCAGGACTGAAAGACTGAACACAGAAGGGTAAGGGGCTGGCGATGGCTCAGTGGTTAAAAGCACTGGCTAGTCTTGAAGAAGACCCAGGTTCGAATCCCAGCACCCACATGGCAGCTAATAACTCTCAGTAACTCCAGTTTCAGGGGAATCTGATGCCTTCTCCTGACATCCATGGGCATTGCATGACACAGGTACACTTACACACATGCAGCCAATATACTCAAACACATAAAATAATAAAATAATTTTTAAAAAAGATTTACCTTTAAAACTATTTTGTAAGTGGCAGGAGCGACTGGGGCCAAGGGGGTGAAATGATGACAGAGGTGGAAATGGGTGGTTCTTCTTTCTCTCATCATTCAGGGACAGAGTCCAAGGGGGTGAAATGATGACAGAGGTGGGAATGGGTGGTTCTTCTTTCTCTCATCATTCAGGGACAGAGGTGGGAATGGGTGGTTCTTCGTTCTCTCATCATTCAGGGACAGAGGTGGAAATGGGTGGTTCTTCGTTCTCTCATCATTCAGGGACAGAGGTGGGGTACATGTGTAAAGGGGGATCATAAAGCCAATGCTGCAAAGATGAACAACTCAGGGGGTTTAATGGAACAGCTGGTGGTTTAAATTCCAAATGCATCTTCTATGCCAGCGTGGAAGAAGGAAAAGTCAGGAGAGGGGAGAGTCGGCGGCACAGCGAGGAAGAGAAACAGCCATGAGAATCCTCTTCCCTCCTCCTCCCCACCGACCCCCACCTCCAAGAAGAGAGGATCTTAAATGATTAGGTCATACTCTAGGGTACAAAGGTGCCGTGTGTTTCAACTATGTTATTCTGTTAAAAGTGCAAATCCATTTTCAATTTCTTTTACTTGTGTGTAGGTTGGTAAGTGTGCTGGACAGCTTTAGTGTCAACTTGACATACCAGGTAGAGGAGCCTCAATTGGGGAATTGCCTCCATTGAACTGGCCAGTGGCCATGTCTGAGGGGCATCTTCTTGACTGCTGAGTGATGTGGGAGGCCCAGCACACTGTGGGTGGTGCCACCCCTGGGCAGGTGGGCCTGTGTTGCATAAGAAAGCAGGCTGAGCAGGGACCAGGGGAGCAAGCCAGTAAGCAGCACTCCTCCATGGCCTGTGCTACAGCTCCTGCCTCCAGGTTCCTGCCCTGAGTTCCTACCTTGGGCTCCCTGATGAACTGTGACCTGGGAGATATAAGATAAATAAACCCTTTCCTCCCCAAGTTAGTAGTGGTCAGAGTGTTTGTTCACAGCAATGGAGAACAAACCAGAACAGTGAGGTAACTGGGGTTTGCCCAGTTTAATCTCCACTTTTCTTGTGTGTCTGTCTAGGAAGATAAGGGGTTTCCCATGAGAGCTTTGAGCTTAAGTAACATGCTCTAGCTTACTGTATGCTGGTCTTACATTAAATCAACAACGAGTAACCAGGAACCAAGGCAGTCACAGTTCCCTTTTCCTTTGTAACATCATCCCCTGAAGGAAGGGCTGACTGAACCAGCACAGAGCACAGCTAACATTTCCTTAAATCTCAACAGTGACCAAGAGAATTCTCTGAAAAATCTTCTCCCCAGCGAAAGCTGTCTTCCCCATACCCTTGAGATGATAGTGAAATAGCTGGGAAATTAGAATTAAGCAGCCCACACTGCAGAAGCAAGTGCAGACAGGAGAAGCTGGAGGTGTCTTGGGGTAAAGGTTCAACGAAACCGCAGAGGAAGGAACATGCCTCCGTGGAGAGCATCGTGAGTTCATGGAGAGCTCTCATTTCCATGGATGACTGTAAGCCTATAAATAGATAATTGGGAGCAGAGATTGAGAGGACGGCAGGATGGAGAACCAAGCCCCACAGAGGCCAGAGGAGCAGAGGGGAAACAAGGTGGGGGAAAGGCCAGGTGTTCCCAAAGGAGTAACGGGAACCTGTTTATGTTCGTAAACAAGCATCTAAAGGGATTGCTTTAACTTTACCCAAGGTGTTTTCTTGATGTTAGATCCCAGCAGAAACACCTGTGTAGACGAATGCATTTTTTAGTGTAAATGGAAAAAAGAGATAATGAAAGAAAAGACCAACTGAGACCCTGACAGCACAAAAGCACTGTATTCCCCAGGATGGCACTGCGTTGGGCACTGCATCATTCAAACAAGGATGCCAGGCATACTGGGCTGCACTTGGACGGTCCTCACCCGTCTCCATCACAGGGCCGAAGCAGCATCCATGTTTGCACACCATCCCCTGCCAGTGGCTGCCACTGCCACGGTTTGACCCAGGAGACTTTTCTCCCAGGATTTTGGAAATGGATTGATTGTGACCAAGTTACTGCTTTGAATGACTGACTGGTACCAGATCAATGTGGGGGCTACATGTAGCCAGTTCTTACAATTTTTCAGTGTGTATCAGAGAAGCTGAAGTAGTCTCACCGCAGGGACAGAAGAATCAAGCCGCTCTGCACAGTGGAGCAAAGACTAGTTCAAATCATATTTGATTCTCTCATTGGAGTCCAATCACTTTCTCTAGTTTTTTTTTCTCAAAATTAGTAAATTCGTGTTTATGAGATTTTCAACCAACCAAGTCCTAATTAGTAATGGAACACTGTGTAAAGTCTGCCTGAGATGCAGAAACCTGACAGAGGCATACAGATCTCTGTGAGTTTGAGGAAAGCTTGGTCTACATAGCGAGATAAGAGAGTTCTAGGCCAGTCAGGGCTACGTAATGAGACCCTGTCTGAAGAAAAGGAGAAAGTGCAATGAGTACCAGCACTCACCTCTCTGCATGTGGGCAGCTGCCTTGATCTCCAGCTACCATGACCCCCGCCCCATGATGGACTGTGTACCAACAATAAATCATTCTTTAAATTTTTATCTCAGGTATTTTCATCACAACAAGAAAATTAACACAGTGTCTTAACCTGGAATTTGATAATCCTTAAGAGAAAATTGGGGCAGGAGGAGGATGTCCAAAATATATAAAGAACTCATACAACTCAGCAATAATAATTATAAAACAGTGTAACATTTTAAAAGATGAGTAAAGCGGGGTATGGTGGCACACGCCTCTAATCCCAGCACTTGGGAGGCAGAGGCAGGCGGATCTTTGTGAGTCTGAAGCCAGCCTGGTCTACAGAGCGAGTTCCCGGCAGCTGGAGCTACAGGGAGACCCTGTCTCAAAAAGATCAAAAAAAAAAAAAAAAGATGAGTAAAGGACATTCCTTCACAAAAGGCAGTAGACATGGTGGCCAGAAAGTGTGGGGAGTTTGACGTCACCGTCAGAGATATCATCACAATCACAAGGTGTCACTCCACACAAGCTGTCTAAGGCTTTTGATCAAGAAGTATTAGCAAGGATAAAAGTTCCCCTTCTCCCACATCCTTGCCAGCATTTGTCATTTGGTGTTTGGATCTTGGTCATTCTGACCTGGGTAAAATGAAATTTCAAAGTGTTTTAGTTTTTGAAGATTTAAAAAGTATTTCTCAATCATTTGAATTTCATCTTCTGTGAACTTTTTAGTTAGTTCCTTGCTCTGATTTTTAAGTGAGTTGTTTGGCTTTTTGATGTTTAGTTTTTTTGAGTTCTTTGTGTATTGTACAAACCAACTCTTTGTCAGATATACAGCTGGTAAATTTTTTCCCATTCTGTAGGCTGCTTCTTTAATCAAATGTTGGTGTCCTTTGCTGTATAGAAGCAGTTCAGGCTCATGACGTTCCGTTTGTCAATTGTTGGTCTTAATGACTGAGCTATCAGGGACCTGTTCAGAAAATCCTATGAGTTTCAGTGTGTTGCCTACTTTCTCCTCTATCAGATTCAGGGTTTATCGGGTTTCTGTTGCAGTCCTTGATCCATTTGGAGTTGAGTTTTGTTCAGGGTGACAGATAGGGGTCTAGTTTCATTCTTGTACATCTAGCTAACCAGTTTGAACAGCACCATTTATTGAACATTCCATCTTTTCTCCAATATGTGTTTTTGGTCCCTTTTGTCAAAAATCAGATGACTATAAGCATGTGGACTTAGATAAGGATCCTCGATTCTATTCAGTTCTACTGATACAGTTCTACTGATCTACATGTTGGTTTTCATGCCAGCACTGTGCTGTTTTGTTACTATAGATCTTCAGTATAGTTTGAGATCTTGGATAGTGATGCCTCTAGCTCTTTTATTTTTCCAAAATTGTTTCTGGCTATATTGGGGTTTTATATTCCCATATGAAATTTGAGATTATTTTTCCAATTTCTGTAAAGGATATATAGAAAATATACTCATTTACAATATTGTTGTAATGATACAATATTATGAAAATAAAATCATTACTTTGCAAATATACACAGCAAAATGCTACTAAGCCTTAACAGAAGGAGATCTAGCTACTTACAGCAGTGTAGATGATTGAGAAGACAGAGATCAGTGCTCCGTAAGTTCCCTTATATCTGAGAAGTGAGAACTAAATAAAATAGAATAAAGAAAAGAAGAGGAGAAACTGCGTCCACAAATCAGCAAACAGATTGGTCATTACCAGATGGGCTGGCATAGGAGCAGGAAGAACAGAGGAGAACAGAGGGTGAGCACTGAGTTGTGCAGGATGGGCAGTCTAGAAACTTATTCTGCAATGTGGGGAATTCTGCTCGGAATAGGGCACTGTGTACTGGATACCTACCAAGAAAGTAAAATTTAGGTGCACTTACAATATCAATAAAAAGAAAGGAAGGAAGGAAGAAGGAAGGGAGGGAGGGAGGGAGGGAGGGAATTACATGAAAGGGTGGATATGCTAATTTTTAATGTTTATTCACATTATTATATTTATACCAAAACTTCATATTGCACATGTTAAATATATACCAAAAAAAGAGTAATTCCTAGATTTCCCTGGAGGCAAGAGCTGTATGTGCCGGGAACATCTAATCACTAAGAAACAACCCCTCCTAGAACCATGCGCCCAAGCCTGAGGGTTTCCGGGGCCATTACAGCTTCTGAATGACCAGCAGTGAAGGAGAATGCAGGCAGGACATGTGGCAACTTGGCATTCTCTCAGCTCTCTTTAAAATCTCCTCCTAAAAACAGCTTTACCCCAGTGCAGATCTCACAGTGAGTAAGCACTTTCTTAGTAATATCCCCGTTTGTCTTAGCAGAAATACTAATTATAATTCGTTATTTAAAATTTCCACTAATTGGATGTGATGTGAAAACTCTCCCTTTTCCAACCTTACAGCACCCCATTCAGAACAGCAGTCTCCTTTGTGTTGACTGGGTACCAAATGTAGGGTTTTAAGCCAGTTGACTTACATTCAGAACACCCAGATATAAAGGGGGAAATTCTCCACAGGATTTCAAACATCGCCTCCGTGGGAAGATTTTCCTGTGTCAATGGATGTGGGAAAAGAGCTACCCCTGTCGTTCTGCTGACAAGATTCTTCTCTAATTCTGCTGGCTTCAGGCTACCTACCCAGCATGCCTTCTTGTTTACAATTGCAAGTAGAAATGTATGTCCCCCCGCCCTTCACTCAGAACATTAGCTTTTTGGCTTATGGAATTAACCTCTGCCATGCATCTCCTGTTTGCTTGCTGTTGCTATTTTAAACACTGAATCTGTTTGGCACTTTTTACCATAAGACTCTTAAAGTGTTATATAAACTGCTACTCTGTGAATTCTCTTTTTATCTCACATAAGGTAAATGTTAGAAACTCAGCCACATTTACTGATGGGCAAACAAAGTTTTAGACATTCAAAAGGAGCTCAGTGTATTACTAGAAACATTTCTGAACTAGGTGCATTAAACAATGCTTCTGGCTTCTGTAAATGGGTTAGTTTAACACGGTCTTTCCTGCATGTGTTGACCATAACGTACCCTGGACACCAGGATAATGTAACTACATGCCCTACTTGAGCTTCCTGGTCCCCTTATTATGCCCCTTTCTAGGGAAGATGCCTCTTCCTAAAGATATACTTGTTAAGTACAAGTCAATCAAATCATCTGTAATCTGTCCTTGGCTCTCACAAGCAAAGGTCCATCCACAGACACCATTCACCTAGGCCCCAGAACCCATCAACTAGGGGCAGTATATGAGCCAGAGCTCAGCATAAACAGTTAAGCTCACAAGGCTAAGGCACCTTGGCCCGCTTCCTCCATTCTTTCCTCAAAAACAACACGAAGGCTCTTTCTCCTCTTCCTCTCCTGACCACGAATGGTCCATCCTGTGTGACTCTTCCTGGTTACTCCATGTGCCTCTCTTGGGAACTTGGGAACTGTGAGCAGGTAAAATACCTTCTCAAGCTGGGCGTGGTGGCACATGCCTTTAACCCCAGAACTCGGGAGACAGAAGCAGGCGGATCAATGTGAGTTCAAGGCCAGCCTGGTCTACATAGTGAGTTCCAGGACAGCTGGGGCTACAGGGAAACCTTGTCTCAAAAAGACAAAAAAAAAAAAAAAAAAAAAAAAAAAAAAAAAAAAAAACCTTCTCAAAGGACACATTCCCTGACTGTTATCTTGCTATACTTCAAATAGCTATGTTAATATGCCATATCAAAGAGGTTCGTACATGAAGACCAAGGAATCTCTGTTAACTCTACTTACCACTGTCCCCCTAGGTAATAAGGGTTTTCCTTGAGTTGAGTTGTGTGATCCGCTTACCAGTCTGTTAGAGTCTACATGGAATTTGCTCCTCAGTTGCAGATGTACTGGTGTGAACATCCTGGGAATGGAGTTAAGGAACCTTTCCAAATCACTTTTAAGTTCTTAGATCCCAAGATTCGGTGAGAATATGCTGACATATACCCAAAGCTGAAAGAATTCTGTTTACTTTGCAATTTCTTCTCTCTCTCCCTCCATTTGTGAGATTTTTATGCAAATTTTGCTGAAAGAAATAAGATGTAATTGCTGTGTCTCATCAAAGGAAGGGGAAATGTAAGCATTCTAGGCAAAGTGAAATTGTTTTACATTCATATTTATTATAAACTATTTGATGCTTTTAGTGTCTTTTACCAAGGTATGTTGAATACTGTTCAATGATTTTGATGAGAATTTAACTCTTCAAAGCCCAAGTGTCTTGGGAAATAAAAGGACTTGTCTTCTAAGCTCCATTCGCCTTCAGAAATCAAGAGATGGAATGCTCTGAGATGTCCAGATGAAACGGACTTGGCCATCCAACCTGGCCATCTATTTAGCTTTTAATGAGAGAAAGCAAGCTCCCTCTCCAGAACAGCTGTTGACCATCCCATGTGTGTTATCTACCACCATTTGTATTGCTTCCTAGGATATATGGGCTTTATTCATGTCCCCTTAATGTTCATGTATGACCACGGGCATATATGCACACACAATCAACTCCGACTCCTAGTTAAGTAAGGCCAAGTTCACAAAAATACAATGTTGACAATTACTACTTTCAATAAAAGCAAATGCTTGTGGTGTGGATTATTTTAAACCTTCATTTTTACAAATTTCTTTCCATATCTTTTTATTATTTTAATGGAAACACAAAACAAACATTGTGTATACAAATGGGATTCCATGTGGTATTTCACATGCATGATACACTATTAGAGTTTAAATTAGGTTAAAATTATCTAACTCCTTAAGCCTTAGCCACTTCTTTAGAGAAGAAATTCCCAAAATCCTTTCTTCTAAACTTTTCTTAAATCAATATATAGAACATTACACTTTTGTGTAAAGTTACCTACTGGTGTGTGAACACCAGTGTTCCTTAACTCTGTCTAACCATAACCATTACCCACTGATCCATCTTTCCCCATCTTCACGCCCATATGTGCTCTGTCTCCACTCCCTGGGGAGCACCGTCCTCCACTCACCTTCCCCCAGATAAGTCTGAAGACTCTGCCTTGACGTAGACCATGCATGTGGCCTTTGTCTTTCTGAGCCTGCCTCATTTCACTTCACATCATGGTCTTTAATTCCAACTACGTTGTTAAAAATGGCAGGACGTCATCCCTGTTTATTCCTGAAGAACAGTCCAGTTTGTACATGGGCCATGTTTTCTTTACCATTCCAAGTTGACAGACTCTTTAGTTCACTGCACACGCGGCTCTTGGGAACGGACCGTAATGAACATGGAGTGCGGAGGTCCCCCCAGCGTGGGTCCGATTGCTAAGTCATGTTGTAACTGTTTGGAAGAGCCTACACAGTTTTCCATGACGGCCACACTAGTTTACCATCCTGCCAACAGTGTCCTAGGTGTCTCCTTTGTTTACAGAGTCACATCACTTCTTCTCTTCTGTTTTGACAGTGGCCCTTCTCACTGAGGGAAGGGCTGTAGCTGTGACTTGCCAGGCCTCTGAGGATTCTGATGCCGAGCACATCTTTGTGTGGCCGTTTGTATACATGCTTTTCAGAAATGAAGTTTATTGTACTGTTTTTATTATTATGTTTGAATCTCCATATGTCTGGATATGAACCCCTATCAAAAGGATAGTTTGTAAATATTTTCGTCTTTCTGTAGGTGTTGCGTTCGTTTTGATTATGACTTGTTTTACAGAAGCTTCTTAGCTCATTTATTTATTTTTTGTTTTGTTTCCCATGCTTAGAGGTCTTGCCCAAATACCCTTGGCCCATTCCCACACCCTTACCTCTCTCCCTCTACGGTCTCTCCCAGTTTTATATCTCCTTTTTTAATCTAAAATCAAAAGCTAAAATCAGAAATCAAGGGCTGGAGTGACGGCTCAGTGATTAAGAAAGTTTACTGCTGTGTCAGAAAACCAGAGCTGAGATCCAGCACCCACACTGAACAGTTCACAAACGCCTGTAACTCCAGCTTCAAGGGATCCAAAGCCCAATTCTGACCTCCATCAGCAACCTTCCACACACACGCGCACTGACAACCTCCCCTGAAACACACATGTACATACATGTAAATGAAATAAATCTTTTCCAAAAATCAAAAAAAAATTCTAAGGGAAATAAGGTGTCTATAATGATGCAGGGGAGAAAACTTAAACAAAATTCAGAGCTATTTATTAAATTTTCAGGAATTCTGAAAACTTGTTTAACAGAGACTTACTAATAATTAAAGTCTTTAAGCTTACAAAAATTAAGTGTATTAGATACAAAGGCAGGAGATATATATATATATTTCATTTCCAAATTGCTATATTCCACTGAACCATTATCTATGCTTTTGATATGATTGGGGAGGACTGTGCAATGGTGCTTTTCAGAACCTACTGAGCAGCATAACTCTATTTAGGACAGTCAGGTGGGAAGCTAAGCATTGGCTGTGATGGGAAAATTTATACCATGTCACTCAGAATATTGAAAATTTATTCTTAATTTGTTGTATTTTTAAATGTCCAGACATTAGTTTTAAAAAATAAAAACCATAGATAGAACCTAAAAGTAGAACTTGTCTTCGCCTTCACATTATAAATGGCACAAAATAATCAGTGAATACTGTTCTAATATTAAAGCACTTTTCTAGTTGTTAGAAGAAGCCACATGTTACCGAGGGAGCAGTGACACTTCTCGTGTATCTTGGTGCTCTCTCTTTTACTTTTCTCATCCATGCATGTGAAAATTTTACCAAACACTCATGTAGAGATATAGTTTTAGTCATTTGAAACCATAGAACTGTTCTAAATAATAACTATTCCTTTCAGAATCGACAGGGAGAGACACTGAGATGAATTTCAAGGGAAATACACTTTAGTTACATGATTGCACACAGCGGAGGAAGCTAGGATAAGAAATCCAACCCACAGGACAAAGGAAGTTCCTGTATGTACAGGCTTCAGAGGGGAGAGGTCTCTGAGTTTAGCAGCTTAGTGAAGAGAGGAGCTGGATTATACAGCCTTACCTCAGGTTGCCTTGGGCCAGGTTAGCAGGAAGCAGATTCTACTGCCTACCTTGAGGAAGTTATATGTCAAAAGTTTAGTAGAACACAAGTTGTCTTAGGCCTGGGATGGGAGAGAAGCTGCAAACGGGTATGGCTCATCCTCCCCTCTACAGGGGCAGGACCTGTGACCCAACATGGAGGAGGTTATGTTTGAAATTCATTGGAAAAAATTTATGATATTCAATAAATGAAACTACAGTGTGAATGCTTAGATTATTTATAAGTTGTTATACATTTCGCAGTGGTTTGAAGGAAAATGTCCCCCATAGGCTCCAAGTATTTGGACATTTTGTCCCCATTTGGTGGCGCTGTTTCAGGAGTCTTTAGGAGGTGTGGCCTTGCTGGAGGAAGCACGTCACTGGGAACAGGCTTTGAGAGTTCTTCATCCGTGCCAGATCTCCAGACGCTCTCTGCTTCTAGTGGCTGTTTGAAAATATGAATGCTCCCCTTTCTGCTCTGGTTGTCTCTTGCCACCGTGATAGATTCTTCTTGAAGCCTGGAACCGTAAGCTCAAATCAACCCTTCTTTTATAAGTTCCCTTGATCATGATGTTTTACCACAGCACCAGAAAAGTAACTAATATTTTCTATCAGTAAAGTATATAAACATACATATGTATGTTTGCCTACATTCCTTGCATGTAGTAATAGTTGGGTGTTCGCTAACACACCTGACAGTAGTGACCATTGCCCTTGAGTGTGGAACCCTGCTCCCATGCTTAGCCCTTCCACATCACCATGCTCTTTTCTAAGCTGATACATGTGAGTTCTCACTATTTCTTCCTGGTCAAACCTATTGATAGTGAAATTCTCTGTGAGAATCCTTAGACATTTAGCTCAATTCATACATGGTATGCCATCCCTGAGTAAATGCCACATTGTATTTTGGTTCCTCTCTTCATTGCTTTTATAGATTTACATTTTAAATCTGCATTACAGAGAAAGGTTGAAACTTTAAATACATTTTGTTCATCAGATGTCCAAAGTAAGACAAATATTTCTCACTTCCTAAGATATTTCAGGATGACAATTTGAGCTTGTGTTCCTTCCCAAAATATCGGCCATCCTTGCACAAAACACTTCTTACTTATCCTATGGTATAGTTAAGATAGGACATTAACATCCATGGTGTTTATTCAAGAAAACAAAATATAACATCAAAGAGGAAGAGATGCGGAGCCAACAGCAATACCTCTAGATGACTTTACACTTCCTAAGCGGAGCATTAGGAAGTGTGATCTCTCTGGATACAGCACTGTTCCCTCTGCCCTGCGGCCACACACTCTGTTTATTCTGCCCTTCTGTCAGGACCCTGGGAACAATCCTTGACGTGCTCCTGCGGCAATGCCTGAACCTCCTGGGCTTTTCAGGGCATCCAAACTCTGCAGCTCCAGGCTGCACCATCCAAGGTGAGGAGGTGGTGGCATCACTGGACAGTTTTCTAGGGTCCAGGAACATCTGATCTCCACGGCAGCCTCACCAGGTCAATGCCTCTGGAGTTGCAGCACGTGGAGGGCACCACCCAGCAATGTGCGGAGTTGCAGCACGTGGAGGGTGCCACATGTCAATGTGCTCATTATCTGTCCTTCTCCCTCCTGCATTTCCCTTCTTCAGTGTTGTGGGACTCCGACACAGATATTACACCCCTGTCTCCTGGGCTGTGACATACCTTGTACATCCAAGTCAATTCAATGTTTTGCTTTTGTGTGTAGACAAACCACTGAACTGGAATGAGGCTTGCTTCAGTTCTGCTGAGCTGACTGTGTTGACATTTGGGATTTAAAGAGCACAGAACTGTACAGAGAAGCCGGGCCGCAGTGAGGAAATGTCTGAAGGACACAGCTTTCCCACAGGTCAGCACTGCTGTGTGTGGACAGCACCACTACTTCCTGGGACGGCTTTGAAGGGGGAGATGTTAGCTTGGTGCTCTGAGCAGACACACATATGCTGACACATGCACACACACAGACATACACAGATACAACACACACAGACAACTCACATAGACACAGGCATATACGGACACAACATACTCAGACACATACAGACACATATAGACACACAGACACATACAGGCATACACAGACACAACATATACAGACACACACAAACGACATACACAGACATAGAGAAACATATACAGACACAACATACACAGAGACATGCACAGATATAACACACACACAAACACAACACACAGACACATACAGGCGTAAATAGACGCAACAAACACACAGACACACACAGGCACACAGTCACAGATACAGACATACATATACATAGAAGCACACACACAAACAACACACATAGAAACACACAGAGACATACATATTTACACACATTCAAATGCACACATGCTGCTGCCTTTATAATAAATTCATAGAAAATTTTTAAATGAAAATAATTTTATAACAGTGCAATTTTTTGTTTAGTAGCAATTATTAGGCACAGATCACAAAATAAATATGTGAGTAGGAAGAGTAATTAGTCTAGAATGCTATTTCAAAACTTTGGAAATATAGGATATGTTTTATCCTAAAATTTGGGTTACTGCCTTTAGAAAAATAATACTAAGAACTGTGACTGCCATCCACAGACACGACAGGAAGCCAGTATTCCAGACAGGAAGCCCGAATAGCATGGGTTTCAGATTCCTCCTAGATTTGTGGTTCAGAGGTCTGCTGAGTCTTGTCACATTCCTACTTGGGTAGGAATATGTCTAGTTGAGGTTTTCTAGGAGACATTAGTACACTGGTCTTGATACAGGATTAGGAGGAGGATCCAGTTCCCTAAGTTGAACTATCCAAGGTTGCCTGTGAAGCACTCAAACACTCAGGATACAGGACAAGGTGTCCATATGGGTAGGGTTGACCACAGGCAGCTCTCATAGAAAGGACTAGGTTTTGGCCTTTAGAGTCCAAAAACTGTTCCAATCATGAGGGAAGGGCTCACATCAGGGAAATAAACAGTTCCTTCCCCAGTCAAGCACTGTACGTGTTATCAGAGCATGTCAACAAAGCTTTTTTGGCCTCAGTCTCTGATTAGAATTAAGAGATAAAGCCTGATTTCATTTTGTGTCTTAATTTAGAAAGCATAATGCAGCAGAGTGCTTGGCTTCTGAGTAGCGAATAGACGTCCCTGACAGAACTGGATTAGACCAGACTCTTGGGTTTTGGAGCTTGTCACAGTTTCCCCCAGATCAAAGAGAACAAGAGCCTTGCTTTATCACCACTCTCCAGATGTTTTCCTGTCCTGACATGCACAAACCCCACAAGGAAAGATCATCCATCTGGCCCAGCAGCTGCTTGGTGCCTCCTCCGACCCACAGCTAGACCACAGCTTTGATAATGATGGCGGAATATTAAAGGCAGGTGGGGGCCTTCCCAGGATTGGCTTACCTGTGAGAGAGCTGGCGGGGGGTCCTTCTGCACAAGAGTGGGCAGACAGTTTCTCTGAGGGTCACCCCTCCCAGTGAAACAGATGGCTCCAAAATAATACTGAGAAGAGGCAAGGGTCTTAACGGGTGTGTGTGTGTGTGTTGAAAGTGTGAAAGGGAGGGTATAAGCAGCACGACTCAGTATGCACACATCTGTGCAAGAGTGCCTATGAGCGTGTGTGCATGTATGTCTGCTTGTATGAACACATGTGTGTGAATTCAAGTGTGTGAGACTGTACATGTGTGTTCATGTATGTGCATGTATGTGATTATGTATGTGTATGCTTATGTAGAACCTGTTCTAGAAATTACTCTCTGGGTTAGCAAATCATACCTAGGAATAAACCTTGCCAGCATTAACCGAATGACCAAAGCATTTACATGTCAGTGACACAATGTTGCTTCCCAGATATCTGTTGTCTGAGAAGCGGCTGTGAGAGGGTTGGGAAAGCAAAGTTGAGTTAACTTGCCTGTGTTAACTTCATGAACTAGAAACAGGATTGAATTAACTCTACCTTACTTATCATGCACAAATGTTGATAGATTCTTTATTTGTATAACCATGGTAATCACTTAGTCTAGGTCATGCCAAACAGTTAGAATCTATTAAATTCTCCAGGAGGGAAACGGTGTCTGTGGAGGAAAGCCGTTTCCAACAAGGAGCCGAGCAGGGGGACTTCTGAGGTGGAACATGAGATGAGTCTGCCCAGCCAAGACCTTGCAGGTCTGTCCACACAGTGACTTCCAGCCAGTCCTCTTTATTATGAAATATATTGGGGATCCTTAGAATCCTTAAAATGATCTCTGGAGTATTTTAAATGCAGATGTAACCTTACACAAGTTAAATAGAACGCACACACAGTTGGCTTCATAACCAGACCACTATTGTCTAATAATCACGGAGAAGGCAAACAAGAAAACACACTTGGTTCACCTAATTGCTGTGTCTCATTGTCATTTCATTGAATCCTCAAACGTTGAGGCAAATGTTCTTGCAATTTTTTTTTTTTATAGAAAATGCACACTGTAAGAAACAAAGTATGTTGTGTTGATCTTACAGCCCAGCTCCCCATGCAGAACTGGATCTAAGACTGGGTCCTCTGACCCTGAGTTCTTCCTTAAGAACAGCATTCTTGCGGGGTTAACCTCCTAGTCCAGCGCTCCCTGGAACTCTGTTGGTGCTGTGCTGAGTACGGTGTCTGATGAAGAGAAATTTAACGTCTGAATGTTGGTAATGCCCACCAGTGACAAAGATAAACAGTTCGCTATAAAACTTTAACAAGGTAAAAATGAAACATTTACACTTGCCGTGGTGCTCCACTGTCATTTGCTTACTGAGATCTGTCCCTCCAGCAGGGACAGGAACAAACAGAGAACGAATTAGAGAGGGAAGGGCACCACAGCAAGTACCCGTCACCTCTCGGGTTCCTAGTGTTGGGAACATGCCCACATTGGTGTGACATTCTCAAAGAATAAATTTAAAAATATCTTAACAAAGAACCATTAAACAATTGAAATATCCCTGAAGTCACACATCTCCATTTCCTAAAATGCCCATCAGCTTCCAGACTCCAGGTAGTCATTCGGCTTTGCCTTCTGCGTTCATAGCAGGAAGCAGATGTGTCACTCTTTGCCCAGCCCTCAAGGCCTTGAAGTATGGGCTAATAGGATCCTGGCTGTACCCATGAAGCCTGTGCTTCTCAGGACACTTAAGTTTTGGTCCCCAGATGTCCCCAAGGGCTCTTTGCAGGGCTACTTCACTGAAGACAATGGATTTCATGCTGCTCATAATCATCAGAGTCCATCATGACAGGGAGTCAGAGTGGCAGGAGGTGGTGGGAACCGAAAGAGGAGCTCTCACATCTTGAAGCAGGCACAGAAAACAGAACAACTGGCAATCCAGCAAGACTCAAGAACACGCTAAGCCGGCCGTCAGTGACGCACTTCCTCCAGCATGACCAAACCTTTTAAGTCCTCCCAAAACAGCGCCACCAACTACGGATAAACTCTCCAAATACCTGGAACCTATGGGGGGCATTCTTATTCAGATCACCACGTATATTTGTTGAATGACTTATTGACTGACTGCATAAAAGACAAATGATCAAAGAGTTAGATATATTACGAATGATGTTTCTAAACAGGTGAGTAGATATATTACGAATGATGTTTCTAAACAGGTGAGTAGGTGGTAGAGAGTAATCATAACTTGCTTTCATTTACTCACCTCTTGAAAAACTCCTTTGAATGTTATACAAAGATAAAAGGTACAACTTTGGGTAATTTTTGCCTATGAAATTATCAGCAAGCTACCAAGGTCTTTTATCCTAATGACGCTCACAGGTGCATGGTGGGAGCAATTTCTCTGGTCATCCCAGGGTCTCCTTTACACAGCTCACATGCCGAGGAATTATTTTCCTTGATTCTCATCGAACTTTCTTGTTAGGCCCCAGGAGGAGTCTTCACAGGCAAAGCATTTAGTTTTGTTCTTTGAGAACATGTCTGCCACAGCTATTCTTAGAAACCTTGGTGGGAGGCAGCGATCTACCTCTGTGGAGAGTGACTCACCAGAGCTCCACTAATTATGTGTCATTCCTGATGTAGATTGTGGGGCTAAATATCCACAAAACCAAATCAGAGGAACCTGGAGGCTAATTGGGCTGCAAACATCCCTTTGCTAAAGCCCAGAGGCAAAAGATGCATAGGCAATTAAATTCTAATGGGCAAACACAGGCAACCGCTGTTCTTCTCACTGCCCACCACAGTCAGGCTCAACACAGCAGCTCAGTGCAAAGCAGACGCAGGGCAGGCCTGCTAAGTTCCACATGCATGCAGCATCCTATAAGTTCTGGTGCTGTTTGCTGGGCTTTCTTCTTTCATACTATGACTGATTAGCATTTCTTTAAATCATAATGTCAGTGGGCACCATGCTGACTCCTGGGGTGAATAAGGCATTTGTCTCACTGAAACTCACATTCTAATGGGGAAGAAACAGATAGAGACACACCTAATTCAAATTGGTTTCTGGTGGTGAGTGGGAGACAAGCCAGAGAAGCTCTGACTGTGGGCTGACTCCAGACTGACGCCCCCATAGGGCCCTTCAGCCCTTTCCTCCCCTCTCACGTTCTTGGGAGGAAAAGAATAGGAAACCTGGAAAGAGCATTATTTCCTGTTCCTAATTCTTAGGATTCTTATGAAATGTACGGGGGGGGGGGTGCTTTTCAGACCTGGGTGCTCACACCGAAAGGAGCATTGCCTGCACCACAGCCAGCAGGACACTAGATGAAGGAAGTGCAGATGTGAACTTCACCTGATGGAAACTTGAAACAGCCTCACATAGACATCAACAGTTTTGCTGTTCAACACGTATTTACCACATAACTGCCATGTCCTGAATGTGTGCTTGCGACTGGGAACATAGCTGTTAACCAAACACGCAGGTTCTGTTTACAGGGAATGTCCTCAGCAAAGCCAAGGCTGGGAAGTGGAGAAGAAACACATAAGGAAACGCGTACTACTTCAGGAGGTGCAGCAGATACCGAATAGATCTATAAACATGCATTGATTTCGCTGTCCCAGTTAGGGGTGCGTAGTGGAAAATCAGGTATTCCCAGCACTTGGACCCGTTCTGAGATGCTACGTGAACCCCTGCTCAGTGCAAAAAGAAAACCTCCCTGACATGAACTGAAAGTAGCTCCTATCTGTGAGAATAAGCACAACTACTCAGAAGGAGTACCCATTAGTAGACCACCCCTGCACCTGCATGTAAGCTCTCACCCATGCTCCTTTAAGAAACCCTAATAAAATCTACTGGGTCTCACACACCAAGGACTTGAATGTGGAAGGGGATAGTTGCAAAGAGAAGCAGACCAGCTGGAGTGGAAGGAGAAGAGAGGAAACAGGTAAACACGATCAAAATACATCATATTCGCGTAGGAAAATGTATCACAATGAAGCCTATTACTGTATCTAATTAATATACATTAATAAAAATGTATGATGATGAAGCTCAGTTTGTAGAGTAGTTGCCTGACATGTACAAAACCCTGGGTTTGATTCTCCAGAACTGCATGTATCTAGCATGGTGGGGCAAACCTGTAATTCCAGGATTTGGTGCGGGGGATAGAAGGTGTTGGATAAGTTTATCCTCAGAGTGACAAGTCAGACTAGCAAGCAATGAATAGAGGCCTTCCTCTCTGGCTTCTCAATGCTGCTCCAACAGTCTCAAACTAACTGGACTATGAGACTCTCGCAGGAGGGGAGGGGCACCGAATCAGTCAGCCTTAACTGCATGAGGGGGCGGGACTAAGGATAGAGACAGGGGAAGCCAGGGAGCAAAGAGGGCCTTCACTGACTTGTATCACCAGCAGGGCGTCTGGAAGCTGGTGCCAAAATGCAGGGAAAAAGCCCTAGGGTGCTCATACCTTTGTAAGTAAGCCCTCACCACCATCACAAGCTCTGTTAGCAAGTCCAATAAGTCCTGTTGTTCCCTAAACTGTAGTTTGGAGGAATAGAATCTCAGTTTATCGTAATGGGGCGGGGGGGGGGGGGGGGGGTGATGGTACGGGAAGATCTGCCCAAGCAAAGCTGGGTGAGGGGAGAGTGCGGGCAGAGAAAAACATTGACGTGGTGGGCTAGCCACATAGGCTTACTGGGGTAGTGTCCGTGGCAGGGATACTGCAGTGGGTAGTGAGGTGTGTAACTTGGGTGAAGCCAATGAGGTCAGTGGGAGAAATCACGGGATGGCAGCCATCTTGCAAATGGTATAAAATAGTGTGGCTGCTTTATCAATGGGGGCAAGGCACAGGTATGGAGATTCTCTAAGGGCTATGGAAGATCTAGAGAAAATTTTACAAGCATTGAAGCAGAGCAGGGGCCAAATTTTTAAAAAGCAGCTGCAGAAGCTGCTTGGCTGCTGCTTTGTATAATAAAAGGTTTGTGCCAGGCAGAGGCCATGGGGGGTGAGGACTGAGAAGATAAAGGAGGAACTTCGGGCCTCTTTGGTATAAGCCTCGGACCTTTACCAGTAAACTGCATAAGCGAGAAAAAGAAATGGAGATTCTAACTTGCCTTGCCTTAAGCCTAGGGAGCCAAAAAGGGAAGGGAGCCCAGATTAGACCCGAATTTCAAGGTCATACTGGGCTAAACCACACGTTCAAGGCCAGCCTAGTCTACATGGGACCCTGAGACCCTGTCTCACACTAAACCAATTAAACGAAAGGTATTTTAAAAATACATTGATTTGGAACCTTCTTAGCTTGCCTGTGCATAGTATACATCTGACAAGAGGATTGGTATCTAGACTATACACACACTCCAAACACACCTGACTGGTACACAGGAGATGTGAGGTTGATCCCCAGGACCACAATGAAACAGCAGAACTGCAAATATAAAAGCTATTCTAATAAAAAAACATTTTCTCTTACAGCTTCTATATATGTTTAAATGTCAATGATTGGGCCTTCTGCTTCCTTTCATTGTTAGCGACTGAAATCCTGACTTTCTACCATACACCCACACTCTTCTCCTCTGCGGCAAAGTTCCTTGATTCTAGATTATCAGGTGTTTTGATATTGCCTTTACTGGAATGGAAAAACACCAAGGCAAGGTACTGCTGGAGTCCAGGGAGCCTTTCAAAACTCATGCTTTATGTTTGAAAGCTGTTAGAATAAAAAGAATGTTTCTAGTGCTTTGGAACCCTGTGAGGGCAATGCTGTGTGATAATCTTTGGGATCATGCTTCTTTCTGCTTTTATCCTTGGGCCACGGAGCTTGCAAGGCATGTGAATAGATGGTCTCAGGAAGCGGGCTCCGGGGAAGAGTATTCTACTCAGAGGGAGGGCACATGGGAAGACATAGACCCAGAAGCCTGCTTGGGAAACTCGTGTACAATTAAGAGTTTTAACGTCAAGGCCGAAGATGTAGCTATGTTGGTAGAGTGTTTGCCAGGACAGATCCCTGGGTTCTATCCCCAGCGAGGCATAAACCAGCAAGGTGTGGTGGTGCCTGTCTGCAACCCCAGCACCTGGGAGGAGGAAGTCAGAGAATCCGAAGTGCAAGGTTGTCCTCAGCTACATCACAAGGTCAAGTCCAGCATTTGATACATGCGACCCTGTTCCCTCATCAGGCAACCAAGTTTAGTTGTGAGTGGGTATTGAGAAGAGGTTGCAGGCCAAAGGAAGGAAGAAGTAAATTTTCAGAATTAGGAGGCTTTGCCAAAAAGATAACAGCAGTTCGGATGTTGAAGGTGTCAGGAGTGATGAGAAATATTTGGATCCTGAAGATTTGGAAGGTCAAACTGAAGGATTCTGCTTAGATACTTTGGTTGCCCTGACAAAATTCTTGCAAAAAACAGCTTGGGGAAAGAAAGATTTATTTTGCTTCCTAGAGTCACAAGACTCAGTTTATGGCTGACTGGCTCAGGGGCATTTCGCGTCTGAGTGAGGCAAAGCAGCGTAGTGGAACAGCTCCATAGCTCTAGCTATGAACCTTACGGTGTTTGGGAAGCACAGAGACCAAAAGGAAGAATCCAGAAGCAGAATGCACCTTTCAGAGGCACGCCCTGAGTTATGCGCTTGGCCCCACTTCCTAATAGTCCGTTCAGCTATGAATTAATAAATTCATCAGTGAATTAACCCATTGAAGAAGTTAGAGTCCTCATGAGTCCATTACCTTTCAAATGGCTATTAACTAGGGACCAACCCTTCCACAGGTGAGAGCTGAAGGGGTACCTGTAGATGTCAAACCATAACAGGTGCTTTTACTGAAATTAAGTAGGGCAAGCCATCAGTCATTTGGTTGACTTAGTACCAAAGTACTTACTGGGGCTTGGGGCTTTCAGTGCTGCACCTAGTTGTCCTGGTCAAGAGAGAACAGGACACTGGAGTTCTCCCAGCTGTGGGAGTGTGGGCCTTTCAAGGTGGCTCCAAATATTTAGCCTTGACCAAATGAGGCTGGACTTGCAAATTAGCAGGAGCAAGAGGGAGATGGAAGGTTGGACGGAGCAAAAGAGCAGCAGAGTCCAGAGTCTTTAGGCAATGAACTTGGGACGCTCACTGAACATGGAGGTGGGTGTGCTGGATCCAAGGTGGACTTTCTGGAAAGAAACTGAGGTAAGAAAAGTAAATCCAGTTATCATCAAAATGTACGTACCTAATAGCTGTTGTATTAGAGACACTGGGCTTAAGAGCACTGAGGGAGCAAGTGGACTTCCACTCAAGATGGACACTTGCAGCCTGGGTCCCCATTCAGCACCGAGACATAGAATCAGAAGAATGGACAAAAGGAAAGTCATGTCTCGGAACACAAGAGGAAGTGTATTAGGGATGACCAAACTGTTCTTCCCAATCTGAAGTAAGACTGATGGAGAACTGGCCCCTCAGCCATGTTCCTACAGCTGTCCAGAATGAAAGGGGCTAGAGAGATGGCTCAGTGGTTAAAAGCACTGCCTCCTCTTGCAGAGGACCCAGCAACCACATGGCAGCTAACAACCACCTGTAACTCCAGTTCCAGGGATCCGATGCTTTCTTCTGACCTCTGTGGGCATTACATACACTTGCATACATGCAAGCAACATACTCATACACATAAAATAAAAATAACAAATGAAATATTTTTTTAAAAATAATGGTTTAAAATAGATGAGAACTTGAGACAATAGAAATACAGTTCAAAATAACAGCAGGAACAGGACTGAGACTCTACCAGGGAGGCAGAAACCTGATGAAGGGTGTGTGGCCCTGTGTCTGAGTGTGTCAGGAGGAATGCAGCACCCTAAGGCTTGCGCAGAGGGCCACGAGGATGCTGTCCCCTGCATGCCTTCGTCAAATGCAGGTATAGGGATGAGACCTGTTTCAGGAAGGCAGCCTCTGGAACAAACACAAAGGAAGTCCTGCGTCAGACCAGAGCTGTTGCTATGGAATCAGTCTAGGAGCCAACAGGAAGATTGCTGCTTGAAGGAGGAGGACTCTCCACTCCCTCCAGGCTGAGAAAAGCTTGTGCTCCCTCCCCCTGTTCATTGGCCTGCCCACAAAATTCTTGGTAGTCATTATTTTCTCTTTAGAAAATCAATATGTACTGAATCTATTCTAATTTTAGAGACAAGGAGACAGAGACACAGGTCATTTGTTCTCTAAAATTACATAACAATCCAAGGTAAGGCATGATGAGAAGACACAGCTGTCTGGCCTCACAGACTAGGCTGTCTTGATGCTGCCTAAACTCTCAGCCCGGGCAGCCGAGCAACCGTAGTCTAGTCAGATCTGATTTCTTCATGTAAGTGCCCAGGTACCGTAAGTGAAACTGGGGGACAGAGACGTAACAAGGAGGCTATGAGAACATGAGAATTACTTGGTTCCTTGAGGATTTGCATCCTTGGTTTTACTAACGCACTTCCTCAGCTACAAATTTGCATCAAAAACTCATGTATCTGGGCTGGAGAGACGGCTCAGTGGTTAAGAGTACTGGTTGTTTAGTTCCCAGCACCCACATGGTGGCTAAAAACTATCGGTATCTCCAGTTTCAGGGGTCTGATGCCCTCTTCTGACCTCCATGGGTATCACATGACAGGCGCATTTACATACATGCAGTCAATACACTCATACCCATAAAATAAAAATAATAAGTAAAATATTTTTTTAAAAACTCATGCATGAAGAGCCTGTGTGTTTGTTCAGAGCATATCTCCACCAGTGACTGATTTGACTCTGACACCTGTTGTTTATGACTCCATTCAAAACAGGGAGGTGCTTAAGTGACTACAGTGGGCAGCATCTCTGAATCACAGGCTTCCCTTTCTCACGTTGTGTTTGAGACACAAAGACAAATGAGATGGTGACTCTTACTTTGAAGAGACTTACAACTGTGTCAGAAATTGTAGGAAGTAAGCATTTGCCACCATAAACATAAGCATTCGGTGTCTGTCAGAGCCCTGTGGACAGTGAAGGAGAAAATGTGACAGAGGTTGCCAGGAGTGACGGGTGGGAGGCAGGTGGAAGTAAGGGAGGACAGAGCTGAGATGGGGTGACATCACGTGAACCACAGAGCAGCCATGCATGAGTACTGGCAGATGAAAAGAGGTGCTCTTGTGATGTTACCCTGCATGGTGGTTTGAATGAAAATGTCCCCCGTAGGCTCCAAGGGTTTGGACATTTTGTCCTCAGATGATGGCGCTGTTTTGGGAGGTCTTAGAAGGTGTAGCTATCCTGGAGGAAGCATGTCACTGGGGGTGGGCTTAGAGAGTTCTTAAGCCTTGCCAGATCTCCAGTTTCTCTCTTGCTTCCTGTGCGAGTTAGAATTCAGCTCTTCAGGTTATGCAGCAAGGATTTTTACATACTGAGACATCTCAAGTCCATAATTAAAGTTACTTTTAAAGTAATAATTGAAAATAAAAAACACACATAAACTTATTGTGATGGTTTGAATGAAATGTCCCCCATAGGCTCTAAGTATTTGGACATTTTTGTCCCCAGTTGGTGGCGCTGTTTTGTGGGAGGTCTGAAGGTGTAGCTATCCTAGAGGAAGCACGTCACTGCGGGTGGGCTTAGAGCGTTCTTAAGCCTTGCCAGGTCTCAGTTGCTCTCTTGCTTCCTGTGCCTGCGTGATGATGTGAGAGCTTGGCTTCTGCTGCTCCTCCTCCAGCCACCTCCAGTCACCATGCCTCCCCAACATGACAGACTCTTGCGCCTTAGAACTGTAAGCTCAAATAAACTCTTCCTTCTATAAGTTGCTTTGGTCAGTGTTTCTACAACAGCAGCAGAAAATTGACTAATACATCCTGAAAACCACAAAGCCACACCCTGCACATGAGTGCCTTGATGACCCTGATGTGACAGGTGATTCTTGCTATTGTTTTCTGAATGACTGGGGCTCAGTCACCAGGTGTCTGACTAGTTCACTAACCTCATTCACTAATTCAGTCAACATTTAATTGGACTCAGTCACCATGTGTCTGACTAGTTCACTAACCTCATTCACTAATTCAGTCAACATTTAATTGGACTCAGTCACCATGTGTCTGACTAGTTCACTAACCTCATTCACTAATTCAGTCAACATTTAATTGGACTCAGTCACCATGTGTCTGACTAGTTCACTAACCTCATTCACTAATTCAGTCAACATTTAATTGGACTCAGTCACCATGTGTCTGACTAGTTCACTAACCTCATTCACTAATTCAGTCAACATTTAATTGGACTCAGTCACCATGTGTCTGACTAGTTCACTAACCTCATTCACTAATTCAGTCAACATTTAATTGGACTCAGTCACCATGTGTCTGACTAGTTCACTAACCTCATTCACTAATTCAGTCAGCATTTAATCAGACTCACAGATTTCACAGTCTGCTGGACCCTGAGAGAAACAAGGCTTCCAAGGATGCTTCCCACAGCGGGAGGCCTGAGCTGAGCCCCAGGCACTTTAGGAGTTCCTTGGGTAAATAAAAGGGAGGTGATGGGGTGGTGAGTGTGCAGGAACATTCTTGGCAGATGCAAAAAGATAAGATGATCCTGGGAACTGGAAATAGTTCGAAATGAACAGAAAGAATAGTGAAGAGATAGCACTGACAAGTACAGGCTAAGGTTTAAGAAAATTATCTTGGATAGGAAAGACAGGAAGGAAGACACACTGAATGAAATACATGTGTGTATTTGAGGGAAGTTCACTTAATGTGTTAGAGACTTAAGTACAGCACAGGTATTGGTTGAAAAGAAATAGAAAAAAGTAGGGTGTGGGACACCTTGGTAACCCAGAGAAGGTTCCTGATTGGAGTCAGTCATGTCCTTGAATATTCTGAGCAGGTCCTTCTTTCTCCTCCACCTGGACGTATATTGTGATACATACAACCAGAGTTGAACAAATGCTTTCTCTTTCCTCAATACCTTCAAGCACAGGTCCAGCACTACCATCCATATAGAAGTGTAAACAAGAGAGCTCAGTGTCCTTTTTAGACACTTCTGATGCAAAGATTATCTGTGTGGTTTTGACTAAGCAGCTCACTTTTCTAAAGTCCCCGAAAGGGTCCTATGTCATGTCCTTGGGATGAAGTTGTAATGATTTTCCGTGGGTTAGAAGGGCTTTGGGTACCTGAATTTTACTGTATCTTGAGTTTTACTGTTTAATTTTTTGCTAGTCAAGATTGTTTAGCACACTGTTTTCCTACGAGAAGAGCAAAAACCAGAGGACGTAGGAGAAGAAAAAGGGGAGGAAGATAACAGGAGAAAGGGGGCGTGAGGGGAGGGTGAGGGACCGGGAGAAAGATGGGCAGGTATTTGCTAGATGACTGACTCAGGTATGGAAATATACTTCTGGAAGTCCTCCAGGTCTCTGCACAGCTTCACTGCTCTTCATTTGAGAGGGAGACAGACCACCTCAACATCAATCTGTGTGTTTCCATGAGCTATGTCATTAAATCCCAGGACACCCTCTGATGAGGCAGCTCGATTCTGCACCCACCTTGGGGCAGACGCTGGGATTCCTACTGTTACTCACTCACTGAGGCAGTCCAGGTGGAGTGTGGCTCTATGGGGAGCAGCTGGGACTGACTAGTGAGCTCTGCATTGGCCTTCAGGAGATCCAGGAGGCCGAGCATCACAGCTGTCAGAAGGTCATTGACATAACTAAAGGAAATTTCTCTTTTCCCACTAAACATTAAGGTTTTAAGTCTGCACTAGACACAGTTACATTTTCTGGATCTAGTATATTCGTTGGTGGGAAAACAGAACTCCCTTAGATGAAATATTGAATAATTGAACTGTGGGTGAATTTGATGATTGAAAGAGATGGAATGATACAGAAATGAGATACCAAACTTGGAATTAACTTTAGGTGGGATTCCCCACCTCCTTTCAAAGGACACCAAAGAGAAAGATGTGGCTTATACAGGTGGCATAACAGGCAAAGTGGGGTTGATGGCATTAAGCAGTTTCCTTTCAGATGGCCTCTGTTTTCTTTGTGAACTAAGAAGTGCAGTCATGTATCAAAAGTCAACAGTAAATCAGGACATTTGGGACACATGCAGGCCTGAGACAACAGAAACCTGGAGAATAGTTTTGAAAGTAATCAAATTTTTCCTAGAGTGTCCAGTGTTTCGGGGTGTTGAATACACTGTTGAGTGGCTCCAAAGAGTAGATGTTGTGCAGATCAAAGGCTGGAGTTGTGTGAGGTGGGTGTGATGCTGAGGACAGCAGGGGGAGGGAATGGTGGCCGTACGCTATGTGGGAAGGGCTTCAGTTGGGGCGGGGGGTGGCAGAGCGCAGGGGCTGAAAGCTTTTCTGCGTTTGGACAGAGCTCTAGAAGGAGACAGGAATGTGTTAAGGAATGCGGGCGGTGGGAAAGCCTGGCATGCTAGTCTGGGAAGGCTTCTGGAAACGGTAAGATGCCTGAGTCATTTTCTATCACTACATAACTAGGTAATTTAAACACTGGGATTTATTTCCCCATGGTTCTTTAGGTTGAGCCTTCCTGAAGCATGCCTCCTTGGCTAGCAGATGGTGGCTGTCTGCCCATTTTCCTCAAACCCTCTCCTCTTCCTACAAGGCTACTGGTCCTACTACAATGCTTATGATTCCATTTCATCTTAATTACTACTTTACATATCTTATCCCCAAATACAACGTGTGATGTATGGCTTTGACGTAGGAAATCTGGGAGGACAAAACTCTTCTGCACTGGCTAATCTGTCAGACACGTCCGATGCTTGCCACCAAAATGCAGTGTCAGGACAGGCATGTTTAGATTTGCCAGTCCAGTTCTAGTTTGTTTCTCCATAAAACTTTGGTCTCTGGACTCCCAAATTGATGACTTTCTCACGAGCATAATGCAAACGCCCATCCCAGCGGCCCTGAAAGTCCCACGGTCATAATCACTTCAACTCCGTGTTTTCACCAAAACATCATCTTTACCAGCAACGGGGGAGACTTAGGTCTGAGGAAACACTTCTGCAGTGGCAAATTTGTAAGTCAGACACATCCAATGCTTGCCACCAAAATGCAATGTCAGGACAGGCATGTTTAGATTTGCCAGTCCAAAAGGGAGCAATTTGAATCAGGAAAGAATAAAATGGCCTAAGTACATCCTAAGCTAGGTGTTCTAGTTTGTTTCTCCGTTGCTGTGACAAAACACTCTGACCAATACCAGTTTGCAGAGGAAAGGGTTTATTCAGCTTACATCTCCCGGGTCACAGTTCATCAGGGAGCCCAAGGTAGGAACTCAGGGCAGGGACCTGGAGGCAGGAGCAGGAGCACAGACCATGGAGGAACACTGCTTACTGACTTGCCCCCCTGGCCCCTGCTCAGCTTGCTTTCTTATGCAACACAGGCCCACCTGCCTGGGGTGGCACCACCCACAGTGGGCTGGGCCCTCCCACATCACTCAACAATCAAGAAGATGCCCCACAGGCATAGCCACAGGTCAGTCCAAAGGAGGAAATTCCCCAATTGAGACTCCCTCAACCTAGGTGTGTCAAGTTGACACTAAAGCTATCCAGCACACCTAGTAAGGCAAATGCTAGGTTTTAAGGCTCAAGAGTAATCCCCATTACCTTGGTCCCCAAATCCACAGGTGTGGCAGATCTGTGTTCTGGGACCCTTATGGCTCAAGAACACCCTGCAGGTGTTCCTGCTCAGATTTGGGTGACGGTCCCAGCACTATGGCTCTTTGCAGTAGCCTTCTCTTCTGAGATCTTTGGCGGTGGCTGTCTGGCCCATTGACATCGAGGAGGACAGAGTCTGGGCTGTGAAATTTGGGAAGACAGAGCTACAAACCTGGGATTTGGAAAGATTAGTATGTCTGAGCATCTCTGAATTGCCTTTAGATCTTTTCTTTCCTTTCATAAGAATAACAGATGCTCTCAGCCAAATAGCTCCACTGTCCCATCAGGGGATTCGAGAATTCTGACAATCTTCCCTTATTTTGGCCATATCATAAGTGAAGTTAACAGAGTTTCTGCTTCTGCTGAGACCTCTCTCTCTCTCTCTCCTGAGTAGTTTCTAAGTTCTAACTCCAGGCCCTATTCTTTGGAGAATTCATAATTCTGTTCATCCCTCTCCTCTGGTATTTTGCTGTAGACAGTAAGAAGACATCCCATAACTCTGTGGTGCATGTCATTAACCTCAGCTTTTGGAAGTCCAAGGAAGATGAGGTGGAGGCTACCGTAGTCGACATAGCAAGTTCCACTTGGACCACTCAAGCAAAGAGCATGGAAAATTTTAAAAAACACTGGAATGGAATATGCAAGTGATGTGGGACACCATGAAAAGACCAAATCTAAAGATCATAGGAAAAGGGGAAGGAGAAGAATTTCAGGTTAATGGTGTCGACCAGATCTTAAAAATGATTGTAGAAGAGAAATTAAGGAAAGACATCCCCATACAAATACAGGAAGCACATAGAACAGCAAATAGACAGGATCAGAAAAGAAACTCCCCATGACAGATCATAGTAAAAACACCTAATGTACAGAACAAAGAGAGAATACTGAAAGCAGCAAAAGAAAAACAACAAGTCACATAAAAGGAAAGTCCATCAGAATGACAGCTGGCTTATCAATGCAAACTATGAAAGCCAGAAGAGCCTGGACCAAGGTATTTCCAGTTCTACATGACAGTAGATGCCAGTCCAGAATACTATACCCAGCAAAAATGTCTATTATAGTTGAGGGGGAAAGAAAAATCTCCCATGACACAAATTTTCCAAACTTAAAAGCAAATTCATTGAGGTTAAATAGCATCTATTCTTTTGAGAATAATGATCTGAAAATAAAACCATATGTTTTGTTTTGTCTTGTTTTTAAAGATTTATTTTTTAAGTATGAGTATATGTGTGGTTTGTGTGTGGGTGTGTACATGTGTGAGTGCAGGTGGCACAAAGAGGCCAGAAGAGGGTGTCAGATGCCCTGGAGCTGAGTTACTGTGGGCCAGTGGATATGGGTACTGCTGGGAGCCCAACTTGAGTCTTCTGTAAGAGCAGTACTCTTAACCACTGAACAATCGCTCAGTTTCATGTGTTTTGTTTTTGCAAATGAATTTGTCAGTTCTCACAAGGACCCTCAATGACCCCCAAGGACCCTGACTTTCTAAAAATACTAGTTGAGTGACAGAGTCCAGAATTATATCAGAAGTGGGAGAAGAATTGATTCTGCAGGGCATGGCCTGGAGCAAAGGAGGCTTGTGGTGTGGATCCCCAAGTACACAGCAAGCAGGAACTCCCAGGGGCCACAGAGGGCAGCTTCAGGTCAGGGTGGATCTTGCATGGAAGCTTGCTAAAACACGTGACTGACATTTATATCAAGACCCAGCATCGTGAAGGAATGACTCATCACACTGTAAGGTGTTATCAGCTGCCAGTCACCTCGACCTTTCCGTGCCCACGATAAACTAACCACAGACTGATCTGTACTTGTGGAGGGAGGCCTCCATGGATGCCCACCAGACCCTGTGCATCTTAAGCAGTATTCATCCTGCAGGCCAGTGATCCAGCCAGTCTGTTGGCACAGTAGCTACTTAGGGAAACACTGTTAGAAGAAAAGTACAGTCAGGTTTCACTCAACTGTTCTGAACTAGCAAGGAATGTGTTTCAGCCCTGTTTTGTTTAAGGAAATCCTGATCTGTATTTCCTTGGCACCATTGGGAGAATCTCAAATTTAGTGTTGCATCCAGGATTGTTGTTTAATACAGCAGAGAAACGAGCCACCTCATCTCCCTAAGTGGGTCAGAGACCCTGGTGCCTGAGGCTGGGAGCTCTGGAGTGAGTCAAGCTCCATAAAGGACAGAATTAGAATCACAGTACACAAGCCTGTTCTCACAGGGTAATAGAGCCTCACATTGCAGGGAAACGGATGGGTAGAACTCCTTCCTAGACCCGGAATCAACAACTTGGCTTTCCGACTACCATGATCTGCAGAGAGTTTAGAGAGTGCATTTGGGTTTGGAGTCAGGATAGCTCCCTGTTCTTCCTTCTTTTTCTATCAGATTTATACACACGTCAAATGAATTTTAGTCCTTTTCACCCCGTTACAATCTCAACCCCTCCCTCCACTGAATCCCATCTCTTCCCAACAAGTTCCCCCTCCTACGGCCCTGTCTTTGTGTGACCCACTGAGCTTAATTAGGGTCCACTGCACGAGCAAGGGTGGGAGGTTAGTCCCTGGAGAATGAGCACCTATCAGGGATTACACCACTGAAAAACGTGACAGCCCTTCCCCAGCCACCGTAAACTGTCAGTATATATACCCCAGAAATGGCAGAGCCCCGTGAGGCCTTCTCTCTGTGATGAAAGGTTGGCTGGTGGTCCAGTCTTCCGCAGGTCTTATGTAGCAAACCTCAATTGTGATAAATTCATGAGTACATTGGCCATGTCGGTCCATAAAACACGTAAGAGGCAGTACCACCCTGTTAAAGAATAGAATTCACCTGTAGATGAACATAATAAGCCTTTGTCTCCTCCTCTAGTTAATCCAGTTGGGCTGGTCAATCACCTGCCCAAAAGACCGTAAGTTATGGAGGGAAGGCCTGTCCACTTTAAATTACGCTAAAGAAAGAAAAGGAATAATGATCCCTTTAATGAGACAATGTACTTTTCCTCTGCAGAACTGACATCTCCTAACACAGAAGCTCACAGAGTCGGAACCAGGCATCATCATGAATCTGCCCGCTTTTCTGAATTCTTAACTTTGCCTAACATGTTGGGCTTTTCCCCTCTTTCCCTAAATCCTGCCTGTCCACCATATGGCAGACCTCCATGCCAACTTACCTCAAATGGCACAACTTTCTCTCTTCCTCTTCTCCATCTTCTAGCAGCTGCCCTGGGTTTTTTTTTTTTAACTCTAATAAAATTGTTCTTAAGCTTTCTTTTGAGTCCATTCTTAGAGTATTCATAAAATATGAACAAGACTCTCTAAGAAGGGACCCAAATTTCCCCAGTTACATATGCCAAGCACTCCATGGTCACTTATTTTCTACACTGTGATCAGGTGTGAGTCTATGTTAATCATCATTAGAGAAGCAAAGAGAAGCTTCCCTGATGAACGCTAAGAGAAGCACTATTTATTTGGAATGTTTATTACTTATAAGCAAATTATAATTGAACTTCTCACTTCTTAGAGCCATTTTCAGATTTTAATAATTCTAGAACGCTTGAGAAAGCAATAGGGAGGGTCAGACCCACAATGACTTTTACCATTATCAAAAAACATAATAGACATATCTATTGAAACTACTTTTTAAAAATCACTCAATAAAATCAGTTCAGCTGCTATCTACCCCACAGATTGTTTAATCCAAGATATCTTAGATTGTCAACCACAACCGTCCCAGTAAAAATGACCATGTTATAGTTGTATGGCTCTCAGTGGTTTATGAAGCTTTTTTTTTTCTACATTATTTTATTCTAATAGCTGCTTATTAACATAAATGGGTGGGGACAAGGCTTTTGTGCTGTCATTCTAGGGCCAGTTTTATTAAGGAACAGGAAGAGGAGGAGGAGGAAAAAATATGGAGAAGGATGAAGAAGACAGAGAAAGAGGATAAAGAGAGAGGAAGAGGAGGAACCAGAGGAGGACGGGAGGAGAGGATGGAAGTGCCTTGTGATTTCGATATCTTGGGTTCCATGGAGAATGCAGGGCCCCAGGAAAATGTCTTGTCTTTCCATCAGGATTCAAAGACTCATCAGTATTAGATGATGAGTGGGGGTATTATTGTATCATCACCATCCCTGGGTAAAATATTTGATACCTAATACAGCAAAACACTGGAGTTTGGGACTGAGGGCTGGCTCGGTGATAACAGCACTGGCTGCTCTTGCAGAAGACCCACGTTTGAATCCCAGCACCCACATGGCAACTAACAACTGTAACTCCAGTTCCAGGGGATCCAACACCCTCTTCTGGCCTCTGTGAGCATTGTATGACATGACTGCACTTACATACATGCAGCCATAATACTCATACACATAAAATAAAAACAAGAAAATACTGGGAATTGATTTTCTCTGGGTAATTTTCTGCACTCTGACCCTCTCCCCCATGATTCCTGGCTCACTAAAATGGCTTTACAATTTTTCAAAAATACAGTAACTGCATAAATTTCTTCATTCCTGCACTTTAACCACTCAATAAGATTTCCAAGGGTCCTGTGAAAATATTGTGATGCCCCAGCAGTTTTACTCTGTGCTGGAATGCTTACTAAAAGTGGCAGGCAGTGCTGGTCGGCCAGAAAGGACCTTTAGACGAGGTTTGGTGTGAGGGCTCACCTCTGTGCCCAGGAAGGGTTAGATGAAAATAAATTAGAAGGACAATCACAGAAGATGGACAGTCTAGACACCAGAGACAGAGTATCCAGAAACATGAGGATTAGGCAAAATTGGAGAACTACCAGGTCAATTGATGAATCCTGCATCAGTCAGCAGGGTGTGGGGTGACAATGGGGCAGAAGAGCTCTCCGTGCCTCCACCCGACAAGTATTAAGATGGTCCTCCTAGGAAACACCCAACAGCAAACTCATTTAGAGACAGAGTATCCAGAAACACAAGGATTAGGCAAAATTGGAGAACTACCAGGTCAATTGATAAATCCTGCATCAGTCAGCAGGGTGTGGGGTGACAATGGGGCAGAAGAGCTCTCCGTGCCTCCACCCGACAAGTATTAAGATGGTCCTCCTAGGAAACACACAACAGCAAACTCATTCACCACCAATCTACTTTTTATTATCTCCATACACGATTCTAAACAACTTCTGTGCACAAATATCTGATCCCATAGAAAAACCATTTGTTGCCTCAAGTTCTGTTCCCACAAGTGAGCAAAGAGAGAATTTTTTTAATCCCATTTACTTATTTTGTATGTGTGTAGCCACATGTGCATGCCCAAGACAACCTGTGCAGGCCAACCTTCCAAGTGATTTCCAGAGAGATTAAGCTCAGGTCCTGAGGTGTGGTGGCAAGTGCCCTTACCTGCTGAGTCATGTTGATGGCCCAGAGTTTAATCACACATCCTCCTTAGTGATTCCAGAGAGCACAGTTGCACATTTCTGGAAGGTAAGTTTGTGGGTTGGGGAGCATTGGACACCTTTTAAATTTTACTTATCCTTGTGTGCATATGATGTTTGTGTGGGCACAAACACACCAAGGCACCTGTGTGTAGGTCAGAGGACAGTGTCAGTCAGAGCTCTCCTTCAACCTTTACATGTGTTCTGGGAATCTCAGGATGCAAGTCTTCTCCCTGGCTTGGCAGCTTTTGTCTATAAATCCTGTGGTAAATATTTGCCTCCGATTAACTGTAGACCTGAAATAGAGCGTAACAGGCCAGGACACACACTGCAACCATGGGACTTGAGGTGTTCCATCCCTGGTATTTTGTAGTCACTTTGATCTCCACTGTGTTTAGATGTGAAACAGTGGAGCCTGGCAAACAGGAAAGACTGTCATTTCTATTTGGTAAGTGAAAATTTCAGCTTATTGGTGAAATACTTCCATGAATTTGAGTAGTACCAGTCAAACGCAGATTTTAAAAGAAGTTACAAAGAAAGAAGTTAGTTGTGCCACAACAGACATTGTAAACCTTACAGGAATCAAATTGTGAAGAATGGCAGGGATGACCATGATCCCGTCTTGTATGGGCCCAAAACTTAGAGGATGCTTGAAAAAAATCATTTTTTTGCAAGAATTAGACTTTTCCTAAATAAATTCAAAATAATGACAAAGACTGCTTTCATTTTTTTCCTCTGGCTTTTAGAGAAAAGGGAAATTCTGGAATTTTTTGAATAAAAAATTATGATAAAGTATCTGGTAAAATAAATAAGATTCTTTACAGGGACATTCTAAAGCTACAAGAACCAAATCTGAAGTAAAGAGGATGAAGACCTGGGCAGGATGGTAATTTTTCTAACTTACTATATTTATAGGGCTGTCATGAATCTCTACCAAATTTATCATTATTTTGAAAGTCTTAGATTTATCTCTTACTTTAAATTAAAAATAATAAAGCTATCTTTGGGTTAATTATAAGTGAAGACACAACAGGCAGATCTGGCTCTTCCCTCTGAATATGCAGCAAAGACCAGTAATTGTACAGAATCCCAGATGGACAAAGGCAGAATTTGTATCCTGTGATTTTGTTCCTGTGGCAAACTGACCTGGTGATCACTTCCATGCCTTTTACCACTTCTGTGTATCTTTGAGCACTGCACATTTCTATTTATGTATCATAAAACTTTCCATATTTGTATTATACCATAAATATTTTCCCCAAACTATGTTTATTAACTTAAATCTCTGAGAATCCGTTTTGATATGCATAGTGCTAGCTCATTTATTTTTATCTCTGCCATGTTCCAGAGCGTGAATCCATCTTTTTTCAATGCATCCTCTCGAGAGTGAATGTTTCTTTCCAAATGTTCCTGGCGGCTGTGTCCCTCCGTGTTCATGTCGCCCTAGGTACATACCCACACTCCTACAGCATCAGAGGACAGGCATTTTTAAAAACATCACTAAATATGCCATATTGTTCCTCAAAATATTTGTACAAATTTATGTTCCCAGAAGGAGTGTAGGAAGATTCCTGTTAAAACACTCAGTGGCACTTGCTACACTGGCAATTTAGTTTTCATAAATACCAGTGCAAAATGCTGCAGTGCTGGGTTGATGTCACGTCTAAGGTCTGCTGAGGTTGGTCATCTTCACACTTTGTGTGAACTCAGCGTCAAATGCCCTTAAATCTCTCACTGTGTCCCTATGTTCCTTAACAACCCTGATAGTCTCAATACTGTAACTGCACAAGTTAGTAGGTTAAAATTTCATGGCAATTCTGCTTATCAACGGTTAGTAACACTCAAAAATTCAATTGTGTATTACCTGGAAGTTAGTCCTCCTGCAATTCTTCGCACAGATATTTATTACCAGCTTTTGCATGTCTCTATTCTTGTATAAATCTTTATTTTTCTAAATTTAGAAAAATTATTGATACTTCGGTCTATTGTTAAAGAAAAAAAAATGAGAAATACCCATCAATTGCTTTGTGTTTCAGAACTACCAACTTGGGACACAGAAATAATTCAACCACAAGGAAATAATTTAATCTTTAAAATACACTAGCATTTGAGACAAAGCAGCTTTATTGTATAGACCTGCAGTCTTTGAAAACCAAAGTTATCTTGGCCCATAGATGTTAATTTTCCTCCGGAGTTCTCCTTCGTTGTGTGGAGTAAGCCCATCACCCCAGCATTTTCCTCTCTGTAAATACCTAGCTCACACCTGCTTCAAAGGGCACATCTCCCTTCCTGAAACCTCCTCCCTGGACTTCTTCTGGGTCTAAGAAAATACCATTAACCCCGACCTCCAAGTTGCCCTCTCTCTCTCTCCATCTCCTCTCTCTCAGCTCTCCTCCCTCCTTCACCTTCTTTGCGTTCATAAAATATTCTCAACTGCTTTGTGCATTGTTCTTTACCTTTGTACATTGTTCCATAACACGACTCCAATAAGCCAGGGCTCTGGTACATCTCAAGTGCCCAGAACCGCAGTGAGATGCCAGCACACAATGACTGCGCTCTGAGCGCTAGGTCAGGTTTGTAGAAGATACAAATTTCCTGCCTTAGGTCTGCGACAGTCCATTCGACACTGGGGAGCGCATCAGTGAAGACACAGCTGTGACAATTCATTTTCCATATCTGATGTTCTAGACATAAGCTTCTAAGTTGAAGGTGTTTTTTTGGTACTGGAATACTTGATAGGGGTGTGAACTAGAGATAGCACGTTTTGCATATGGCAAAAAAAAGGTAGAAATTCAGCTGGCAGAGGGCAGCATTGGCACTCTGGGAGTCTCAGAGGTGTTGTTAAACAACACTGACACCTTTATTTTCCATTTTGCTCTTTAAGGAAGTTTTACTAAAGCAAAAATACTATAATCCAAATTATGTTTCCTTGCTCAGTAACTTAAAACAGAATGGACATTCTGAGCTATTCCACAGTAAAAAAAATAATAATAATAAAAGTAATTACAAAATTAAAGAAATGCTTTAAATTTTTGTACTTTGCTAAAAATAAATCGCTTTTATCCAAGGTCTATAAAGCATTGTTCTTAACTTTTACCATTTTTGTTATTTGTTGTTGTAAATCAAGTCATCTAGGACTAGTATTGATTGCTAGAGCTGACATTGCCTAGGTACAGAAGTTTCCAAGTTTCGTTTCCTTTTTATGTTTTTCTTTTTTTGTTTCCATTTTTTTCTTATGTTTAGACATTTCCTTTGCTTTTAAACAGTTGCCCTAACTGCTTTCTGGGTAGCCCCTTTAGCTTGGTGGGCCTGGAGTACAGCTATAGCCTCATCAACCTTAGCGTGCAGACACTCAGGAGACTCAAGCATGCGCTGTAATTCGAAATTATCGATCTCCAGCAGCATGCCAGTGATTTTGCCAGCAAGAGTAGGGTGCATGGCTTGAATGAGAGAGAACAGCCATTCGCCCAGCACTTGCTTATGCTCCTGAGGAGCAGATGCCAGTCCGGAAGCACTCAGAGGTTCCTGGTCTTGGACATGAACATGAGGCTGTAGCATGGTGATCTGTGGCTGTACATTAAGATGTTGGGGCGCATTATGGACCCCACTGGTGTATTTATACTGAGGAACAGCACGCACAACAGCTGTAGTTGCAGCATAGGTCGCGGGAAGTGGATTCATCATCTGTGTGGAAGTGTTAGCAACATGCTGTGTGGACACGCCTCGTGGGACCTGTGATGATGCTGAGCCTATAGTACCGAATGGTGGCACGGACGTCACTGGGTGCAGAGCACTGGGCACGTTTTGGAAGGCATGAGGTCTGGCACCCTGAGCAGCCCCATGAGGATTTGGTCTTAGCTGAGCGCTTTGGCCAGGGGTGTAGTACGCCGAACGGTTTTGAGTCGGCTGCGCAGCCACCGTGAAGTAGCTTGAAGGAGGGTGTGCTGGCTGGAAGGGGTTGATTACCGGACTGGGCACAGCCCGGACACGCGCCACTCTCTGCATGTACTGGTTGCTGAGGTGTGCCTGGCGCTCTTCCTTGCGTTGAGCTAAAGCCACATACAGTGGCTTGGTGCCCAAAATTCTCCCATTCATTTCTGTAACAGCTTTGGTGGCTTCTTCCGGAGAAGAGAAACACACAAAGCCAAACCCTTTGCTGCGACCACCCTCCGTCGTCACCTTTGCGCTAGTGATTGTGCCAAAGGGCGAAAACTCCTTGCGGAGCTGCAGGTCATCTACACGGTCATCCAGGTTTTTCACATACAGGTTCACACCCTGGCACCTGACGCTCCTGTCTGGCGGCATCTGTTCGACTTTGTGCTCCTCTTGCTTCATCTGTCCAATTTTGTGCCTCAGCTCCGTCTGCCGCTCCTCCTTTTTCTGAGCTCGACCCACGTAGATCTGCTTCCCGTTGAGGTCTTTTCCGTTCATCTCATCCACGGCTCTCAGTGCATCTTCATGCCTTTCAAAGCTCACGAATCCAAACCCTCTGGACTTCCCACTTTCATCAGTCATGACCTTGACACTCAAGGCACGCCCAAATTTGCCAAAGAGATGCTCCAGCCCCTCGTCATCCATGTCTTCTCCTAGGTTCTTGATGTAAACATTGGTGAACTCTTTGGCCCGAGCCCCGAGCTCGGCCTGTCGGTCTCTGCGGGACTTAAACCGTCCGACAAACACCTTGCGGTCGTTGAGGAACATGCCGTTCATCTTCTCGATGGAGCGCTCGGCCTCTTCCTGGGCCTCGAAGTGCACAAACCCATAGCCTTTGGAGCCGTTCTCGTCACACACCACCTTGCAGGACAGGATGTTGCCGAAGGCGGAGAACGTGTCGTACAGCGCTTTGCTGTCGATGGCCCGGTCCAGGTTCTTCACGAATATGTTGCCTATACCACTCTTGCGAAGGGAGGGGTCCCGCTGTGACCACATGATGCGCACGGGCCGGCCCTTGATCACATCGAAGTTCATGGTGTCCAAGGCGCGCTCGGCGTCCTCCAGCTGCTGGAAGGTGACGGACGCGTAGCCCAGCGAGCGCCGTGTGGTCCTGTCCCTGTAGACGCGGATGGAGAGGATGGGCCCTGCGGGGCTGAACTTCTCGTAGAGCATCGCCTCGGTCACGTCGGGGTGCAGGTCCCCCACGTAGAGCGAGGCCAGCGAGTAGCCGTGGTCGGCGGGGTTCATGTCTGCACAGTGCGGTCCTCCCCAAACGGGGAGGGGACAGCGCCAGGCGCAGGAACAGAAGTCAACCGGAATGGAAAGCTCCTCAACCGCCTAGAACCCAGAGGTCCCGCTGCACGGGCGGCCTACTTCCGGCGGGAGCGGGAGGCCTACTTCCGGCGGGAGCGAGGCGGTGCAGGGTCCGGGTGGAGGAAGGAAGACCTGGTCTCTGGGTTCCGGCTCAGAGCCGCCTGGTGGCCACTGGCAGCCGCTGGGTCCTGATGCGTCACCAGCTTGCTTCGTTAAAGCATCTTATGGGGAAGATATGGATCAGGATTTCTTTTCTTTTCTTTTCTTTTCTTTTCTTTTCTTTTCTTTTCTTTCTTTTCTTTTCTTTTCTTTTCTGTTCTGTTGTTCTGTTCTTTTCTTTCTTTCTTTAAAATAAAATGTGGGGGACTGGTGAGATGGCTCCGCGGTTAGGAGCTCTGACTGCTCTTGCAGAGGACTTGGGTTCAATTTACAGCACCCATGTGGTGGCTAACAACCGTTTGTTAACTCCAGTTTCCCCAAATCCTACACCCTCTTCAGACCTGCGTGGTCATTGCACGGTACAGGCGCATTTATACGCATGCAGGCGATACGCTCATATACATAAAGTGAAATAAATAAAATATTTTTTAATCCGGAATGAGTTAATAAACGTGTCTTCTGGGTCTAGAGCGCGCATTCTGTGCTCGCTCAGCGCTAACCCAGGGGGATAAGGGCAACGGTGATGCTTTTGAGCGAAGCTACTGAGCAAGGTCAAAATGACACTATGAGTAACTGCCATTTAGTTATAGTGTATCTCAATCTAGAATGACGATAACATACACACACACACACACACACACGCAAACACAGAGGGGGGGGAGAGAGAGAGAGTGAGAGAGAGAGAGAGAGAGGCAGGCACACAGAGAGAGAGAGGGGGGAGAGAGAGACAGGCAGACACACACACACATACAAACAGAGAGGGGAGAGAGAGAGAGAGAGAGAGGCAGGCACACACACACACACAGAGAAAAAAGAGAGGCAGACACACACACACAGAGGGGAGAGAGAGAGAGAGAGAGAGGCAGGCACACACACACACACAGAGAGGGGGGAGAGAGGCAGACACACACACACACACAGAGAGGGGGGAGAGAGAGAGGCAGACACACACACACACACACACATACAAACAGAGAGGGGAGAGAGAGAGAGAGGCAGGCACACACACAGAGAGAGAGGGGGGAGAGAGAGAGAGGCAGGCACACACACAGAGAGAGAGGGGGGAGAGAGAGAGAGGCAGGCACACACACAGAGAGAGAGGGGGGAGAGAGAGAGAGGCAGGCACACACACACACAGAGGGGGGAGAGAGAGAGAGGCAGACACACACACACAAACAGAGGGGAGAGAGAGAGAGGCACGCACACACACACACACAGAGGGGGGAGAGAGAGAGAGGCAGACACACACACACACATACAAACAGAGGGGAGAGAGAGAGAGAGAGAGAGAGGCAGGCACACACACAGAGAGAGAGGGGGGAGAGAGAGAGAGGCAGACACACACACACACACACACACACCAAAAATCACCTTCAAGGCAGCTTTCTGTTCCCATTGCAACAGAAACCTTTCACATAGAGATCCTGCCGATGGTGGTGGATTGAATCTTAGAAAGCGTTCTTGAGTGCTTAAAAATTAATGAAACTTAGTTTAATAAAACTCTGCTTGATTTTTGCATCTCCAAAAAAAAATTAATGAAACTTAAAGTCCCCTTCCAGGTGACTGCAGGGTGCTATAACAAATTACCATACAAGCTAAACAACAAAAAAATATTGCTCTCAGTTCTAAAGTGTTGGAAGACTACATTAATATGTCAACAGCTTGTGTTTGGCAGGGACCACCCTCTGGAACATGCTGACACCTCACTACAGCCTCAAATGGTGGAAAGGAGTAAAACTCTCTTAGACTCATCTTTCACTGTGATAACCATAGTGATTAGTTTTCAGTGTATGAATTCTAGGGAATGCAATTATTTGGAGCACAGTGATACCGTTGAATATGGATGCTTTATATAATACAAAAAGAAGCGAACTACTGTTAATGTGCATTTTAATACATCAAAAATATGAATATACTATAGGGTCAAACTTTATTTTTCAGTCTAATTTTTAAAAATTCATCATTTAGAGAGCCATGAATTAACTCTCCATCCACAGACACTTTATTCCAGATGTAACTAATTAGTAGCAGAAAGATGGTGGCTCAGGGATGTTTATGTCATTGGGTGGGGGGAGTATAATTAACAAGCTACCAAGGGCTTAGCTCTAAAGGAAAAATGTGTGATTAGCATCTATCTCACCCTGAGCATCTCTTCAGCCCCATGGTGGGATCATTTATTATTATCATTAGTGCAATTTGGTGGTAACAGATCGTGTCTACACTTTCTACACACTTTTACATGCATAATGGCACAGTATGTCTTTAATGTCACTATTAACCATACATGTTTATTACAAGAAAACCAAACTGATACTCTAAAAAATGAAGTAATTCAGAAAGGTCACTTTTTTGTAGACTATAAATCATAACCTTTTGTCTCATAACTGACATGTTTGAAGATCTTTGCCTGAATATATATTTTGTTGTCCATTTACCCATAAGAAATTGAAATATCACAATATTTCCTTATCTATTATCAAAATAAGACATAACAGTAACATGTTAACTCATAACCCACTTCACCAATATTGGCTGCACAGAGGAGCAGTCACTGTCTCTTCCTCTTTCTGATGGCGCTGAAGATAGAATTCAGGGCCTTGTGCATGCAGGCAGGTCAGTCAGTCGCCCAGTCTCTTTACCTCATCCCTGGCCCTCACTGATCATGATTTGGTCAGGCCAAGCTTGCTTTCTCACTGACAGTATTCCATTTATAGTTCAGAAGGCCTGGTTCCAAGTAAGGATGCCTGCGGCTGTGAATCTTGATGATGAGCTATCAGGGGCAAAGTCGAGCTACAGGTGATATCTGGGTAAAACTCCTGAACTGTATTCTTTCAGGACATGTCCTCTCTATCTCATGGACCTAACTCAGTCCATAAAATAACATCCTATGACATAGATGAGGGAGAAAATGGACAAAGTAATCCATGCACAAAGTATTACAGTTCACCAAAGGAAGGATCATTAACTAAACTAGACAGAGGACAAGCTCAAGCATAAAATTAAATAAGGCAAACTTTGCCCCTACTTTGTTCCTAATGACAGGCTGAAAAGTATTTGGGATCATATACAGAAGGCCTCCCATACCCAAGGGCAAACACATGCTTCATGTAGCCCTCATACCTCCATGACCTGAGGTTCAGTTGTTTTCATTTCAAACCATTTTCATCTTACATATTGAGAATCTGAAATTTTTCAAGCAAGCTGGAAATATCCCCTCTTCTAAAATTTCAGTTTAATAAAGTCATTTAGTACACTGTTTTAACCAGTTGTGTTGTTGAGGAGAAAAAAGTAAAGCCACTGTATGAAGACAATTACAGTCAAATTAAGGGAGACAGATATTATATTATTTAAATGTGCGGTTTAAAGCTACATATTGAGAGTCATGGCCCATTAATGTAAATTATTTCACAGTGAAAATATCTAATTATCTCTTCCAGATAACAAATATAAATGTAAATGCTTCAACCTAATCATAGTAACCTGGTAGATGAGGAGCTATGCAACTCGGAGTCTAGAAGAGCCCCAAAGTTGAATTGTCTGTAAAAATGGCCTGTTATGTCTCTGGTATGCAATTTCTCAATGCTTCTTTGATAGAAGAAGGAGAGAAAAACATATTAAACTTTACCATTTGGAATTGCATTTTTATAAGAGCAATTATTTGGTGTGGTAAATGGCAGTGTTTTTCTTTTGGAAAATTTGCAGCTATTGGGCCTGGCATGGTGGCACATGCCTTTAATCCCAGCACCCCGGAGGCAGAGGCAGGTGGATCTCTGTGACTTCTAGGCCAGCCTGGTCTATATAGTGAGTTCCAGGACAGCTGGGGCTACAGGGAGACCCTGTCTCAAAAGACCAAAAAAATAAAATTGCAGCTATTGTGGATCTCAATAAAACATATCTTCAGAAGACTGTGGGCATGTCTGTGAGGGGTTACCTTAACAAACTGATGTGGGAAGATCCAGTCCTCTGTGGGTAGTACCATTCCCTAGTGCTGAAAGGGGTGCCTAACTGTGTAAGAATGGAGACATTGAGCTGAGCACACAGCAAGACAGTGAGCATGCCTGCAGTCATCTTTCTCTGCTTTCGACCATGGATGTGACACGACCAGCTGTTGAAGTTCTTGCTGCCTTGATTTCCTCACAGTGACTGGAACCTACACTGTGAGCTAAAATAAACTCCTCACTTAAATTTCTTTTTGTTGAGGTATTTTCTCATGGCCACAGAAATGAGACTAGAATACAAGAGCTTCTGTTATCATGAGGATAATTTTTCCATGTGAGTCAAAAATAAGCTCACCCCTCCCCCTCCATTTGAGGGTGCATGTCACCATAATTAATTAAGAAACAAAACCAACCTGGATGTGCTTCAAAGTCTTCCATGGGTTTCAGTTTAATATGTAGGTTACCGATTGATGCCCACCAGGGTCATGCTTGATACATGCATAAATCATTAGACATTGTTTTCATGGCAGCAGGAGGAGCCATGCTTTTAGTGAATGATAAGTGAGTTATAAAGGTGGTTACACCAACAACAACTTCATCTACAGGGCTAAACCAAACAGGAAAGACACATTCAGCGGCCTCATGAAAACAAGAACATTCTGGAAAGGGTAGGATGGTGGTCAAGAAGTGTGGAGCTTTGGTACTGATGTAGTTGTTGCTTCTGCCTCTGCTTCCTGCCATGAAGACAACTCAGCCTAAGAGCTCACCTGAGGCTAAGTTGAAAAGTAATGGTTTCTTTGGTGGAGAAAATTTCAAGACAACCTCATGTAGAATCAAAGGGGTGGTTATTAATGGTTAATATTATGCAGATTTACAGGGCAAAAGACCAAATGGGGCAGAAAGAAATGCAGAAATAAAGCTTGAATTGAAAAAGAGCACGAGGCAAATTAATGATGGAGCCAAGACCTGGGCTAAAGGAGAGGCTTTCTTTGATAAAGAGATTAAAGCCTTTAAGGAGAGCCCTGGAAATTTGCACTTAAAGAGTACCTTCAGGACAATAACCACATCCAACTAAGCCTCCAACTTGTGGAGGGAAAATGAAGTAGAGGTTCTCTTCTCCTAGAATACCAAGGCATAGAAAAGCCACTAATGTGGATGAAGCAGACCAAGGTCCATCCCAGGCTGGCAGTCAAACTTGGTAGTGTGATTCAGGCGGTGCTCTCCTTAGTGACATAAAAGATGGAAGAGTGAAGGAGTCATCAGCTCTTCCTCCACATTTTCAGAGAATCGAGACCAGGCAGTGTGAAGCAGGGGTCTCCCCACACAAAGAAGGCCCTGACCCTAACCCTGACAGGCCATTGCACGAAGCTGTGAAAATAAAGCCTGGTTGGCAGTGGAGACCCCAAGAAGATGTGGGAGATGCCAGAGCTGTGAGACATCTGCCAAGGAGAGCTGCATGCAGGGCGTGGTACCGCCCAATTGAGAGATGTGTGTTGCATCCAGTAAAGATGGAGGGCCTGAGCCATCTAAGCCCTTTTAAAGTAAAGTTCCAGATACCGGATGTGGAACTACTGGATTTGGTGTTGGCCCAGTATTTCCTCAGTGTCTCCCCAACCTTTTCTCCCTTTTTTTTTGGAGTGGGAATGTGTATTTGGTCCCACTATATGTTGGGAGTATGTAATTTGTCTTTCGATTTTACAGGGGCTTACAGTGTCTGAGTCTCAGAAGAGACTTTGGACTCTGGACTTTCAGATTCCATGAAGACTGGAAAAGACTGGAGATTTTTGAAGGTAGACTAGATGCATTTTGCATTTTAAATGGTCATGAGCTTATAGGAGCCAAGGAGTGGAATGTGGTGGTTTGAATGAGAATGTCCCCTATAGGTCTTAAGTATTTGAACATCTTGTCCCTAATAAATGGTGCTGTTTCAGGAGGTTTTAGGAACTGCAGCCTTGCTGGAGGAAGCACATCAACGGGGGGCGAGCTTTGGGATTACATAGCCATGTCCACTTCCAGTCTGGCTCTCTCTGCTGCTTATAGGTACTTGAAGATGTGATAGCTTGGCTTTCTACACCACCATCCCCCTCTGCCATGCCTCCCACACCATTATGGACCCTTACTCCTATTAGTTCAAGTAAACTCATCTACCAGCTGCTTTGGTCACAAGTGTTTTATCATAGCAACAGAGAACTAACTAATACTGGGCCTTCCTGTGGCAGATGACTGAACTGTCCTGCAACTCGCATTGCCTCTCTGGGTCACCTTTTGATTTTAACCAGCACCTCTGGATTTCTACTGAGCTGTGTACTCGCATGTATCCAACATACTGTAATAATTATTGAAGGTACATGAGCAGATCACATTTCCTCACAGCTCTGTTTTGACTCAGGCAGTATATTTCTCTAGAAAGAGCTCATCAATTCTTCTCCTTCTGCTCATCCTCAAAGTTTACTACAAGCATTATAACAAGCACATCTTCCTGGGAGTGCTAGCTCCTGCCTGAAATCTCAGCATTTGGAGGACTGAAGCAAGGGGATTGCCTTGAGTTCAAGGTCAGTTGGAGCTCCATATTTTAGACCAACCTGGGACAGAGAGTAAAATCCTTTTTCAAAAACAAAACTGTTTTCCTTTTTCCCCAGACAGCGTGCTTTCCTCTTCTTCCCCCTTTCATTATTTTCCTTTGAGGAGCCTCTGCTCCCTGGAGGAATTTGCCCATATTTCCTCACGGTTGAAAGATGATGTTGATTGAACAATCCTTCATATTCTTTTAGCTATTTGTTTGTATTCAGAGATGTGCATGACCTGAGCAAGGCCAAAAACTTCCAACCATTTGGGTCAATTTTATATAAAATATATAGCTATATATTTTATTATCATAGTTATATAATTAGATATTACATTATTATAATTCTATAATTATAAGGAAAGAAGGTTTGTTTGTCTGAAGTTGAGTAAGAGGGAAAATGTATGCCTGGGGCTTCCATGGTCAATATTTTCATCACCTGGGGAAAGCCAGTGTATGAAAACACAACACATATGTAACCATAGTTGACAGAAGAGAGACAGACCACATACTGGGCTACTTGGATGGAACTATAGTGACCATGAAGGGCTCCTGAAATTTTTGCTCGTGTGAGATTGCAAATGTACCACTTTCTCTACAAGTAAGATTAGTTAGTGTGTTTTCTTTTCTCTGTGAAATACACAATTCCAAATAACACAATCTAGGTTAAAGTAAGTGCTTATATTTGATTAAGAAACCAAGTGGGGCTGGAGAGATGGCCCTGAAGTTAAGAGCACTTCCTGGTGTTTCAGAGGACCCTAGTTCAGTTCCCAGAACCCATGGCCAACAGCTCACAATAACTTCCAGGGATCAAATGACCTCTTCTGGCGGCTGTAGGCACTACATGCATGTGCACAAAGCCACAATCACACACACACACACCACACACTCACAATTAAAATAAATCTTTAAGAAACAAAGTGATATTGAGTAAAGTAGAAATTCACTATGCATTTAAAATTCAAATTAATATGTTTAGCAATTGAAAACATACTCTTAATAGTTAAAATATAACCAATTCCCCTTCATTTTTCCTGCAACATAGCATATATTTTATCATCCCTTCCCACACCAGACAGTGAGCCCCTGGACAGCTGGGACTGATTCCTGCTTACTGTGATCAGTGGACTGTGATCATTGCCCAAAGAGTTTCATAGAAAGCTGCTGGAACTCACTACCCACCCTGAAAAACTGAAGGAAAGATTAATATATGTCTCTGTTTCGTTAATAACGGTGGTTTCTGAATTACTAAATGTAAAGGTGTTCATTATAGCTCAGAAAACACATTGAATTTCCATTACGACCAGCAAAATTTTATTGCTTAATCAAATCTATGATTTTTCTCTTTAAATACTTCTACTAAATGAATGCAATGAATTTAATAGCTGTTTCCTCAGGAGACACTAAGTATCATTTTAAAATTTTCAGTTACAGACCTCACCACAGTGGTTCAATAGGAGCGAAACATTTAAGAGGAACTGAGAGAATCAAGGTCTGAATGAAGGAAGCGCTCCATTTCTATGCTGAGTCGTTTGTTGTGTAGGCAATTTGGAGCCATTGAAGAGTAACTGTAAAAGATTCACATTTTAGAAGGATTATCTGTGGCAGACTCAGGATGTGAAAAGAAGACAGAGCTCTCTAATCTAGAGAACACATGAGCCATGGTCATTGTCCAAACCGAGCCAGTGGCCAAGGGAATGGGGAGACAGTGTCACGTAGGGATTGGATGTGGGGGCAGAAAGCAGAATTAAACATGGCCCCAGATTACTAGCTTGTATGATAACCATCCACTAAGACCAGGTTATAATGTAATGAATAGGATACGTAGACCTGGGCAAGAAAACAAGTTGATTTGCATACACATCAAGTTGAAAGAAGGAAGGAAGGAAGGAAGGAAGGAAGGAAGGAAGGAAGGAAGGAAGGAAGGAGGGAGGGAGGGAAGGAAGGAAGGAAAGATAAGATAAAATAACTAGAAAAATAAATCATAAGGGCTTCTGTGCTTTTTTATTTTATTTTATTTTTTGGTGGGCTCTTCACTTGGGCAGTTGAAAGTCCTGTCTGCTTGGCCCTAACCTGACCTGAATCTAACCTGTACCAATCCCTAGAAGGCAGGGGTGACCCTTCTGCACATGGGCCTAAGACTCCATGTCAGAGGCATGGTAACCACTATAAGGTTGCACGTGGCTGGCATCAGGGATGATAAATACATTTCAATTCAAGGAATTTTTGCAAGAATGAGAAACACATATTTTGTTTTTGAGGCCCAACACTAAAATCTCCCTTAATCAGAATAAGTCTCTAGAGCTGCTGTCCAGCTTCAGCCCTTGGCACTGGACAGAAGTGACCAGGAGAGAACTGCTGCAGATCACACCACAGGGTGAGTGGGCACCAGGCACCAGCAAATGTGATCAGCTGCATCTGATTCTCCCCCTTTCACCAATAGATGTCCCTGTCACAATTGAAAGCTTTTTGAAAGAAGTCCAGGGGTGTAATTAAGTGAGACAATACAGATGCCAGGATTTAAACACCGCCAGTTTTGTGTAATTTAATTAATACTGTGGAGAGGGAAAAAATGCTAGCCTGTGCAGTATTTTGTGGAGGAAAGGGCTGATGACTAAAGGCCGTCTTCCTGAAAGCTTGAGGGATGAAGAGTGCTCTGTAGATGGTTCTATTGGGTTAGAAAGAACAGCCAAACCCAGGGTCCTGTTTATTATTTCATGTCTGACATTTTACAAGTCCATGTAATGTAATTACCTATGGACATTCCAGCAGCATACAGATTGTCTCCTACAGGTGCACCTGCCCGCGCAGACACCCTAGCAGACATCTATTACTCACAGAGCCCTTCTCTCTCTCTCTCTCTGCTGGCACAGGGCACCTAGACCTGAGAGGGAAGGAGGGAAGCTTGAAACCAGAAAATGAGTCTCTTCCTTAGAAATACAAGGAGTTGGTCGTTCTCATTACCAGCTCTTGTTTCGTCTTTCATTCGGACATTTTGATAAATGTATGCTCCATCTGCCTCAGAGAGGTAGTGGGTGCAGCTGTAGATGCAGACTAAAAATCAATTTTAGTAATAACTGTGGGTATAGCTCACAGCTCCCTAACAGAAAATCATGGGACATAAAAGTAGAGGAGAAGGCTGTGATCAGCAAAACACTCAAATGAGCGCCTGGTGTCTCAGGTCAGGCCTCATCAGCAGCTGATGGGTTCATAATGATGGAAAACTATTTGAAGTTTCCAACATTTGGGTTTTCTTTCTAAATTGTCTTTCTTTAATATTTTTTTTCCTCTTTGTACTTTGGAGTTTTTTCAAAACGTTTATCCTCAGCACAGAGTAAACACTTCATGGAGATCTGTAGATTAAAACAAAAAAGTAAAAAAAAGAAAAAAAAAAAAAACTTAGGGCACCGAGCCACACAGGTCCATGGCAGCTCCTTCCCGACCTCCTCACTAACCACGGGTCATCGCTGGACACGTCTCCCAGGAGTGCTGTTTGTTGACTATCCGTTTTCACAGATATCATCGAAAAGAAATGATACAGTCAGATGAGCAGCTTTAAAGTTAGAATGCATATTCATTATAACCAAGGTGACAGTCTGAGAAACTGATCACAGTTTATCGATACAGTAATGCGTGAGCCACGTAATTCAAAATTAATTACACTTAAACACGTTCATTTTATCTGTTTATTTATTTTCTTCATTCATTTTCTGGTGCTCAGTACTGAACCTAGGACTTCACACATAACCAGGAAAGGGCTGTACCAGTGAGCCATAACCCCAGTCCTGTTTCCTTTTGTCTCCTAAGCATATGAAAAAGATGTTTTTGATCTTATTTAGTGGGGGTGGAGTATCAGCAAACTTCATCTGGAGAGGAGCTTTCCCAAAGCAGGACAAAGCCCTCGGGATATTGTTTTCTCTGAGAAGCTGTTGTGTTTATCAATCACTAAGCAAGGACTCACCCCTCACCACTCTACTGGCTATTTAAAGCACCAAGCTTTATTTATTTACAATATTATGCATTGCAAATTCAGGCAGGACTATGCAGAACATTTATTTTATAAAGATGCTGACCGTTGTGGTACAGGTGGGTGTCTTCACTCGTACATCTGTCAAGTTGGGGGAGAGGTTGCAAAACTGAGACCACCCACTGCATCTCCACTAGCCCAGGTAGTCTTCTGGACATGAGGCTAGATCCAGCAGGGCTTTGCAGAGAACTGACATGTGAAGCTGTACTACGGGAGACACGCAGCATCCTCTGCTGCACACTTCCGGTCAGGTTCAAGCCAAGGGCCACGCCAAATCCACTGGACAGAAAACAGACATCACTTCATAGTAGGAGCAGCAAGATGGCTTTAGTCTACCAAAATTGGTCCTCTGTTCACAGATTACAAAGATTCTTTCACATGTAAAGTTTATTCATCTATGCCCAAGATTCCATATTTCTCACAACATTATGGCGTCAGTTCCTAATGCAAAGTCAAAAAACCAACGTAAGTCAGCCATAGACCAAAGATTTAAGAGACAAAGCATCTCTGCCCACATTCTCCCTGGACCAGATGCCCCAAGTCAGAGGGAGATGAGAAGCACACGGAGCACTGGGTTCCAGCCCCATCTGGGTCTCTAAGTTCTCTTGCTCTCTGCAAACAGTCTGCACCTTCCTGTTCGGAGTGGCAGTGCTCTGCCCGCTGTGCTCTGCCCGCTGTCCTCTGTACGCAGTGCTCTGTGCACAGTGCTCTGTGCTCTGTGCTCTGCACTCTGTGCTCTGCCCGCTGTCCTCTGTGCGCAGTGCTCTGTGCACAGTGCTCTGTGCTCTGTGCTCTGCACTCTGTGCTCTGTGTGCAGTGCTCTGCACTCTGCACTTGGTCCTCCCCCTTCTTCGTCAATAAGAAACACTGTTTGCAGCAGAGCTGTTTACTGACTGTTCTCGGAACGGCGGGGAAGGGGAAACGGGACCTCATTCTCTTCACACTCTTTGTCTCTTTCCTTCCAAACTGACAGAGCTTCCACCAGTAGGTTGAGTCTTAAGTCTCCCCAAAGGTCCACGTGGTATGTGAAAGCTTGTTCCTTGGGAGACACTGTTGGGAGGTGATGAGACCGCTAAGTGGTGGGGCCTTGTGAGAGGTCTTCAGGCAGTTCAGAGTAGACCTTGAAGGAAGGTTTGGGGAACCTCAGTTGCCCCCGTGCGTCCTTCTCTAGGTTGTGATGTGAGTGACATTCTGCCACACCCCATCATGCTGCTGCAGGCCACAAAGCAGCTGGGGTTGAAACCTCTAAAACTCTGAGTCACAATAAATCTTTTCCAGTATTTCTTTGTTTACTTACTTATTGTGGTACTGAAGTTTGAAGCTCCAGCATGCTGGGCAAGGTCTCTGCTCCTGAACTACCTCCCCAGTCCCAAACCTTTTCTCTTCATACAGCAATTGAGTATTTTGATAGTAAACAAATGCTGATGTTTCTTAAATAACATACTATAAGTTCATTTATGAAATTATAACTCTAATCTGCTGCACAAAATTTGAACCAGCAGGCTCTTTATTATAGCTTCTGTCTACCCTGACTGTGAGGTGGGTACTTTAGGAAAGATGCCCACTTTAGGAGTAAGAAGGTGCTCCCCAAACTTCTCGAGGTGTTCACAGAGGTTTTTGCGCCCTCTCTTGCCCCTAAACCATGCAATCCTTGCAGCGCCTGTCTTTGATCCTTGCTTGAATCATCACTTTTCTTAGAACCTTTTGTTCATGCGATAGAACAGAAATAAATAAAAGACAGAGTTTCCAACCCTATGAGGCCTAAGTTGGAATACTGCCTTTACATTCTGCTTTAAAAATCAAAAAGAATTCTTTTAAAGCCTATCTTTTTCTTCACGCTTTACCATGAAGAACTAAAAGAGCACTGTGAACTCACCAACATTCTGTGGAGGGACCTCCCAAGCCAGAGCCGTAAGGTCATGTGGTACAAGTGTGATCTCCTAAGTCGACTTAGGTCATTGAGTGTGGCTGGGTTTTGTGGTCCTGGTGGGCACACATGTAGATGCACATACATGCACACACATGTAGATGCACATGCATGCACACATGTATGCAGTTACCAGCTTTATCAGAAGCTCTTTAGCCATTTCCAGCTGTGAACTGCAGGGCAGTGAGTTGCGTCATCAGGCCTTCTTGCCGCGTTCCAGGCTTTTGTTCTCCCAAACCAACACCATCCATTTGGGGTTTCGAGGGTTTCTGTTCGTGAATCATTCCACTTCTCAGACTAAATTCTGTTTCAATTTTCCTATTACTTTTCAACAATGCACTTCGGGACACAATGGCTTGTGCAGCAGTCTGTTATTAACTACAACTCTGTGTATCCAGGAGGTTCTCTGCGTCACGCGCAGTCCAGGAGGTCTGGTTGCAGAGCTCAGGATGCCTTTGCTCACATGCTGGCAGTGTGCATTGATCTCCTGCTCTGCTTATGCTCGGGCTGTGCTCCGAGCCTTTGGTACTGGTCCATTAGGACTTTTCTATGTGGATGCTTCAGCTTAACCCCAAGGTGGAGGCTGAATTCCCCTGGAGAACATTCTCAGAGCAAAAGCTCTCAGTCCTATAAGGCTCAGCCTTGGGGTCACACAGCATTGGCACATATCGTAGGGAGACAAAATACGGTCTACCCCCTACTGTGGAAACAAGTCATAGTGCACAAATGTGTGTGGAATAGAAGGTGTGTCACAGCCAACTTTGGAGACACTAAAGGGTGTTGTGGCAAGGTAAGCATACTTTACAGTTGGGAAAGGTATGTACAGGCAGAGGTCAGGAGGCAGAGGGTAACGGGACGTGCACCCATCCCACATGCATATGTTGAGGTCTTAAACGCCAGTACTTCAGAATGTGATCTTACTTAGAACTGAGGTCACTCATGGTGCAATTAGCTAAGATGCGTTCGTTCAAGGAAAAGAGAAATACCAAAAGATTTTTCTGAGGTCATTTCTGTCTCCTCTCACCTGAAATCTCATACGATCTATTTAGAATCCTGGCATCAAAGTATATGGTTGTGACTTGTGCTGCATGTGGATGTATGTGTGTATGCATGTGTGTGCATGCATGTGTACATAAGTGCGTGGGCATGCCTGCATGTGTGCATGTGCACATTTGCATGTGTGCACATGTGTGTCCACCAGGACCACAAAACCTAGGCATGCTCAATGACCTGCATTGGAAAAGCTATCATTGGCATGGCTGTCAATCCGTTTTCATACTGCTTATAAAAAGCCTCACACTAAAATCTCTCCTTCTACAGAGCACACTTCTGCACACAGACTAAATTATCCAAGCATGTGGCATTCATGCCTGAGTCTTCACATGCATGCATAGCCAGTGGTCATGGTTAGTTTGCTAAGGACCAGCATGTTGGGGCTGCTTCCTTCTGGCTACTAGGGGAACCTCTTTACTAATTCACCTCTGAGGGGTTTTCTACCTCAGGCCAGTGCAGCACACTAAAACTCCCATCTAGATGGTGGAGTATGGATGAGGAGATGACGAAGACTGATCTGTCCGCGGAGGATTGAAATGTGAGCATCTGCTGTAATGGCACTAAAAAGAATTAGACTCATCAACTAGAGTGATTCATAACGATAGCTGTGTTCGCTCTCAGAATATTAAGGGACCGAACCACCCACTTAATCGCCAAGGAACTTTTTTATATGACCCACCACCTCTCTGTCTCTCTTTTTCTCATCCTCTCAATATATAGATTTTTATATAGATATATCCCCAAATGGTATTCCTAGCTCAAGCATAAATGTAGCAGAGAAAAATTAAAATGAGCTAACATTTTTGATTAATGCTAGCTTCTATGCCTGAACTTAGGAGCATAAATGTCTCTTTAAAACTTATACCGCCTGCAAATAAGATCAAATCAAATTTCAAGGCACTTTGTTAATGAAAAGTATCGATTTTTATACCATTTGGTCCAAAACATCACCAACTTACATCCATTTGCACTCCCTTGTAACAAGGAGCTGGTCCTCGTTCAAGCCTGCACACACCCTCCCCTTCTCCTCTTCTCCAGAGCTGTAGGTCTCAGCTCTGTTCCCTCTGCAGAGCCTCCTGGTGGATCTCCGTTATTCCTATAGCACATATGGTCACATCCAGATAAACGGTTTCCCAACTATCATCTCCTTTGGCAATGGCTCCTTTTCCAATGTGCTCATTCAGGTGACTTAAACTTCCTACCCTGACAGCCCACATCCCTCACTCCTCTTTTCTGTCTCTACTACAGTGTCAGGTCTGTGCACCAACTGTCAAAACATGAGTGTCTTTAGAAATCAAGATGACCTTCCAGGTCCTGCTTTCTACCTTCCCCTGGCCTGGGTCACCTACATGCTTGCTTCTTATGCTCCAGATACACTGGCTGCCAAGTTGAAATCCCAGAAGACAGTGCCTGCACAGGATGCTGTGAGAGGCTATAGGAGGCAGGGCATGATGGGTGAGCTGTTGAAGTCAACACAGTCAAACTGGTACAGTGCATCAACTTTCTGTCTCTACTACAGTGTCAGGTCTATGCACCAACTGTCAAAACATGAGTGTCTTTAGAAATCAAGATGAACTTCCAGGTCCTGCTTTCTACCTTCCCCTGGCCTGGGTCACCTACATGCTTGCTTCTTATGCTCCAGATACACTGGCTGCCAAGTTGAAATCCCAGAAGACAGTGCCTGCACAGGATGCTGTGAGAGGCTATAGGAGGCAGGGCATGATGGGTGAGCTGTGAGAGAGAGAGAGAGGAGAGAGAGAGAGGAGAGAGAGACAGACAGACAGATGGCCTGGAGCTCATGAAGTATGCTAGGCTGGCTGGCCAGCAAACCAAGGATCTGTCTGCCTCTGCCTCCCTAGTGCTGGGATTACAGGAGCCACCACTCTGCATTTTTTATGTGGGTTCTAGGGATTGAACTCAGGTTCTCACACCCTCATGGCCAGCACTTTACTGACTGAGCCATCTCCCCAACCCTCTCCCAGCCCCACTTCACAGTAATCATAGACCACATGTGACACCTCATGTGACACAGTGAATTTTTTTTATTTCACTCTAGTGCTTATTTGACTTCAGTGTGTTGGTATTTTGTCTCCTCAGTGAGATTATAAATCTCAAAGGAAAGATGAAGCAAAGGTTTACTTAGACCCTTAGGAAGACAAAATTAATATTCCCTCAGAAGGCATTCTACTGAAAGCCTTGCTCTTCGGTTTGGTCTGATCCATCACGAGTATCTCTATGTGATCTTAACCGGAACTCAAAGGAAGCATTAAACTGAGTGATCATGATGAGCAAAAGTTATGAAATGGAAAACTTTTCTGGAACCAAAAAATAAGGGAGTGTGGGAGTGTGCCTAGGAGGGACTTCCTTGTCAGCAGAAACACAAAGGAGTTCCAGTCTTCTTTCTGGGGAGTTGCCTTTGACAGCATGTGAGGAAGAACAGGTTGAAGTTACTTTGTGGACTGGAGCGTGGCTTCAGAACGGTCATTCTATTGGAAAAGATGACACGGAGGTGCTCTGCTTCACGAGCAGCATCTCTTGTGTGCTGTGGTACCCTAGAGAAGGTAGGACAGGAGCTGCTGGCCTGGGTCACAGAGTCTCTCCAAAAGGAAAAGATGTTTTTGAAAAGCAGATGTCAGAATGAATGATTCCTTTCTGACACGCTTGCTTTCTTCATTACACAGGTATATGCAGTTTGGCCAGTTTAACAAAATGAGTTATATTTGTGGTCAACACAGTGGAAGCCTAGCATAAGTCAATCATCGTTGGTGTAATGGAGCTGAATCATAAGGTCAGGTCGAGGGAGCTGAGAACCAAAGGGGCTGAATTGTTAGGCCAGAGGGGAAGTGGAGGTGGGAGGGCAAACCTGAAGTCACCTGCTGTGTTTCCTCACCAATGGGCTCCAAGAAGAGCCAAGGGCACAGGCAGGCCTGGGCCGAGGAGCTGCGCCCTCAGAACTTTGCTCAGCACTTGGTTGAGCTACAGGAAACGTGGTGGTGCTGGACCCTGGCTGCTGCTTTACGTGCCTTGTCTTTTCCATGTCTTCGTGGTCGGCTAGGCTGGGATCTCTGCTGTAATCACAGACATGATCATCCCTGCATCTGGGCTGGCCCTGTTGGAGTGCTCACTCAGAGGCAGGAGGAATATCCAGGACACCTTGAGGAGGTAAATCTCATAGACATATCGCCTGCTTGCCACAAGAGGCAGAGGGCCTCCGTCTTCCATCTTATCTCTCATAAAATATGTTTTGAGATTCAGACATTTTTTATTCATAAATCTTGGATGCTGAGAGTTCAATCTTGTTCTCATGACTCTGGAGTTATTTCAGGCCATATGCCACAGCCAGCATCTCCCGCACATACCAGGACATGTGGGAGTGTGAGGACAGGGGAGCCAGGAAGTCCTCACCACGGAAAAGACTCCTTTTTACATCAACTGTTTGTTACACTTCTGTGTCCTGGATTAATTACTCTAACAACTCAGGAACAGAAACCACCACTCAAAGGCGGAAACCACAGGATCAATCACATGAATCCATCATCGTCAAGAGCCAGTGTGGAGTCCAATCTACAGAAACACTCGGTGGTATGGGAAGCTGCATTTATTTTACTTGTGCTTGAAAAACTCCAAGAATAAAAAACCTACTCAGGTCTATTCACTCCCATTGAAGAAATCACTCTGTCTTAAAAGAATTCTTCTGAAATGAGGCTAAGCTATCCCATGTTCATCATTCATCCCTCCAAAGAAATACATTCATGATAAGAATCTGAAACGTCAGGAACGAAAATAAACAAATAGACTTGGTGGTGAGAGAATAAAAATAAAATCTATAACACACAGAACTGAAATGAATTTTAGCTAAAAATATCACCATCGCCTTGATGAACTGCACATACTGCTGTGGATTCCCTGTTGCCAGAGTGGAAGAAGGGGAACTGGACCTCAGATGGTGCCGACCTTACAGAATGTATAAGGGCCAAATTCGCTTAGCATAGTTGCACATTTAGGAAGAGAAAGGGAAATGACTGAGGCCCACCCCACAATGGGCAAGTTCGTGTGTCCCAGGAAGCTCCTTTCCTTGACTGGCACATTAGACTAATACTCTCAAATTTTGAGGTTTATCTGGAAAATGGACTTTCCACCAACCCCTTCTAAAAACATCTCATTTCCCTTCCCCTTCTGGTCATCTGCTTTCTTTCACTGTTTTCTGTTCAAGGAAGGGAACATATCTGTTATGACAACTCAAGGTTTCGGCTCACAAACATAAATTCCCAGATGCCAAATGGGAAGGAATTGGGACTACAGGCAGGATCTTGGGTCTAATTTCCATCAGCCCAGTCATGCTAACTAGATTAATTCATTTTGATGGCCAACTTGGTAGGATTAAGAAACACTTTGGAGCTTAATAAAACTCTCCTCTGGAGTGTGGGAAGGCACCTACAAAGACCATTAAATTCCGAGGGCTCAGAACTGATCAACGGGTCATTAATTCCTTGGTGAATGCTGATACTGTGGGGAAAGGCAGAACAGGGGAAGAAGTCTCACTGAGGCCGTGTTCTCGGACACCTCTTTGCGTATTCCTTTTTGTTTTGCTGCTTCCTGACTGCTGTGATGTGAACAGTTCTGTTCCAACACAGTCTCCCTGTCGTGCAGAAGAGACTCGCCTGAAACCAGGAATCAAAATAAATCTTTGATCCCCAGTGTTTAAGTCTGGTAGTTGGTCACAGAAAACAGAAACAAAAACCTACACAGAGATGGAACGCCATAACCCTTTTCAACTTGTACTCATTTCTCAGAACAAAGGGAAAGAACAAGTGAGCTCTTCTATCCACCCTGCCTAGGCAGGTTCCTTGGGGTACTCTGCTGTAACTGAGGTAGGGACCACAGATGTGTGAACAGGCTGGTTACTGTGAGCACAGCACCACATGGGATTCTCAAAAGGACCCTCAACCTCCAAGCAGACACTGGCTGCCCTGTGTTAATAGCCATCCAGAAGGCTTGCTGCACCCTTTATCGTGGGAGCCGCTGCACTGGACTTCAGGAAAAAGGCAAAAGATGATGCAGGTGGGGCAGGATCACCTTTCTCCAAAGCACAGAATTTACTCAAGTCACAAACCTGGATCTGCCCAGGAGGAGCTTGAATTAAAAGTTGCAAATTGCCAAACTTTACATTTAAATTCTCAGTCTTAATTTTATGATAACAAAGCTTGCTGCCATGGGAATAATAGGATGTAGTTAACTGCCCTCAGTGGCAATACTTCATTCTGACTTGATGGGGCAATTTGAAAACATCATTAAGGAGACAAGTTGTACAATAGAGCACTGCAGAAGTGTGATTATCTTAGGAGATTAAATCCTCAAACATCATGGGGCTCCTAAGCATGCAGCTCCTATCTAGTTAACTCTTGGCATGGAGCTGAGTAAGGTTCCTTTTGCAGATACAGGGGTGTGCATGTCTTCACACACAATTTTCTCAGGGCTTTAAAGTATCTCAATATTCCTAAAAGGCATTGTCTAATGTAACTATCTTTCAATAGAGACAGAGGCTTACTCCTTTAAACCTGGCATGTGGGAAAGAAGAACCAGAGAAGGAGAAAGATGGAGGAAAAGGAGACGGTGGCAGAGGAAGAAGAGGAGGAAAGAGTCAAAAGATAAAAGTGGGAAAGCGAATTGGCACGTGGGAAAGAAGAACCAGAGAAGGAGAAAGATGGAGGAAAAGGAGACGGGAAGGAGGTGGGGGCAGAGGAAGAAGAGGAGGAAAGAGTCAAAAGATAAAAGTGGGAAAGCGAAATCCACCCAAGCTCCCATAACTCAAAGCAAAGCAGTATTTTCAATCATTCCCATCTCCCAGTTAGAGAGCTGGACCAACAGATTCAGGGTATGTCAACGACACAGCGAGAGTATACATTGCGAGTCATCCGGACGTGATCTTCTCTCACCTGGTCTGTTCAGTGGATGTCAGGGGCATTTTTCCAAGTTAATAACCGTATCTGCCCTGTGGTGCTTTTTGTTACACAGTGTTCCCTGTGCGCCTCGAACATGCAGACTATGGTTTCGTAATGCTTTCTGCTGTTAAAATAGTACTGGAATAACACTAGGCCTGGGTACTCTGATAAACCTAGGTCCACTCCTTTAGAAATGACACAGAAAATATGACTTCTAGGTCAACTACTTGGCTGCTTTAAAATTGTGACACGGGCTGAAAAGACGGCTCAGTGGTTAAGAACACTGGCTACTCTTGCAGAAGATCTGGGTTCAATTCCCAGCACCCACATGATGGCTAACAACCATCCACAACTCCAATTCCAGGGAATCCAATACCCTCTTCTGATCTCTGTGGGCACGGCCCAATATGAGTGCACATGCATATATACGGGCAATACACTCATACACATAAAATAAAAAACAATAAATAAAAATATTTAAAAACAATAGTAAATGAATAAAATTGTGATGGAGGGACTGAACAGTTGGCTCAGTGGTTAAGAGCACCGATTGATCTTGTAGAGTACCCAGGGTCAGTTCCCAGCTCCCACATCAACTAGCTCACAACAGTTTGTAACTCCAGTTCCAGGGATCCAATGCCTTCTGACCTCCATCATGGGCATTGCAGGGGACAGGTGCATTTATATACATACAGGCATGGCACTCATACACATAAAATTAAAAAAAAAATTTTTTTTTGTCTTTTTGAGACAGGGTCTCCTTGT
>NW_008332089.1:618697-619043 GCF_000622305.1 Nannospalax galili
TTGTTAACACATAATCAATACATTATACTGGTTTTTCTGATGACTTAGTTTCTGGTGTCTTTTCTGTTAGGAAACATTAAACTATTTTCATATTTTAAATATCTGACTGGTGTGTGTATGCGTGTGTGTGCACGTGTGTACATGCATGCGTGTGTATGTGTGTGTGTGTGTGTCCACTGCCTTACAGAACTGCAGGTATGGGCACACATGGACACACACATGGACACATCTGGTTTTCCCTGTGAGTGCTGGAGATTGGAACTCGGATCTTCATATTTATAATGCAAGTACTTCTAAAGAGGAGTCATTCCCACAACCCTCTGTCTTATTTTTTTTTTTAGAGATT
>NW_008332089.1:619166-619757 GCF_000622305.1 Nannospalax galili
CTATAGTTTCAGTTAAAAATAAGACTTCATTAGTTGTATCACCATCATTTATCTGGTAGTCTAACTTTTTCCATAACTTGATATGTTTATATTTAGCCCCTACTGCACAAATACATAAGGAATTAGCCCGAAAAGTCCAATGTGAGAATTCTACTGTTTTTACAGACTATATGTTTTAAGAACTAGACGCCTTCTGAAGACCTCCAGGAGCCCAGGGTCCCACCCATACACCTTGGTATGCTTAGTTTCTAGTTTCAGCTGAGAACTGATTCCTCAAAGCAGAAAACTAATCAGCTAGCATTCTGAGATGAACTTTGGGTTGTCCTGTGCTGAGGTTCAACTGTTAGGCCTGGAGTATTTGCTAAACTTTGCTTCAGAATCTCTCTACATTCTCAAAGATGTTTGAATTGCAAGTCTAATGGGATATTGATTGCATGACATGCTGGAACATGGCAGATGTTGGCTTTTTACATTGATATTCTAAGTCCTTATTGTACCTGAAGTCGCCTTCTTTTTCTGATAGTCTGTGAGTTGGTTTATTTTCCAGCTGTGCTGGGTTCCAACTCGTAGTTCGATCCCCTGACATCATAG
>NW_008332089.1:620033-661216 GCF_000622305.1 Nannospalax galili
CACATGGCAGCTATGAACTGTCCTTAACTCCAGTTCCAGGGGAATCTGAAACCCTCTTCTGACCTCCGCAGCAATGCATGACATGGGTGCACTCACATACATGCAGCCAATACACTCATATACATAAAATTAAAATAATAAAAAATAAATTATTTTTTAAAATGATACTTATTGTAATGAGCGTTTGCCTTGTGAGTTAACTTTATGAATTGAGTTTATAACAGTAAAAGTACCTTTCTTTCTTGAATTGATTCATGGCACCCATGTATTGCCAACATCTTAATGTATTTAATTAGGGATATTTAACTTCAATATTCATGCATATAGTTGTCTATAGGTTTCTTTTTGGCACTGATTTTGTAAATGTTTGGGAGTCACTGTTTGATTAATTTACAAAATAAATGATCCAGATGTGGTAGCTCTAACCCCAACACTCAAAGATGTTGAGACAGGAGGATTGCTATGAATTCAAGTCCAGCCTGGGCTACGGAGTAAGGCTTTGTCTCAAAAAAAAAAAAAAAGCAAAAAAAAATAAATAAATAAAAAAAAAAAATAACATCTTTCTCACTCTCTCTGAAAAAAAAAAACTTGCATAGATTTTGTTTTCTTTAAAAATTTGAAAACATGTACATGAAAAGGGACCAGTGGGTATGGGGTAGGGGGATGACGGGGTGAGTAGGAGGCCGGAGGGGTGGGGGGATGATGGGGTGAATAGGAGACCGGAGGGGTAGGGTGAGAAGAATCAGAATGCGCTTTTTAAAGGTTCAGAATTGTCAAAAATCAAATTTAACCAATAAAAATAATCTTTAAAAAAAGAAAAAGTATTGAAGACAGGAACAGAATCAGGGAGGTTCGTGGCTTCCATGGGGTCTGACTGTGGTCCTTTGCCCGACTGCTCTAGTGCTGTCCCTTAGTCCTGGCTGTGCTGGGGACATGCCAATATTCATTAGTGCTCCCTGATTGAAAACATTCACCCTTTGAGCTTGACCCAGTTTACTGAGATGATATTTGCTCTTTGACAATATTTTTAATTTCCTTGATGCGTCTGGCTTATGTGACTTGCTGTTTCTCATCCCAGAATTGGTAATTTTTAAGATTTAATCCAGATTTTCCTTTAGAATGCACAGAGATTTCATGTTTTCTCTGATCCTCCATCCTTTTCTACTTCTTTCTTGTTTCTCTTGAAGAACCGGGACATGACCATGTAGACCACACTACTCAGTTCATGTTTACTCCTATTTCTTAAACTGCAGCTTCAAACTCAAATATGTAATAAAACTAAGGTGTTTGTGGTATCATTCAGAAATTCTTTAATATTGTAGATTATTGCTAAAATTTCTTAGCCCAGTAATGTTAGACTTTAAAATACTATCATTCTGTTGTCATTTAATTTCTTTGTAAACAGTGGATATTTTCAGTCTCTTCTGATTAATTGGCCAAAGTTCTCTAGAAAGAAGGAGAGAACCTGAGAAGGGCTACCATGGAATTGACTCACGTGCTCCTGTCACCTGGGAAGTCTCAGGGTGGGTCCTCTGCAGGCCAGGGGCTCTGGACAGTCAGCAGTACAGCTCAGTTCATCAAAGGTTCCCAGGAGCTGGAGAGATGGCTCAGCCATTAGGAGCACTGGCTGTTCTTGCCGAGGGCTGGGGTTCGGTTCCCAGTACCACATGGAGGCTAACAACTCCAGCTCCAGGGGATCTGACACTCTTTTCTGGCCTCCATGGGCATTGCATGACACGGGTGCACTTACATACATGCAGGCAATATGTTCATACACATAAAATAAAAATAATAAATAAAATTCTTTTGAAAAGACCTCAGATCTATGAAAGCCAATGGTGTGCCTCAGATTCAAACTAGAAGCCTGAGGGGCTAGGGAGGTATCGTGGAGTCCAAGGGATGGACAACCTTGCCTTTTGATGTCTAAGGCAGGAAATCAGCCTGTCCCAGCTGTGGGGGATGGCTAATTCACATGCAGTATTTGTTATCTACTGATTACTCACTAATACTGAAGACTGGGTTTCCCCAAGTTGTGTGTCCACATTAGCATGCAACCTTCCTTAGAAATACCCTCAGCAACACACCAATCACACTCTTGTGGTTTTCTATCCCTCTTTAGGTAATCTTGAACTGACACAAATTATCCATCTCGTCCAGGCAAGGTTTTTTTCGTCTGTCATTTATGAATCTTTTGATCTTGTTTTTGGTACAGAATTTTTTGCAGTGCTGGGGATGCAATCCAAGGCCCTATACATTGCCAAGCAAGCACTCTCCCACTAAGCCACATCCCCAGCCTTTGGCTTTTTGAGACAAGGTCTCACTAGGTAGCCCAGCGTTGAGTTCTTAATCTTCCTGCCTCTGTCTCCAGACTGTTGGGATTACAGGCATTCATCACTACAGCTCAATGTAAAATTTTCAACCTGCCACATCTGGGTGATTTATTTTTCTGTTTTGCTTCTTGGCTCTGGGTCAGGGAGTTCTAGCTGGTCCTACAGCATGTTAACATGGTGCAATCAAAACTTGGTGAACTGTCCTCCTGCTTCTCCTGAAGGGTTATGCAGGTCCCCTGAACCTCAACTTAAATGACTCAATACTGATACTGCATGCATCTGTCCATCCTCATAGTTCCCCAAGGGGCTGGAAAGACCTCTGGAGCTCCCACAGGCAAAGGCAGAGCAGAGATTTGCTTTCTAGGTCTTTCCCCAAACATACACTTTGCTCCACGGATCAGCTTGCATGGGAGGGAGCTGGCCTCTTCCACAGAAATTCACCTCTGTGTTGTAATGTGTGTCTTGCCTTAGCACTGGGAATCTAGATATGATAAAAGAGATTCATGGGGTCTGCAATCTGTGAACATTCGATTCTGAGGGCCAATGTGACCTTTGCCCAGACACCTGTATAGGGTCCCAGCTGGTGAAGGCCTGCTGAAGACCTTCACCCTCTTTATTTGGAAGCCAGATTTCTTCTTCCACTGACTTTGTCATCAACCTGTCCAGGGCAAGTCCATGGTGCTGATGTCTCTTCCTCATCCTGTCCCACCTCTCCTAGCCAGGCTCCTTCTGGCTCTCCTAATTTCTCTGAGTTTAGGCTCAGTCTACACCGTCATGTGTCCGGAATACCATCCATTCACCTAGATGTGCTCTAAAGTTTTCAGTAAGAGAGGGAAGTTCTTAGTTTTAAACCATACTTTATTTGATTTGCATTTTAATAATACTATAGAATTACTTGATATAGCTTTCAACAGAAGAAAAAAGTGAAACATTTATGTTTTCAAAACCCCTCCAACTACAAGTTTTTTTTTTAATTTTTACAAAAACTTTACTGAGAATTTCATACATGCATGTAAGATGTTTTCATCAAATCCATGCCCACTTCCTCCCTCCAACATTCCCCCCTCTGAAGAGGTAACTCTAAAATCTTTTAAGGATTAGATGCAAGTTCCCAAATGCTTTTGACATTTTTGGCCTTGGAACAGAGTATGTTTCTAACAAGCCCAAGGACATTTTCACTTTTAGCCAAGAAACTGGCTACTTTTCTTTGGGGTCTTTTTACCCTAACTGCCTAGCCAATTCCTACCTCCTATTCTTATCATGCCATCCTCTGAAGGGGTTACCCAAATTGCAGACAGGGAATAGGGATGCCAACCACTCTGGCTTCTTCCATGCTGAACAGGGATGCAGGGTGAGGCAACTGGACCCCTTCAGTGGGTCTATCTAAAAGACTCCCAAATTGCATAAGATGATGCTATACAGCAGTCCTTTCTGCATGAACTAATTACTATCATCATGACTTTGGCTGAGCCTGATTACTAAACACAGTCACAATAGGTCTTGTTGATGGCTGTACTCATTCATTAAAGGAGGGCCAAGCTGGGTCACTGGACTCTCACCTGCGTATCCAGTCACTCTTCCTAGCCAACTAGTCCAGCCTTGGAAGACATAAAAAAATGAAGAGGAACCCAATAGAGGGATGCTTTTGGAAGCCCTTGTCAAGAAATTCCAATGGAGTCTCATATGAACATTTGAAAACTGCCCTGTTGACTTTTTTCTAGTTCCGTGTCTAGAGTAATGCTTATTACTCTTGCCTTTACTTCTCCTTCACATCTCCCATTCATGATTTAACTACAACAATTTTTAATGACATTTTCTAAGTGGGTTAATGCAACAAACATCTTCAGTGACTAGTCATCCCTAATTCCTATTGCACGAATGGATTGACATTGACACACTGGATGCTTTTGGAATGGCTCTTGTTACGTCAGTACATGGAATGTTGACTTCACATGTCTACTACAGGGTGGGTGGGATGATGACAGAGTTGAAACTAGAATAAAAACAGCATATATCCTCTTTCATGATTGGTGTGTTCATCTTTTAAAGATTTTTTTAGTTATATGTATATATGTGGGGGTATATGCATGTGAGTGCTGTGTACACAGGCTGGGAAAGGGGGTCATAGGTGAGGGTAACTGAACTCAGTTCCTCTGCAAGAACAGTATGCTCTTACCAGCAGCATGCCACTCCAGCCCCTCTATCCTTCTGCCTGTATTTAGACCTGCCTCATCACTTCGCATTGCCCTCTCTTGATCTCCTTTCTGAGTTTTAGACCATATCCACACTTGCACCTGTTCACATATAAACATGTATACACATAGGCTGGCATCCCCGTATGAGGGTAAGCAGTTTTTGTTTTTATTTTCTGTTGTAATTGTTGTTTTGCTTTCTGAGTTAGGGTTACCTTGTTTAATATATACTATTCAGATCCACCCATTTTCCTATAAACTTCATGACTTCGTTTTCTAAACTCTTTTATTAATTCTTTTAGAATTTTGTGCCATGTATTTTGATCACATTCTCTCTCCCTCAACTCCCTCAAATCCACCACCACCTCCCTATTCAACCAACTTTGTGTTCCTTTGGTTTCCTATCAAGTCCAATTTGAGTTGCCCAAACACTTGGATGTGGAACCTGCCCTGGGGTGTGGCCACCTACCAGAGGTCACCCCCTTAACAAAAACCTCCTCCTCTCCCAGTAGCTATCAAACAACAATAACAGATGACAATATTTCCTTGGCTAAGTATGGGATGTTCATTTCGACTATCGTTGAATGATACTCCATTGTGTGTGAGCACCACGTTTTCATTACCCATTCACCTGTTGGTAGACATCTAGACTGGCTCCATTTCCTTGCTATCATGAATAGAACAGAAATAATTCTAGTACTTTGTTTTAGTTTCTGAAGACACTACTTTTGTGGTTTGAAGAGAGCACATCAGAGGAGTTTGTAAGCATGTATTTAGATGAGACCTTTCCCAGAAGGTCATGTTATATTCATTTAAATTAACTCAGTGTAAGCAAATATACCTTAATATGTAATTTGAATACACACATGACCCTGGGGTTTTTTAATATAAAGAGGTGACACTTTCTTTGATGACAGTTCAGAAAGGACTGGAGGATGAATTAATTTGGGTGGAAAATATAAAAATCCAATCATGTATAAGCAAAAATTGTTTTTCACTTTTTTAGATCTCACAGTCACAGGGACTGTTTTCATATTTATCAAGTAATATTTAACAAGGATATTGAGATAATTGGATCTGCTTTTAGCTTCAGGATAGAAGAGTGGAGATAGGTGCTTGTGGAAATAATTAGGATTTTCCTCAATAGAAGATTTAGCCTTAATGATGTACATATTTTTACATTGTCCTTATGGCTGCTAATGACTCCAGGCCTGTTGATCCCTACCTGTGCAAGAGGATGCACAGCAGAGGCAGACGATCAGCTGTGAGAGTAGCTCTGATCCAGGCAGAGTTGCCCTATTGACCAGCCGTTGGACAGTGTCCATTCCACAGCCTCCTTCCTAATTGGTATTTTGACTTGCAGCTGTACTTTCAAATGTAAAATAGGCATCCAACTATACAGTGCATCAAAAAGATACAGTTGCCTGACTTCACAAACTGTTAAACCAACACTTTGCCATGGACACCATCAGTCTTCCAAACTTTCCCTCCCAAAGCTTGCTCTGATCCATCCCACCATATCTGAAATATTCAATAAGATGAGCAAATGGATGCCTATTTCTGTTTCTAAATGTTGATATTTAAATAGGCAGATTTAATAGTGGCACGAATGTGGCATGCTCTTGGAGACCAATGAGTGAGACCTACTTCCCGTGGGCCACAGTAGTTAGGCTGAAGAGTGTCACTAGTGGGGTCACCAGGTGAGAAAGATTGTCAGGAGAAGCACTTTCTGTCGTCCCTTGGAGCATGCCTAGGAGACGTTGCCTGGTCTACTGTGGAGTTCAGATAAGGAACAAAGAGCCAATCATTCAATCACTTTCCCTTGGTTGCGAATGAGAGTGCCTGGGCATGTAACTCCTTGATCGAACGCTTGCTAGCAAGAACATGGTCTTAAGTTCAATCCCCAACAAGAAAAAAAAACGAATCTTATAGGGAAGACAGCACTCAAAGTACTTAGAGAGATGGGTACTGGTCACATGAACTGCAACAATGATGTTTAAAATCTTGGATTCTGCACCTGAATTTCAGTGGTATTTTCATACATGCATAGGTCAGAGAAACACTAGAGGAAGCTCTGTTTGTTCCATCTATGAATTTATAAGCTTTGTCTGTGCTTGCAACTGGGCAGGTTAAACACATGAAGCTGCGTGTAAATATCCACCCTTTCTCTGCTGTGTATGACTTTGGGTTTTGAAATGAGGGGTCCTGCCTGTGCCAAGAACAGTGGAGGAAGCAGAGGCCAGATTTGTTCATACCGTGTGACTGTGTCACAGCAGATGTCCTTCTTGCCCAGTTTCCAGGGTGGGCGCAGCACAATGAAAAGCCAGATTCCAAAACCACAAATGGCAAATGCTCCTCTGTAAGGAGCACTCCAGACAGGGTCTGCTTTCCCCTCACAGGGTGCCTTAGAGTTCCCCACTGGTTTCTGAGTAGATATACTCTGCCCCACCTCTGTGCAGGTAAACGTCACCACACTTGGCCTGAGGCTGCACAGGGATGCCCAGTTCCTCCAACACACAGAACAGGCCAGAGGCCAGACCTCAGGGTTGAAAAGGCCCTCAAATGACGGAACCAAAACCATCCCCTGACTACAAGGACGTGCCTCCTTCCATCACGCCTCTGGGTTTCCCTGGTTGCAAAACACACACACACACACACACACACACACACACACACACACACACACACACACACACACACACAAAAGCTCTCCTGAAGGTCTCTCAATACTAAGAAGACAAAACATAATCTATCCCCCTCTCTTTGATCGCATCTAGTACACTCCTTTAAATACCAACGTATTAGCAGATAAACCGTGCGGAAATGGGTAAGTAGATGAATTTCTTCTTGTACTGCATTACATGGGGGATTGGACTGGATTAAAATTTCATCATTTATCTGCCACAGCCCCCAAAGCCCGGTGTTATTTTTACCGTTTTATGTAAGCCAAGCGGATGTGCTTACATGACCTGGACCTTTTGCCTGTGAAATCCACTTGCTTTATCCATTACATTTTCAGGATGACGGATACAGTACAAATGCATGATAAAATCCAATAAGTTAAGGCAAGACTCGAAGCCAGACATACATACTGAACATGTATAACAGTCACACACACACACACAGAGAGAGAGAGAGAGAGAGAGAGAGAGAGAGAGAGAGAGAGACTTGCCCCCCTTTAAAAAAAGAATAATTTTTAAATTCTTTTTTATTTTATGTGTACAAGTGTTTTGCCTCATGTAAGTGCACCCATGTACACAATGCCCACAGAGGCCAAAAGACAATGTCAGGGTCCCTGGAACTCCAGTTATGGATGGTTTTAAGCCACCCTGTGGATGCTAGGAACCAAACATGGATCCTCTGCAAGAGCAGCCAGTGCAGTTAACCACTGAGCCATCACTCTAGCCCCGCATGTTGACATTTCTGCTTATCATTGATCAGAAAATAAACTTTTGCAAGCTCACCATTTTTAGACAATATTGCCTATTCTATATTTCTATAAGAAAGTTTAAGTCCCCTAAATGGCAACTAAAATATATTCACAGTGGAGTAAGAACTTGGCCGTGCAGACATGGGGCTCTAGATCCACAACATCTTCACACCACCCTGAAGCAGGAGGCACTCAGACTGAACCTGCAGCTACCCTAACCTCCTGTGCGTCCCCTCCAGGCCCTCTTGATTTAGACCTGGCATTTCCTGACTCCCATTAATTCCCAGGTCAGAAGATACCTGCTTTTCTATGGAGACGTGACCCAGCAGCTCTACCCGTGTCTGATTCGGATGTGCACTGTGTGCTCACGAGGGCTGTGGTCAGATTCCCTTTGCCACTTTTTGTGAAAACTGCTCTAAAATTCCAGGAGAATTTGAACATTCCCATTTCTCACACTGAGCTCATGAATAACTGTTTACTACGGGGGGCAAAGGGGAGGGGAACAGTGGTTTTCAGGGCAACTATCTTCTGGTAGAGAAATGAGCTGGGTTGGGGGTCAAGTGTCCTTTGTCTCTTACTTCATATGTAATTTCAGTCCATGTTCATTCTAACTTATGCTTTCCTTTCCTTAAGAAAATTGCTTCAAATTTCTAAAATTTTTGAGAAATACTCCCAAGAAAAAATAAAAACTCTTCTTTCCTGAGTACAATTTGCTCTCGAATACTTGATAATTTCTTAGCCTGGGAACTCGGGCTGCAATTTGCCTTTTTTTTCTATGTTAATTTTAACAATTTCCAAAAATTGTATGTTCAGGGAAAGGCTCATGCATTTTTTTTATTATTTTTATTTTATGTGTATGAGTGTATTGCCTGCACGTTGAGAATTCCCCCGTCGTTAAATCCCGCACAGGTCAGAAGAGGGCTTTGGATTCCCCTGGAACTGGAGTTAAGGACAGCTCGTAGCCGCCACATGGGTGCTGGGAATCGAACCTGGGTCCTCTGCAAGAGCAGTGAGTGCTCCTAACCACTGAGCCGTCTCTCCAGCCCCAGGCCCAGGCATTTTCAAAGCATCTCGTGAGCAGGAAGGTAATCACCTGTGTCTACTACTACAGGCTCCCACACTGTCACAGGTTCAGTGATGACGGAGAAACCCTTTCATTCCTGCCAAGAGAGTGCCCCAAACTGAGCACGGCTTCCCAAAGTGGGCCACGGGTGACAGTCCCTGAGCCCACGAGTCTCCACGGCCCCTGGGCCCGAGGCCCTGAGGACACAGCCCTGCACGCTGGAGGAGGTTGCTGTGAATGGCTCATGAAAGCTCTGCTCTGCTCCGCTTCTCCCTCTCACACAGCTGGAGGCAGAAGAGACAGAAAGAGAGAAGCCATTGACCAGTGGGAACGGAGCTCCCAGGGCTCCCACGGTGAGATGAACTGCGAAGACCGGAGAATCCCCGGAAACGCAGGTCGGCTCGCCTGGTGCACACATCGGCCAACAGTAAACAAGAGATCCCGTCTCAAGCCAGTGGAAGGAGCCGATCAGCACTCGAGGTCGTCCTGTGACCTCCACAGAGATGCTAGGCGCATGCACCTGTTCTTACACATGTGGACCTGCCATCACTCACGCGCACGCACACACACACACACACACACACACACACACACACACACACCTTTCACACAGACACAGATACAGACAGAGCACTGGAAGGGATGGGTTCTCTCTCGCTGCGTCCAGCGATCTCACTGAAGAGGTTCCAGGTTCTTGCCAGATTTGTTACAACGGAGGTAAACTCGACTGTAACTAAATTAGAGCACTCTCCAGCATTAATTTGGCATTTTGGATCTGTCAGAAATAAACTTCATCTTTTAATGCGTCGCCCAGAAATATAACTCCTCACTGAAATATTTATTAACCTCACAACATGGTAATACAGTCAAAAAGCAAAAATAAATAAGAAGTACACACAAAATGTTTGTGAGTCGTCTCCAGTCAAACAGCCCACATGTGGAATTGTTTGCCAAGCTAGCTCCATCTGCAGTTAGGTTTGCTGGGGCTGCCCCTGCGGGGTCGCCCTTAGACAGCTGTCTTTTAATTCACAAGCGTTTGGGTTTCACTAAGAGACAAGGATGTGGAAGAAAGACCAGTTGTGAAGAAGAAAGGGACCAGAGCAAGGAGGGCGAGGGAAAGAGACGGGGTGCGTGTGATAGAGATACATTCTACATGTGCAGAAATGTCCAAATAAATCCATCATATGTAGTTAATATACAATAACTACAAAGAATGAGATTTCTACACATGTGGGGTCCATGCACAAGATGAAGGAGGCGCTGTTTACACGGAGGGAGGTGCAGCTGGCTCCCCATCAAGGCCATAAACTGGCAAAGAAAGGGAAGACAGACACATTTCTTTCAGCTAATTTGAAGAAATTTTTTAAATTTTTTTATTATTATTTTGTATTTTGTCTTTTTTATGACTTTGTCTTTTTTTTTTTTTTTTTTTTTTTTTTTTGGAGCTGAGGACCGAACCCAGGGCCTTGCGCTTGCTAGGCTAGTCCTCTACCAGTGAGTTAAATCCCCAACCCCTATTATTTTTATTTTATGTGTATGTGTATGAGTGTATTGCATGCGTGTATGTAAGTGCGCCTATGTTGTGCAGTTCCCACAGAGGTTAGAAAAGGATGTGGAGTCCCCTGGAACTGAGTTAAGGACGGTTGTTAACCACCATGTGGGTGCTGGGAATCGAACCCAAGTCTTCTGCAAGAGCAGCCAGTGCTCTTAACCACTGAGCCATCGCTCCAGCCCCTGTTAATTTGAAGAATTTTTAAAGTCTTAATCTTTATGAAAGCAACTGAAATACTGAGAAATTCAGCATCGATGCAAAGTCTACTCACATCTCAACAACTTATTCATACTTGTGAACATGGGACTGTTCGAGGCAAAGCAGGTAAGAACAAACAGCTCATGCTGGAGCCCTGGGCAGCCGCTCTGCAGGTGAGTGGATGGTGGAAGGGTTACAAGGGGGCAGCACAGAACCAATGTGCTGAGGCAGGGAGACACAACACAGTGACATCTGTGTGCAGTGTCTTAGGCACAGGTGCATGAAGAGACGTGTGCAAACACAGTCCCAATAGTGAAGAAAGTTACCTCTGATTGGGAAATAAGGCACTGCTTCTCTCTGTGTCCTTAATCTTTTTAAATGCACATATATAATGTGTTTAAAATGATGTGATTTCACTGTGATAAAAACAATCAATATAATAAATATTTTCTTCTAACAAAATTCTGGTGAGCAAGCAACTTCATAAATGTAATGCATGATAAAATATGTGAAAACAGAAACCATTCAATAGCAAATGTCCGTATCTTCTGTGCAAATGTGCAGCACAGAGGCATTCGTAGGAAATGCCCTGCAAGTCTGTGCTTAGTATCTGCTTACTTGAATCAGCAAGAGAAAGTGAGTTGTCATACAAGACAAACTGATGTGAGGTGGCACAAGGGTTTGTGCATGTACAGAGCATGTACAGAGCTTTCAGTGTGACACATACTTGCACACAGATGAGTATCCATGCCTACATGCAGACATGGATGATAAGCACTGGCCCAGAAAGGACCATAGAACTCTAAGTCATCCCTTCTCAGATGCATTTCTGAGGCCGCCTGGGCCTCAGTATCTGAGCCTGTAATTCTGTATGTGGGAAGGTGATCACTGACTTTAAATCCATCCATGGAAGAAGTCTTAAAGAAATATTTAAAATGTTCCCTTTATATGGAATTTGCTTTTCAATATGTAAAATAATACAAAGTGCTATTTGCTACCATCTAGCACATTTGTGGCCACTAACTCATCAAATTGGACTGACTGATAACTCAGATGTTTTTAGATTTAGGAATAATTTTCCCAAGTCTTTTCCTATGAATGTATTTGAAGCCTTCGTAACTGTGTCATTGTTAGAAAGGATACACCCCTGCATTAGTCCTTTGGTCTCACTTTGTTTGCTCAGATAAATAAAAGTGTGCAAATGGTGACAGGAGAGATGGTTCAGCAGTTAAGTGCACTGGCTATTCTTACAGAGGATCTGGGTTCAGTTCCTAGTACCTACATGTGACTAACAACTGTTAGTAACTCCAGTTCCAGGGGATCTGATGTCTTCTTCTGACCTCTACGGATATTACACACTCAGGCAATACATTCATACACATAAAATAAAATAAATAAAATATCATTTTTAAAGTGTGCAAATATACACTACATGCTTGTGGGTACAGGCACTACCAGACAGTGGGCATGGTCTACAATTAGAAAGCCACAAGAATGGAAGGTTCTAGTCAACATTCATCTTTCCACAGCAGTGAGTATTAACAGCAAATACTTCCTGGATAAACCTATCCTGATGAGAAAGTGTGAACATAGAGCAATGCGGGTACTTCAATGTACTAAATTATTAACAACCCTGGAAATTCAGCCCAAGGGCTAGAAATTGAACCGAATTTGAACCGAATTGCATCACAGATCAAATTACTGTGAATGATTTAAATTTTATAGAAACTGACCAATGGACACTAAATGTATCTGTGAATATTAAAAAAATTTAAAGATCAATAAACATTCCAACATGCTGAAAAGAATGTGAAGGCCGTTTCATGTCTTAACTGGTTAAAGGAATCGGTATTGACCTTTCTCCGATTCGACATTTTTCTTCTTCTAAATTTATTGCTGCATGTTCCTAATGCAGGGTGAGGGCGTGTCCAGGCCAGTTTGTCATGGGCCTTTTATGGTATTTGTCCTCTAAGTCATCTGCTGCTCACGGCCCCTCCATTCCCCATAAAGTCCCACGTTCACTTCCATGTGATCTGTTCGTCATGATTTTATGTCACTCTACAAAATATGAAACCCATGATTGAGAGGAAGCTATATCTGTTTTTCTAAGTTTTAATTTACTTTCCTTAATATAATGATGATTTGTGGTTGCTGCTATTTCCTGAAAATTACATAATTTCATTCTTTAGGACCGAATAAAGCTCCTCTGTGAGTACCACATTTTTTAGCCATTCATCTTTGGCTGGTCACCTGGCTTTTGGCATAATCTGGCTATGTGAATAGGGATAAGCATGTATCAGATATGTCTGTGGCATGTTGACTTCAGCTGAAACATTTTCCAGTTGATTTTAGATTTTACATTTCATTATTCTTGGGTGCACCTTCCAATTAAAGATTTTAGCGACTGAGATGCACTGCACAATTGCTTGTGCTGTTTTGCAACTGTTGATCTGTGCAGCTCAGACACACACAGGTGCTCACTCACATCTCTAATATGCCTTGCTTCTCTGGTTGTCAAGAGCAACTCAACTCAATCACTCTGTTGGAGTGCTGGCCATAAGACTCAGTGTGCCAGTGGAGTGAGAGATCTGACAATGTTACTTCCGGAAGAAGTGCGAATTCATGTGCTCACAGTACAGATGTCCCGTCCTCAGTGGTCAGCTTTGCCTAACCAGAAGACAGCCGTGATGAGTTTGGGTGATGTGGGAGAGAACCTGAGAACAAATCCCAGAATTCCCTCTCAAGCTTCAGGACATAACTCACTACACACTAAATTTGTTTTGTAATTAATTTTACTGCTTTGCTAAAGGCAGTAATAAGATGAATCGGTCTTAGAAGGAGGGAGTTCAAGGAAGAGAGACAGTTGGCATAGTCTCTTCTCTGCTGAATGAGCTTAAATGTTGAAGGCAGATTGAGCTCTTTTCTGAAAGGAGACACCGGAATCAAGAAACACAGTGTCGGATCCTTGTACGTGCCAGGCAGTTGGTGGAGAGCTAGGAATATGGTGGTAAGAAAACAGCCTCCTTAAGTTTCCTTGCATGGTGGTCAGCTCACCCCGAATGATGAGTGATTAGGTAACAAGTCACATGAGGTGCGTGATGTCATACAGTAGTACTGGAGGGGCGGGGCCCGGGACTAGACCTGGTGGGGATTGTGATGGAGGCAACTCTGGGGAGGTGAGAAGCAGAGACTTATGGTAGGAGTGCGCTAACAAAAGAGGAAGAGAAATGTTATTTCCATCAGCGGAAAGCGGATATAGGAATGCCCAGGGGGAGAGAGTCTGGTGCCCTTAGAAAGCAGATGGCTGGAGCCTCGAGTGTGGGGAAGACCCAGGAAGGGTGTTGAGTGGTTTTACTGTGAAGATGCTGGTTTAGATGTAAATTGCTCTCATGCATTTTTACTCAAACTTTTCTAACTGAGCTCAAGTTTCAGATTTCAAAGGAAAAAGTTTGTGAACCAAATCTTAAAAGGAGAAAAATGTGTCTCTCTAGGGAATTTCTCAAAGATGAGTGAAAAACAAAGAAGGGAAGTGTACCACATGCAAGGCCGAAGTTGCAAGCAAAGCTTGCACAACTCTGAGCTGGAGTAATTGCCACAACCAAAACAACACACTCTGTCCATCATAATTCCAATTATAAATTTATAAAACAACAATATGCAAATGTTGTAAGGCGTTTTTACAGCAAGATATAGCAACTTCAATGTTCCCTGAGCCTTTGGAGGCAGAGGTTTGATATGGATGCCCTACTCAGGGCTAAGCACTGTGCTATAAGCACTGTGATACTCACTCAGGGCTAAGCACTGTGCTACTCAGGGCTAAGCACTGTGCTGGCTCTTATTCCCTGCACATTGGCCAACTGTGGATCTCTGCTAATCACCATCTGCTTCATGAGGAAGCTTCTCTGGTGAGAGCTGAGAGCTGCACTAATCTATGGGTATAACACTAAGTCACTACGAGCCAGTTTAGTACTATATCTATTTAGTAGAATAATAGTAGTAGCTCTCCACTACGGCCGGTGACCTGGTTAGCCACACGTTCCCAGTCCTGATACCAGTGTCAGATAGTCTGCCTCCCAAAGCTCAGGGATCATTGCAGAAGATGGGGCAGAAGCATTGTAAAAGCTGGAAGTGGTAGATGACCACAAGGAGCTAGTTTTACAGACAACTAGGCGGTTACTCATATGAACTCACAGCAATGGCGACAGTGTGCACAGGTCCCAAGTAAGCTCAAGCCGGATAAAAGTCCAGCACAGAAGTGAGGAAGAAGCCCCACCCCACTGAGGAGCCAGTAGCTGCTGGGAGGGAAAAGTCTGTCTTCTCTAAGGGTGTGCCTCTGGGGAGGTTAACCAGGCTCCTCTCTAGTGGATGGGCTCACACCAAATGGCGTTTAGAAACATAAATGTGACTCAGTAGGCCTTAGTGTAGTGCAGACAGGGGAGGGGGCTAAATATGATCAAAATATACTGTATGACTTTCTCACAAACTCAATAAAACTATTTTTTCCAGAAAAATTATCAAAAAAATATTTAGTGGGCCATTAGCTGTAAACAATGGGCACCTGCTACCTATTCAGACGCACCTCTGTCTTTAAAGTACATATACCACTCGCATATTAATAGATGAGTGAAACAAGGAATATAGTACCTTTCCTAAATCGTCTAAAGCACTGTCAAATTACCCCACACTCACCAGCTATTAGAAGATGTGGAAGAGCAGGCATGGCTCCCTCTATGGATTCTGACACAGTAGTGAACACTTAGTGATTACTTTTTAGAACACTGTTGAAATTAAGTGCTAAAATCATAACAAACCTGAGTTCCAGCTACTCAAAATAAACTGCTTTCAACAAATAATAAAAAAAAATGAGTCAGCAAATCTGTGAGGAGCTGGGTAAGAAGATAAGTAGCAAACCAGTGCTGGCCGTGGTCAGCAGCAGACTCTGGCCAACAGAAGTGAATTTCAGTAACTCCCTCAAGGTGGAAATCAGTCAGCAGACACTCAACTGTACAATCCACTGCTTTGTTTAGTTTATTACACATTATTTTAAGTGATTATATCTATTATTTAGTGTGCTCAGTTTGACCAATGGGTCCCAAATCCAGAAGAAAGTCCAGCGGGACTACAGGAACCCATGTCAAATATGAATGCTAGAATTTCAGCTCAAGTTGGTCCTCAGCTGTCTCTTCACCTCCTCCGCCTTCCAGATGGAAAACAAATTAAACACACACACAACCACATGTGCACACGTGCATGTATAAGCACTTGCACACATGCTTACAGGTACACACACATACACACACACCAGTAAAGATCACAGCCAGGTAAGTGTGCCAAGGGCCGAACAGAAATTCAGTGTAACACCTAATAATTATAAGTGCACTGCCTCAAATTGAGGAGGGTTCACAAGCACGGGAAACAAAAAGTCTTACAGGACTTTCATGGAAACCCCAGAAAATACAAGCGCAGAGTCAACAAACGGTAAAAGCGAGGACCTTTCCTTGAGAGATTCCACTCTCACACAGGCCCCTCCCTCCTTGGGGCAGGAGGAAAAAGAGTATCAGTGAATTTGACAGCAGCCTCCCAAATTCTCCCACAAAGTCACCTCTATCAGCAGATGGATCTCCTGCCACTTGAGAGAGATGAATTCTCTTTGCATTGCAAGTTCAAAATGGCAGCGATAGAATGCTACTGAGAGGAGCAGAGTTGGCAAGTAGAGTGGGTATTCTCACAACCACAGAAGAGGAAAACCAACAACCCAAAGGCCAAGTACTACGTCAGGTGGGATTCCTGGAAGAGATGCAACCAAAAATTAAGAGAATGCAAACTCTCAGAGTCAGAAAAGAAGACAATAGCATTTTAAAATGGGAGTAAAAACCATGTCAGAAAATAACAGTTACCATGTGGGAACGCACTGGAGATGCAGTGCAGGGTAGAGTGGAGGACATGGATGAAGACACGGAGGGTGTAGAAGTTGATTTTCCACATCAAGACAATAAGGATGAGAGAAAAATAGGGAAGATCCTGATAGTAGCAGTTCCCAGAAATAACAATGAATTTCAGACTTTTAAATCTTCCAGACGAGAAAGATAAGAAAGAGTCATCCTAAGATAACATTGAAATTCAAGGGCAATGAGGGTTATAAATCTCTTTCCAGAGGAAATATTATATATATGCTAGGAAGATAGGTATGTGGGTAGTAGATACATTGATAGGAAGGTAGATAGATAATAGATAGATCATAGGCATCGGGATGTAGGGAGATAAGATGGCCAACAGATCACTGATAGGAGAAGGGTGATAGATTGACAACACATAGAAATTAGGTTGGCTGGTTGATATAGAGAACTGGTAGACATACAGCTAAATAGACAAGAGATATATGTACCTGTTTTTACAAAACAATGGTGTATTGCTAGATGTTACACGGCCCTCAGACATACACACACCAGAAGCAAGGAAGTAATAAAGTGCTATCTTAAAAAAAAATACAAGCAATAAAAGAGCTGGTGAAATTTTATACCAAGTGGCAGACAGGACACCCCTTCAAGGGCCACCCACTGCTCTGCTCACCAGCCCACCTCCAATCCCTAGTCAAATCTGATTGGGCCTCACTGGCATCTCTTGAATACCCCTCTCCTGCTCATTCCCAGTGCTTAGCCCTTATTTACCATGCTGTTCCTCACTCTGAGCCCTGCCTTACGAGGCTCTGAAACCAATGCTCTCACACCCAGCCTCCCCCACTAAGTCCCCCTCAGAACTGTCATCCTCTCTGCTCTCTGGTGTGCTGATCGGGGCCTCTTCACCACAGCAGCCCCTTGAACCAATCTCTCTCATTCTCTCACCTTCTACTTCCGGTTTAGAACTTGATGTAGTTGCCGTTGCATTTGGTTATCTTACATATCTGATTCTTAACTAGATTGTGAGCCCCAAGTAAGCACTACTGAGTTTGATCCACTTTTTGATTGCTAAAGGAAATTCCTTCCGTATTTAGAAGATCCGGTCTCACTAAGTGCACAGAAATGCTTTGGACCGGCAACTTGTCTAAGGAAGACACTTGCAAATTTCCTGTTCAGAGTGTCCATCTCCATGAAGCACTAAGTCTTATGCAAAGATAAGAATCTTCCTGTAACAAACAGGAGATGTGCTGCCATGGTCACTTCATTTGCATGCAGAGGACATGAGAACTGGCAGGAGAGACTCCATAAATCCCCTGGGAGCTGGGTGACAGGGGCTGCTCAAAATGCCTGGCTCAGAATTATTAATTAATGCTCCTCAAGGATGGTATGTTTGCACATCAGCCACACTGGCGTCCCTGTACATAATAAGACAGCCCCATCAGGCCTGCTCATTAATTAAGTGTCTTCGCTGTGAACGAACAGTGAAATCTCCCAGTCTGAAGACGCCTCTGGCACAGAGATGAATATGCAGCTGTTGACACTCCTGTGACATGGCTTGATATCTTCATCAGTTAGCAGGCACTCCCTCCCCAGGGACACCTGGTGCATGTCACAGGAACTGTCTGTCTGTCTCTAGCACTCAGCCTTAAAGTTATGTCATAGGCAAGTTTACAAATAGCCTTAACTGGGAATAACCAAACAGCAGGATTGTTCCCCGCCTTCACTTTGACCTTCAACTGTCTTCCTGACTGTCCGAGACACCCCAAATTTGTGCAAAAATAATACAATGTTTTACTCCACGGAGAATATATGTCTGTTATTTTATGAAATCACTTAAAGGTCTTGGACAATGACTCAGTGGGTAAGAGCACTTGCTGCCCAAGCAGGAGAACTTGGATTTGAATCCTCAGTCACCATGTCAAAAACGAGGCATGGCTGGGCTTGTCTTTAGCTGTAGAATTAGGGGCCAAGGTAGGCAGATCCTGGGAGCACACTGCCAGCAAGCCTAGACAAACTAAGAGACTTCAGGTTCGGTGAGAGACCCTCTCTCTAGGGACTAAGACATGAGTGACAGAGCAGGACACACCAGTGTCTATCCGCTTACATGGGCACATGCACCTGAACACATACATGCACACACATACATAGAACACACACACCAACATGCACACACAATTAAAAATAAAGCAAAAGTTTTAAACATATAACATTTGATTATAGACTTTTCCAAAACACTAAGAATCTCAGCAAGTGTCCTTCATACCCATGAAGACAACCAGACTGTATCATAGGTGCCTTTGGAGACATCAAGCACTCCCGTCTATTCTGCTGTGTGTAGAAGTGCTTTGTAGACTGAAATATGCAGAGAAGAGAAGGAACTACTTCTTCTTCATTCCAGTTTCCCCCATGAATCTCTGTTGTTCATAGTTATGGTGTAGGCAAATCAAGCTAACTTCTTAGAACTGAGGCTTTCTTACGTCCTCCCAGCAGGCCCAGCAGAGTACAGGAGATGCACCAAGTGTGAATAGTTAACCGACTGCCTGGAAGTAAAGAGCAGTGTGCTGAAAGCAGTTGGTAGGAAGCATGCCTTCCTCCCAGGGTCAGGCAGGGGCCAAGCCTGGAATGCACAGTCTCCATGCTGCAGTTTAGAGAGGAACCTGGGAAGTGTGAAGATATTCACAGTTGTCTAGGATAAAGCGTGGACAGAAGAGGACAGGATATTCAGGCCACTAGGCCTGTTCACCTCAGAGGCCAGCCTCAGAAGTCCAAGCGCATGTGAACTGAACGCACACCGCCCAGGTCGGAGGAGACATCCCCATTGGTTGCTTGGTAGAATTGCCTTACACTGTACCTCCTCATGCCCATCTTTCTGGCCCCCACTGGGCTCTCAGTCATTTTCAGTTCTGTGTTCCCTGCAGAACTGTGTTCAGACTGCTCTGGAAGCAGGGGGTTCTGCAAGGCTGCATGCCAGAAAGGACAGGAAAGGCAGCAAGTCTTGTGCATAGAGATAATGGATACGAAGCTGGCCTTAGGAACAACTGAATGGATTTTATCTGGATGACAAAATCTACAATCCAAGTCTCAGCTAAAATCATAAATGGAGCATCACTGTTCCAATTTGGGGCATCTCACACAAAGAGGGTGCATGCCACCGAGATCCAAGAGATCTTATTCAGTACTGGACAGTGTGGGGACTTAGCAGACAGCACGACTCTACAGGGGTGAGAGCAGAACGGTGCATTCCTACTTCTGAGTTGGAACTCAGTCTCTCCTGTCAGGATGGGCTCAGCCAAGGAAAGAGTAACAGGACACAGCCACCCACAGTTTTGCCATCAAGCATGCACCATGACAGTGAAGAGGTGAGGCTGATAGCCAGGTATTCACGGCTGTTCTGATCAAGTTAAGGGAAGGGAGGGGTCCAACTGGGATAAGAGCCATGTAAATAAGGCTAGACCATAAGACAATGAAAACTCTCCAGTGTGGTTAGTACAGGGTAAAGGATCAGAGAAAGGTGTGAGTATGTAAACGAGGTCTGAATGAAGTGGCTCAGAGGGCAGGCTACAGCATCTGAATTAACAGATCTAAAGAAAAGCTCCCTGGAAGAGCTTTCTGTGCAGACAGTGATGAGAAAGGGAAGAACAGCGAGCGTGGGGGAGGGGTGGGACTGAGAAGGTGCTGCCTGGTCCAAACGTCAGCCAATGAAGCAAAGACAAACTCAAACTCAGCCAGGGAGGCTGGAGAGATGGCCGAGGAGTTACGTGCACTTGCTATGCAGTCGTGAAGACCAGAGTTGAGATCCCAGCTCTCACATCACAGATCAGGCATCCTGTGGATTGCTGTGACCCCTGTTCCAAGAGGAGGGAAGACAGGAGGATCACTGGGTTGACTTTCAGCCTAGCCCGGAAAACACAAGCCGGGTGTAAAGAGACACTGCTTCAAAAGAATAGCCAGGATGATAGAGGAGGAAAACTTTTGGCCAACATGTGTACCCCAAATCACACATGTGCACGCACTCACATAATCACATACACACAAATAATTGCATAAGTAAAGAAACAGATAACAAAGTTACAGCAACAGGATGTGTCTTGCTAGCATCAACTGTCAACTTGACATGGCCTCGAATCACCAGAAACAACTGTGTCATGTTTCTTTGATGGTAGACATTCTGACTGGGGGGAGAGTGTCCCTGTACTTTAGATTTGCATTTCTCTGGTTGATAAGAATGTTGAACTATTTTCATGTATTTATGGCCTTTTTAAACTTCTTTTATGAAGCCTATATTTAATTTATTTGCCATTTATTCAATGATTTATGCATTCTTTTGGTAGTTACTGTTTTGAGTTCTGTATTATGGATATCAACTCTTTGTCACATGAATAGCTGGAAATGATTTTAACCGATGTTGTGGACCGTCTCTTCATTCTGGTAGCTGTTTCCTTGAACACGTAGAAAGCTTTAGGTTTGACGTAATCCTGTTTGTCAGTTGGTCATCATCATCAGCATCAGCATCCTGAGTTACTGGAGTCCTATTTGGGAAGTACTTGCCTGTGTCGTGGCTAATTGAAGTGTCGTCCTTCTTTTCCTCTAGGAATTTCAGAGTTTTAGATTTTACATTAAGGTCTCAGATCCATTTTGAAATGACTTTATGCAGGGTGAGAGAGAGGGATCTAGTCTTAGTGTTCTACAGATGAATATCCTGTTTCCCAGCACCGTCACTGAACAAGATGTCTGTGTCCAATATGTGTTGTTGACACCTTTGTCAAGACTTACCTGATGGTGGCTGTTTAGAGTTAGTTCCAGCCTGTTGGCTTTTGTGGCTGCTTTTCACCTGTGTCATGTTGGTCTTGTCACTATGGCTCTGTAGTGTAATTTAAGGGTAGGTTTTTGGATACCACAGCAGCAATTGCACTATTATGGAATTTCTAGTAGGAAAAAATTATCTTAAACTATGAATAGTAAGTCAATACACCATCCTCAACTAACCCCATGTCTGGTGTCTGTCTCTACTTGAACCCATAGGCCCTCTGGGCAGGGACTAGGACTTCAGGCTTTGATTTTCTAAAAAAAAAAACCAAAATTTATTGAGCTTTTGTAATTTCATACAATATTTCTTAATAAAATTTAGACCCTCTCCTCATCCATGCCCCCATCCCCCCACTGGACCTCATGTATTCTGTGATACATACTAAGTCCTATCCAGTCAAGTACCAGAATGTCCTTTGGTGCAAATTCAAACACTGGAGTCTAGTCAGCCATCTAGAGATCGTAAATAAGGTATAATCTCCCTCTCCCAGCAGCAATCAGTCTCCCAGAGAATACACATCTGAGAGAAGCCCAGTCCTAGGTGACACACCTGCAGTTGAAACTCTACACCTAAGGCTCATGGAACATAGCAGAACAGGGAGTAGAGAGAAAACTAGTGCACCCCTCAACTCTCCACAGTAAATCTTCCTTATACAACAGAGTACCATGCACACAGAAGGCCACAACTGGCCGAGTTTTAGAGAATAAGAGACATCAGAGTGTGTATCCTTGGATAGGACTCCTATATTAAACCTCGCTCACCCATGGCTCAGGGACCATTGCAGAAGAGGGGGTGGAAAGATTGTAAGAGCCAGGGTTGGTACATGAATACAGGGAAGCAGAGGCTTTCAGGCCACTGGAGGCTTGCTCATGTGAACGTGTGGCAATGGTGGCATCACGCATAGGACCCATGCTAATTCAATCAGACAAGGTCCACAGGGGAGGAGAGAAATGGGTGGTGGGCTAGCTCTAGACTTCAGACCTTTCTGTCCTGTCTTCCACTTCAAGCACCTCCATGTCTGTCTTGATATAACCTCAGTGGCTTAGCCCCAGGTGACAAGTCAGTACCTAGCATCTTCTGGGACACGAACATGCACCCCTCACGAAGATAACACGTTTCCATATTTCCCTGTGCTGCTCCACACTAAGATGGCCTTCTGTTTCTGGACAAGGCCTGAGCAGTAGAGATGCTTTAACCAAACTGCCTAACTTGCCACTGGGATCTATTGAATGATTAGTCATTTTTAAGGAGAACAGGCCTGGGTGCTAGCTTCTGGTGCTGCCTTCATGGTACAGAGACCAGAGAGTGGGAGAGAGCAGCACCCTTCCTAACCACTGAGTACCCAAAGGCCTGTGATATCTGCCCCCATCCTTGTGACCCTCTGAAGCGGAGAGAGCAGAGCTACCTGCCTCAGTTTTCAGACTCCATTTTAACTGCACTTGTAAGTGCTGTCAAATAAAAAACAGAAAAAAAATAACCCACAAAAGTGGGCCTGAGAGGTTTGTCAGGTAGGAGAGGAAATCTCAATTTGTAAGTGCTGCATAAGTCAAATAGAAATAGAAAAACATAACCCACAAAAGTGGGCCTGAGAGGTTTGTCAGGTAGGAGAGGAAATCTCATGATCTCTCTCAACACTTTTCAGGACCTCCCTTCAAAGCCAGGCCTCGTCCAAACTCTACAGTCTAACCCTCCTAAGGACCACAATGCTTGGCTCCTGGAGGTTAGTTACAGGAGCTCACTGTTTTTTCCACAGAAAGTTCACTATCCTATCAGTAAGTCAATGATGCTGGTTACATAATAAATGAAGGCCAGTGAGCACCTCTGGTGTCCAAATTCTCCCGAGGACACCCCAGGTGAGCTTCTTCTTGCTCAGCTGTGCCGTGCCCTTTGTGGTCTTCCTGTGAGGAGAGCAGAGCTGTTCAGTCTTCTACAATCGAACAAGATGCTGAAAATCAGTCCTTCACTGTGGTGAACCATTCTAGAGACTTAAGCTCCTGAAAGAGAAGCCCCAACCAGTAGAGGCCACATGTGCAAAGTCTCACACCTTGAGAGGGAAATAGAGACATCCTAGTAGATGCTCCATCTGTCTATACTGATAGGCTTTCTGGTCCTGCTCCCACCAGTGACCAAAGTTATCTACTCTCCTAAACACTGAGAACACAGGCTTTATTCTATATGTACCAGCCCAGCAATGTGGCCACCACTCTCTTTGTAACACTCTACAATTTCTAGCCCGCAGATTTTCCATTTCTAGGATAGATGCGAAGGATTTGGGTAGCACAGCAGAGTCATGTTGTGAACCCCTCATTTCCAGGGGCGTGGTTTCCTCCAGCAAGCCCATGGAGCAGGTACCACAAGCTGTATTTTCACCATTTAGCTTGGATTCACACTCCACATCTCAGAGGAAGAAAAAGGGGCCAGTGGTAGCTGACCCCATCCTTCCACAATCCTCCTGCTATTTATCTCTCTTGTGTGTGAAAAGTTTCTTTTGAAGTCAGAACTGCAGGCATACAGAAAGAAGAAATTCAAGAGAACTGAATTCAGCAAGATTAAAAGTGGAGTTTTAATATAGCTGTAGCTGACACACGTCAAGGAGATAAAAGGAATGTTTTGGATTCTGAGAACAGTGCCCAGGCTATGAAGTACTACTTTTAAAAAACACATTATTTTGATTGAAATTTGTAGAGAAAAAAATCAATATAATCAACCACTCTAGTAAATGAATGCATCCAGGGAAGCTCTTGGCCTTTCAGTGTTCTTTTTTAAAAGACAAAGGAAAGAATGCTTTCACTGAAAGCATTTTTTCATGTCCTCTAACAGGAAATACTTCTAAATGTATTTAACCTAAAGAGTTTTCATTTTTCCAGCTGTTTTTTCCTGGAACTATTTCTACTCAACAAACTTTATTAACCTGAAATGAAGCCGGAAAGTTAGCCCATTAGAGACTTCGCTGCAAAAGGGCATCAGAGTCTAAAGGTTTCAGTAAATAAAAATTTGGCAGTGACCAGTTAATCTCTCTCCACAAAAAAGCAGTCACACTAATGCTTCTCCTCTATAGAGAAAGAAAATGTGAAATTCTGAGTCAATTCAGCATTTAGCCCTTCTCGACAGTGTTTGCTCCCGAACTACAGAATGAATGTTCAAGGGTTTCCTCATAAAATAAGTATTTTGGAAAATGGGTTTAAAATCTGAGTTCGGTTTGTATATGCTGAATTTAAAGTAATCCTGAGGTATCTTCACAAGGAACTTTCTGAGTTTTTTGAGACCTGTAATTATGAAGAAAATCTTCAGTCGGGAAAAACTTTTTGTTACAAGAAGCGTGTCATGATACATTGTCACTATTGTTGCTGTGAACCAGGAGGAGGACAACCTGGGGCTTTTTCAGTTCATTGCATCCTAAATCACGACTGCAGATAAAACCTTGACGCTGATATTTTATTTGATTTCCTCTCAGGGGAAAGAAGTCATACATCAGGGACACCAGAGAAGAAATGATTTCTGGGAGAAGTAATGGATTCATTTCCAGAGAGACGTTAAAGTGCCTGTGAGGTAGTCAGGGATCACCTGATGATCTACTGCTCTGATCTGAATGCAGAAAAGCAGTGTAGACTTGGCATGGGGGCTTGATGAAGTCAACAGGACAGGAAGGGGGGCACTGAGTGACAAGATGCATGTAGGGAAGAGATGTGACAGGGATAGAGGGAGAAGACTATTGTGGTACGTGAGTGACCTGGTGACAACCAGAGAGGTACTCCTGTAATAAAACCAGTCCCTTCCGTTAGACTCTAATCCAGCTAACAAAGTCGGGGAGGGGCCAGGAGTGACATTTTAGTAGTGGAAACTAAAAAAGAGCCATCACTACAGATCCCGTGTACAGTCAAAGAGTAAAAGTTAATACTAATTCAGTTACGCACATACAATAGTGTGGATGAAATCGACTAAAACGTGCTAGATCCCATATGTCCTGGTTACTTTCTGTTTCTGTGACAAAACCCTGACCAAAAGAAATTTGGGGAGGAAAGGTTTAATTTCATCTCACACTTCCAGGTCACAGTTCATCACTGAGGGAAGCCAAGATAGGAGTTCAAGGCAGGAACCTGGGGCAGAAACTGAAGCAGAGACCTTGGAGGAACGATATGCACAGGCTTGCTTCCCCCAGCTTGCTCAACACAACCCAGGCCCACCAGCCCAGGGATGCTACCACCCACCATAAGCTGGGTTCTCCTACATCAATGAGAAATTAAAACAATGCATCACAGACATGGCCACAGACAAAACTGATAGAGGAAATTTCCCAACTGAGATTCCCTCTTCCCAGCCAACTCCAGTGTATGTCAAGTCAGCAAATACCAACCAGCACAAAGTGGCTCATCTGCAGCAGTGATCTGATAGCCCTGCCTTTCCCTTGCGTTACCCCCCAGTTCCCTCATTTCTCTACCACTTAGCTCACTATCTACTGCTTGGTGTAATATATTTATGAATTTCTCAAATAAATGAGATTTCTCTAATTTCCATCCTCATCACCACTTTCTAAACTTGTGTCTTACCAATCTTATCATCAAAAATGTAAATCAAGGGGCTGGAGAGATGGTTCAGTGGCTAAGAACACTGACTGTTCTTGCAGAGGACCTGGATTCGATTCCCATCACCCACGTGGCAGCTAACAACTGTCCATAACTTAGTTCCAGGGGAGCCCCAGGGGATCCTGCAGCCTCCTCTCCTCCGCAGGCATTGCACAATGTGGGTGTACTTACCTACATGCAGGCACTACACTCATACACATAAAATAATAAATATTTTTAATGTAAATCATGTCTATAGAGAAAATAATTCAGTCTCTAATATTTATCCAGACTCCAGGTTCTTATTTTCATTCTAATTTTCTGAAATATTTTTTGTCCGAATGACCTACAATTAAATAAATTCATTTTCTTTGTCTCCCTCTGCTGACTTTACTACTGATGTCAGCAATCATTTTAATGTACCATTGTTCTCCATCTTGAAAGTCTAAAATGTTAATACCACACTTCTTTTCCCCTTAGTTTTTAAGTCCTAGACATTGCTTCTTTAGAACAGCTGAGACGCTGCCCTACTTTGCCTCATTGCTCCTGACTTGGGAGCTCATATTCTCATTTCAATAATTCAACAACCTTCTGAAATTTCGTTTTTCTTTATGGTTCTCCCACACAAATTTTCCTGTCACCCAAGTCTGCACACCTTGGATAAGGGAAGCATCAGAAACTAAAGTTGATTTAGTATGGCTGGGTTCTATTTTTCAGCCTTCTTTTTTATCCAAGATCATACCCATAATGTTGACCTGCTTTTTTCTGTTCTTGTTATTTGAACCTGAGGATTAGCTTCAAGATTTACCTTTGGATCTCAGTTTCCCGTGCCTCTCCTACGTAATGGAGTTTGTTTTATGCAACATTTTTCTAAATGAAATGAATTCAGTGCAAAGGAATAGATCACAATTCTAGGGCCATATCCATGGCTATCAAAATGTGGCATTTCCTACTGACTTGAATACACAAGTGCCTTTGATTTTTAGTACCAAGTAGTTGGGTAATTTTATTTCCCCCCAACCCCTGCCTTTCCTTCACATACATGGTACTGACGGGTTACGTGGTACTGGCTGGTTACGTGGTACTGACGGGTTACGTGGTACTGGCGGGTTACATGGTACTGACGGGTTACGTGGTACTGACGGGTAAGTGATTATGCCCAATGAGATTCATTGCCCTCTTCCTTCTTCTAAACCTCAGAGTCAGATAATTTTCATTTCCTCAAAATTAATCATGAAAACTTAAAAGTAGTGTGTGTATCTGCATCCTAAGTAAAAGTTCTACCTTGTGATCATGACCCACTCTCAGTTCTTATCAACTACCCACCTGTCAAGGTGATAAGTTTCTGGCTTTGGAGATTGGAAGAAGTGAAGTGAACCACTTTGATGGTTCTTCTGGTCTTCGTTCCTTTAGGTCCAATCTCACCTGCTCCAGCTCTGGGCACCAACTCACTCCCTGTTGTCAGTGTGAATGGAAGGCACATTTGTCTCTAGCTGCTTGTGGATACCCGGGGTGCTCAGCCATGACCTCCTTCTGTATTCCAGGAAGAACTCATCCCCTTGTTCTTATCTTGGGCAGCACAGTGTTTCTACCCATTGTGACTAGTCCTGCGGAACTACAATAATCCTTGTGATTTTTCTAACATTGTCTCCACACATTTGAAAAACGGTCGCCTTATTAGGTATTCATTAATACCAAATTTGATGCTTCTACATGCTTCCTTGGGGAACCAAATGGATACAATCACTTAGCGCATCATCCCGGGCAACTTAGTTAACTTTCATAAATCTGTAATCTTCATTGGTAAATAAGGGTCTTTTACTTATCTTTCAAAACTTTTGTTAAAAACAGAAGGGAGTGAACTTTTCTCCAAGCAGTAAACTCAAACACATGTAAGCAAAATGTGACAGGTATAATATCATAAAAGTAAATTTCTACATAGACAGAATGGAAAATATAATGGACAAACTGTGGATCGAACTTTCCATACAGTAGAAAAATTCATCAAATGTGTAGAGCTCATATTAATCAGTGTAAGAACTGGAAAGTGAATACGATAGAAAATTGCTGACACAGTCAGACAATAAGATGAAAAACACAAATGGATTTAACATTCTTTAAATGTCAGCACATACACCGTGTGCAAAGAAATGCAAATTAAAATCACAATGAAATACCTTGTTCTTTTTACCTATTGAGTTGAAAAACAATTAAGTAAGCTATGCCCTGATGAGGAATATGTCAGGTAATCCAAACCTTCACATATAATTGACAGGACTATGAATTGGTTTAACGCCTTAGAGTGAAATTTAACAATATCTAGTAAACAAATAAATAATGCTTACTTTGGCCCAGCAATGCTATTTCTAGGAACGACTTTTCCAACTCTCTGCATGGAGTGAACAAGCCTGAGAGGGCAAAGCTATCCATGAAGGCTCTGTTTTCAGTTCCCAAAGTTGGCAAAGCTTCAAGCTTCCATTCTCTTTGGCTAATGTGATATCTAACTTTCTCAACCTGATGGGTCTTAAGATCACCATGGAAACAAACCTCTAGGTAAGTGTGTGAGGGATTTTCTAGACTAAGTTAACTGAGGAGAAAAGACACACCCTGCTGACTGGGGAGGGGCTATCCCACTGGCTAAGGTTCTCAACCAAATAAAAAGGAGAGAGCCGAACACCAGCATTCCTGTGACCAGCTGCCTCAAACTCCCGCTGCCCTGACTTCTTCATGAAACTCTGTGGGAAAACAAACCCTTCTTTCCCAAAGTTGCTTTGTCAAGTTGCAAACACAGACAGTGTGAAGTCTTTTAGCTCTGACACCTGACTGAGTCAGAATGATGATTCTCGGCATTCCTCTCCTCGTGGGTTAATGAATTAGACCTCATCACTAGGGGAACGTGTGAGGTGAGAAAAGTGGTCAAGTGGGGCATGTACGGAGTGTGACGGCTGGTGTTCATTGCAAGCACGCTGATCCTTGACTTGCTGGCTGGGACAGCACACAGACACGAGCTCCGGACAGATGACTTATTGTCAGGTCTGGGTCCTGGCCAAAAGAGTCCCATGGTCAAGCACACCAGCCCGGGAGCCTGCAGGCTCTCTGAAGAGTCAACAATAAAGATGGTGGGGAGATGGCCTCTCCTTACCCTCCTTGGTTGCAATCTGTCAAGCCCTTCCCTGCATTATATGACCAATGCTGACCTGGGTCTGGTCTGACAGGCTCACACAAGCTGGGGGTGCTCAGGATCCCTGCCTGCCTCGGTTCTCATGTCCTGGATTACTCAGAGTTGGACCATGACTACAAGTAGCTCCTAGCTGATATAATTAGTTAGTAAATTATGAGAATTATATGACCATGGAAAACAGTAAGGCTGGGCTGGAGAGGTGGCTGACTCAACAGGTTTTAAAGGCACTTGTCACCAAACCTGATAACCTGAGTTCAACCTCTAGTACAACCTGGTGGAAGGAGAGGATCAACTCATACAAGTCATCCTCTGACCCCCAACATGCACAAAGTAAATAAAGAAAATTCTAATAAAAATGACGGTGTTTTATACTGTTATTAAGCAATATCCAAGATCATGTTAAGTGAAAAAGTAAGCTTCCAAGACTGCAGATAATAGCAGTGTTGGAGTACTAGGAAAACAGGGAAGGAATGAACACGTTCGCAGTCAACCCTCCTCCCCCCACACAGCAGTTCCTCATGGGCTATTGCTGGAAGAAGGCTGAAACAGTAATGCATCTTCTCTGGGGAGAATTCTAGGAAAATCGAGGAGGGGGACGTGTCATCGTGCAGTGCCATTGTTCCATTTCTGTTACTATGATAAAAGCACCCTGATAAAAACACCCCAGGGAAAGAGGGTTCACTATAGCTCATGGGTCGAGTTCCATACAGCAGGCAAGTAAAGGCAGCAAGAACTTAAAGCAGCTGCTCCCATCTCACCCACAGTCAAGAACAGGAAGGAAGAAATACAAGATGCTCACTGCAGTGCTCAGCTTGATTCCTCCACTCTTGAACAGTTTAGGACCCCTTGCCTAGGGAGTGGTGCTGCCTACAGTGAACTAGGTCTTCCCACGTCACTCAGACCCCCTGCAGGCAGACCCAATGCAGACAGTGCCCCACTGAGTCTCTTTCCGTGTGATTCTAGGCTGTGTCACGTAGACAGTTGAAGCTGACCATCACAGACAGCTTTTGGACCTGCTGGATTTTTTTCATAGTTTTTATTAATTTTTTAATTTGTGTTTGCTTTCAGGTTATTTTTTGCATATATAAGTGTGTGCAGGGTCCATGTGTGTGTGTATGTTTGCATGTGTGGGGGCACAGGTGGTGTGCAGGTGCACATATTCATGTGTACATGATGAAGGACATAATAGGAAATTAAGAAAAATGAGGATTTTAATCTTCTCTCTGCGTCTCAGCCAGCAATGTTTTGCTGCCTATCTTGTGGTTGTGACTCTGGCATCAGTCTAGCTACAGTCACTAGCTACAGTCACTCCTCTAGAGCCCCACCCCCTGCTTCCCTAAAGGTAACTTTCAACTCTTCTGTTTGTCGCAGACAGGGACTTTTTACACTTTTGTATCCTCAAGAACTAGACAAACCACTTGCTTTTGGCTGTTATCCAACTAATATGTAATTTGCCTGTACTTTAACCTGCTACCCAAGACACAAAAATGTAAGAACTTCCTCCCTTCGAGGTCCAGACTTTGAGACCAGAGTCCTCTGGACCAGGAAGCACCCCTGCTTCCTGAACATCCTCAGTGTCCCGTCTCATCTTTCCTGCCACAGATACATGCATGTGGAGGCCCAAAGCTGGCTTCTGGGTGTCTTCTCCAGTCTCTCTCCACTGTAATTATTGTAGCAGTATCCCTTTGAATCTGAAGCTCACCAGCTCTGGCTAGTCCAGCAGCTAGCCAGCAACTTGCCTGCTGATCCCGTCTATGCACCTCAAGAGCGGAAATTACAGGTAATCACCTGCCCAGCTTTTATGTGGGTTCTGGTGCTTTGAACTGCAGTTGTTATATTTGTGTGATAAGCACTTTATCAGCCAAGCCATCTCCATAGCCTCTGAAAAGGAAATGCTTTACTGAAACTTTCTGCATATATCTCATGAGTATAAGAGATGCTCAGAGGCCATGAACTTGCTCACAGTCCTCACATCATTCTATTGGCAGGACCATCCTGGTTCCCTTTTCCACAGGATAGAATGATGCTTTGAGCGGTGTGGTGGACTCGGGAAGAGAGCAGTCCAGGGGATGAATGGTGGACGGACTGCAGTCGCTCAGAGGACTGATGGTACACCCAAAGTCGGGATGCTGAACACATGGGGTTAGTGACTGTAAGGAACTTGAAAGAGGAATTCAAAAGCTTGTTCTCAAGGAGGCAAAGAAAAGGATCTGAAAAATTGCAGGACTGCAGGCAAAGTTCCCTGTGCTGCTCAGCTCTGTCAAAGTACTCCTTTCCCCGGAGAAAGGGAAATACGAACTCATATCCTTAGAAAACTGGGAATACCTGCAATGTGACAACATCTCAGAAGCCGGATTCAGCTTGGCGTGCTTCTGAGATTGATATCACATTGCAGGGATGCCGGACCATTCCCAAATCCTGTATCAGTATGTGTTATGAGTATGTGGCACTGTTGTGTGATACTGTCCTGTGGAGATGTGGCCAAACATGTACTCACCCCAGTTAGGGAGCCAACAACAGACCCAAGTCAGGGCTCCACCAAAGCCCAGCTTGGTGACCCAGTGAGTTTTACTGGGGTTCCTTACAGGAGTGTGGGTGAGGGGCTATTTACAGGCAGAAATGACAAAACACCTACTTCATCAAAAGCACACCCAGTATGGGCGACAGCTCACAAAAACAGGAAACTTGGAGAGCATCCTTTCCAGCAAGTTAGTCTGAAACTCTTGTGGGCAGTTCTGCTGGTCTCTACTTCTGTGAGGCAGCTTGGCTCATCCCAGGATCTCTCAGCTGCCCTTAGGGCTTATATACCCTTGAAGAGGGAGGGGCTTAATGAACCTGGTCAATTTCAGGTTCTTCCAAGCCATGGAGTTACTTGCTCCTGGCCTTAAGAGCTTCCCTGCAAGATGGAATATTTCATTTCCCCTCAGAACATCGTGTGGCTTACCTCCCTTCAGATATCCTGTAATTTACCCATTTTCCTTCCAAGATGGAAGGTTTTGTTCCGGATAAAATTGCTACATAGCAAGTAGTGCTGTGTTTTGGATGTGTCCTGAAGGTCCACGCTCCTGAACTCCAGCCCCAGCGCAGAGGTATTGGGAGGGACCTGCAAGGCGTGACCGAGCAAAGAGAGCTCCGTCTTCATTAGTGGACCCACACTTTTACTGGATGCTCATCTAAAGAATGGGCTTCTGACAAAAGCAAATTCACCCTGCTGTGGTTCAGATGTGAAATGTCCCCACAGGCTCATGAGTGTGAACACTCAGTCCCCAGCTGGTGGCCCTATTTTGAGAGGCTATAGATATTCAGGGCATGGGACCTAAACAGCAGAAGTGGGTCACTGGCAAAGGACATAATGGTGACCTCCCCTTCTGACTCCAGTCTGAGCTCTCTGCTTCCTGTCTTCTGTTCTGGGAGAGGGGGTGAGGACAGCCATACACCCCACCACCATGAACTCTGGCCATATCTTTCCTACCAAGATGGACTATAACTTGTGAAACTCCGAGCCCACAGGCCTTTCCTCATACCTTAGGGGAGTCTGTCAGGTATTTTATCACAGTCAGGAGGAAAACAGCTAGTGTGCTTGCACTTGGCCTGTTTGTACTTGAGTGCCTTCTCGGCATATGGTGCCTCTGGTCAGGGGATGCAAAGCAAGAAGATCCTCACCAGACACGGTCTCTAGATCTTAGACGTCCAAGCCTCCAGAGCAGTACACTAAATACACTTCTAATGTTTACAAATTACTCAGCCTGTGGGGTTGTTGTAACGATAATACAAAACAGGAGCTAGAGAGATGGCTCAGTAGTTAAGAGGACTGGCTATTCTTGGAGGAGACCTGGGTTTGAATCCTAGCACCTATATGGCAGCTAACAACCATCTGTAACTCCAGTTCCAGGGGATCCAACACCCTCTTCTGACTGGAGGCACTGCATGACACAGGTGCACTTACATACATGCAGGTGTTACACTTATACACATAAAAAATAAAGTTTTAAAAAACAATAACAATAATATAAAACAGGCTAGGATAGTGTATGTGTGGGGGGGGCGGGTGTCCTTACAGGGGTGTGTGCATGTCTTAGGAATACATTTTGTATGACTAAGAATAACCACAGCAGACAAGATAGGCGACTTGGTTTAATGTGTACTGGCAAAACTATTTCTGTCAGCTTATAACTTTTGGGAAATATTCATACACAAAATATAAAATACTTTGGTAAAACTACAGCTTTAAAAGAAATCAGTGCCTTGAACAGGCATATTTTGTGCTAACCAGTTGTAGGAATAATAGTCATATATTATGGTTTTAGGAAAGGAAAAGTAGACTGTCTGCCTACACATTTACTACACTGGAAACATGCCCGCTGTTTCCAATCACCTCCTCTATTATTCCAAGGGGGTTACAGCAATGACCTCAGAACCCGAAGCAATTCTTTGTCTCCTTTGCTCACAGGCTCGTACCGCACCGACTGAGTGGGACTGTGCTTGGTGGTAATGCTAGAGCAGAGTGACTCCAAAGACTGGCTGGGAGAGAAGAGCTGATAAAGAAGAACTACACCAGGTATGTGAATCCACAGCCTGCAGCAACCAGAGGCCATGGAAGGTCACACACTGCAGTGGCCTCTGCTTCAAGGCTGCTTGATGGCCTAGTCCTGCCCACGCTTTCCACAGGAAGCAAAGTGGGAAAGACTAATATTCCAGAAATGAAGACCCAGCTTCCTGTTACTCTCCTCTGCAGACTGCCATCCACAGGGCCTTTCTTACTTGACATCGGAACAGAATCATATGTCATGATGGAATCAGAGGAAAATGTCGGGAACCAGCCACCAACATGAAAACCACTAATTTAAACAAACAGCTGAACCACTTGGACATCAGCAGAGTTGCTTTCCAAGGTCCTGAGAACCTGTGGTCTGGCACTCTGCTTGATGGAAGGAGTTATCCTGTTGTAAATATGAGTGGGTCCCAGTACCTAGAAGCAGGGACGAGGCATGGGGAGGGGCTATGTCTGCCCTGCTGTCAGCTGCCCCACTGTGCGCCCTCCTCACAGTCCATCAGTCATGAACAGCACAGGCATGATCATCAGTAGGCATTCGAAGACCACCTTCTCCCCAGTCGGCTTATAAATGTTTTTACAAATGGATTACAAACAGCAGAGATACGGATCAGTTCACCCAGCACTGTGCTGAGGTCACCTCCAGGGGAAATGGGGAACCTGTCTATAAATCAGAATAGCACTGTGCTAAGGTACAAAAACGGCCATCCAGGAGGAACACCTTATTCACTTGAAGCTGTAAAGAGTATTAGGCAAGCAAATGACACTTAGTTCCCCCTGTTACAAAGTCAGTACTGCCTAAGGGATAGGGGCCTGGGGTAATGACTCCTGCATCCAGATGGGAGAGCTGCAGCAGGGCTCATGAGCAGCATGTCTGCCTCCCACAGGAAGAGAGGCTTCAGTGCCATGGTGTCTTCCCATGATCTCTGGGTCCCACCAGTGCATGGCACTGGTCAACAGGCACCTGTAGCTAAATGACCTTCAGAGGCTCCCACCTCCATGGGAGTCAGACAATCACACGCAAGCATCCTCTCCTGCAGACCCAATAACAGCATCTTCTTCCGTCATCAGGCAATGTGGCCCAGTTTGTTTCTATGTAGAGCTTTGCCAAGTGTATGGTCCCTGAGCTCTCTCCCAGGGTGCTAACCAGCTGTAGCTTGGAGAGTCTGCTACTTCCCTCAAAGTCACTCACTTAGACCCAGCAGGAGACATTGTGCGACAGCATCTTCCTCCGTCATCAGGCAATGTGGCCCAGTTTGTTTCTATGCAGAGCTTTGCCAAGTGTATGGTCCCTGAGCTCTCTCCTAGGGTGCTAACCAGCTGTAGCTTGGAGAGTCTCTGCTACTTCCCTCAAAGTCACTCACTTAGACCCAGCAGGAGACATTGTGCTGAGCCTGCAGTGTGTTGCATGACCCCCAACATCCCTGCAGCAGCAATGGAGGGGAGCTAACAGTTTCCCATCAGTCTCACTTTGCTGTGGAGACAGAGAATCGATCTCCTTTATGTCATCCATGGCTATTGGAACTGGATTTCCTCCAGGCAGCTATGAGAGGTACCAACTTCTAAATGAGAATTGTGCTTGATACTGTATTTACTCTATATATGGGGTGCTGCACTCTGTGGTGTTTGGTGACTTTCGTAGCAAACTCAGAGTGTTTCAAGGCATGACAATGAAGCAGGAGCCTAGTGGGTCACAGATACAAGGTAGATTTACACAGCTCGATCTCTGAATCCATGAGATCCACATCCATAGATTCAACCAACTGCAGGTCAGAAATGTTCCAAAACAATGGATAATGGATCCGTATGTATCAGACCCAATTTATAGACAGTCTTGTCTTTGTTCCCACATGATAGGACTTAAGTGTTCACAGTGATCACGTTGTATTAGATATTTTAAGTAATCTAGAAATGAAGTAAAGTACACAAGGAAAAGTGTCCAAGTTGTGTGCAAATACTACATCATTTACATACTCCGGGTGAAACCGTTGTGCTTTGTCACCCCTGGGGTCCTGGAACCAGTCTGATGAAGAAACTGAGGAATGACTATTATTTCAGAGAAAATTTGAAGGTCATAAAAGTATCTGTGCTCCTACCTACTAGAGAAAGGTAATGCGGTACCGGTCAAATTCCACATGCATAGACTCTTGGTACCCTGTTCATTCTGAGTCCATCTGTCTGGGGTAAAGTCTGAGATACTGCCTCTCAAATAAGCACCCAGGTGTTGCCCTCTCTGCGGGTTGGTAGGCCATGTCTACAACAGCCGTTCCAACCTCCAGCCTGAGCTCTCCTCTCATCTATCACATGCACAGGGACACTGTTCTGCCCAGAATCTCTCTCGACCATGGTGAGCTGCAGCTACAGCACCTTTCCCAGGATGCGCTGCTAAGGCAGCAGGAGAGAAAGGTCCTCATCTGAGACGTGGACTCCTGAGCAACAGCACACCCTGGACTGGCACCAGCAGCGTCATCCTTCACACCTGCCTTGCGCTTTGGTCCTCCGTGCCTCACTTCAGCAGGATGCAGAAGTAGAATTTGTGAAGTGCAAAATGCGGTTCTGATTTCAGTAGCAACCAGGAAGCAAAAGCAAAAGGAATTGAGTGGCTGCAGGGCCCAGGCTTGGCTTCCCAGAGGAAGGGCATCCTGAGTAAACTGCAAGCAAGCTAGTGCCCACTGAGCTGGCAGGTGCCAGGCCAGGGAGATGCAGGTGTTCAGAGACCCGTGCTAAGGGAGAGACCACCAGGGAGGGAGCACCTGCGGATCAGCCAGAGCACACAGCACCGGAATAAACAAGAACGTTGATGGGATGCTGGCTCTGCAGGGAGGCATCCTGAAGCTATACTCAGTCATGAATGTACTGAAACAATGGGAAAAGGAGGAGCCGGGGTAGCACTGAAGGACGAAGGCCAGTCCAAGAAGGGGTGCCGCCTCGCTGCCCAGCCTGTTCGCAGCTCACGTCTGCTGGACTGAAGCAGCTGAGAGAAGAAAGTCTGACGAGGTTGAGTCTGAGGTAGACCGGGCAGATACGATGAAGTTATCCACGTGGGTGTGAGGCTGGGACTCCCAGATGGCTTGGCAGGGGTCTCGACAAAGCCAAGATGCGAATGAATTCACTTCATCTCACAGCACCTAGTGCCTTCCATGTGGACAAGAGCTCCAGGTGGAGAAAGGAAGCCCTGAGGGGGATGGCCACGTGACTTCTCCCTGTTCCCCAACTGCAGAGCAGGAGAGCCTACAGAATCCAGTGAGAGCGACATGCTGCCTGCATGGATGAAGAACCATCACCATGGTCTACCCAGTGCCAGATGTGCTGCTGAACTGCTCGGTGCTCGTTATCCAGACGGAAAGGAGATTAACAGAGAGGATCCTAGGGATTATTCATTGACTGGTCAGAGCCCATTAGGAGATTCCCTGCAAAGATTACTCATTCAACAATTAGAGATATAGAGGATGATGTGGGCTGTTCAAATGAGGATGAGATGGACTTCCAAATGTGTTAGGCAGGTCCTTAACACCATCTTGGGCTCCTTTGCTTCCATGACAGCTCCAGGGGTGTGGGTAGGATGTTTACTTTGGTATGTGAGTAGCGAGTACCCTTGAAATTTAGAAACATGAAGAACTAGGGCATGTCTGGCATTTGAATCATTCTGCTTCATGGGTATGACTCTGCTAAGTTGGAAATGGATGTGACAAACGTGTACCTCACCGGCACTGTTGTTCCATACAGGCTGAGAGGTTAAGATGCTCTAAACAAAAGTTCCTAGAAAGAAGCTTCATCCTACACAGAGCCTTCTACAAGACTGATAACTCATTAGAATCTCAGCGATGTAGAAAGGTCAATGTGTTGCAGGTCCAGAGCCAGATTATTTTGGGCCAGCTTTACCTGTCTTAGTAGTTATTTACTGCCCACCCCTGCATGCGACCTAATATCCTTGTAGCTATTAAGTTAATCCCTGAGAATGTATGAATGGACCCAAATGACTACCAGTCCATAAGCTAAGAATGCTACCCATAGCATCTGCAGTCTCTAATGTCGCTTTACTCTAATTTTCCTTCCTGATATTTCCACTAGTGTATTTCAAAGGTGTTTCTCTTTGTTCTAAAAAACTTCATAAAACTGCTATTCGTTTGGAGCATGGTAGGTAGTGAAATTTGACCCTCTATTCCTGATTCATGGTCACTCATGTTGGATCCAAAAAAATGTATTATTGTCTATGAGGTGAGAGCTGTATTTGCATGAGCCATGACCTTCTTCTCTAAAAAAGGTCCACATATGCCCATGGGTGTGTATTCAAGCTACAGGCCAATCCCTAAGCATGGAACCAGAAAGTCTTAGCTTTAGAGCAAGTCTATGGCACTTTCCTCGTTGGTCTGTTGTGTCTCTGGCTAATTCATGCACCACCCAGAAGGGCCGGAGAGGGCCTGTGTACTGCTCAGCTGACAGGTACTACCCGCCACTAGGAACTCACAGAGAAAATGAAACAGCCACAGGGCCTATGCGGAAAAACTGAAATTAGCCAAAAGTATTTTCTTAATGGGGAGGAAATGGAGATGTTTATGCTCTTCCCTTCTGTGGTGACCCAAACTGTAGGGCGATAAACAGCTATTTTCCCATAGTTTACCTGGCTTAGAGGCAGAGTTGTTTGGTGATGGTGGTAAGTGTCCCCATAGGAAATCTGCAGTTCTACAGTGAACACCGTTTGCTTTTGCTCACTGGCTCACACAGGCTTCCTGTGGCAGCGCTTCCAGAGAGCCTTGCCTGGGAGAGGAGCTGATGACTGTGCTCCCAGAGCTTGCTCAGAGCTGCTGTTCCCGGGATGCCTTGCAAAAGCTCTCAGCCTAAGTGTCAGTCGTGATGCTTAGAGCAGTGGTCATTTCCTATGGCAAGGAGCCGTGAGAACATCAGTGATGGTGTTTGCTGCCCTTGGGTTTTAGCAGGCAAAACGCAATGTGCCTGTGAGGAAACACTTAGCTTCACAGTGCAAGGCCAAGTTGGAGTTTTAGGGGTCACCGTGCCAAGTTTGGAACTTGGGTCTTTCAGGCGACAGCTCCTCAGGCCTCCAGTGCAGTAGAAAGTGCCTAGGCACTGAGATTGGAGCCAAAAGTCATTTCACGCCATCGTTTTCCAGCATCATGACCTTGCAAAGTTGTCTGACGTATCAGCCTTGGCAACTTCATCTGCTCAGTGGGAGAGCAGTAACCCTAAGAGTCACTTTAACTGGATTAGGTGAGTAGGAGGTCAAAACTACTTTTTGGTTTTTTGTTTTGTTTTGGTTTTATTGTTGCTGTTGCTGTTTCTTTGTTTCTTGGTTTGAGACAGGGTCTCGTGTAGCTCAGGCTGGCTTAAAACTCACTACCTACTGCGAAATTCTGATCTTGACCTTGATCTTCTAATCATGCTGCTTGTATCACCCAAGTGCTAGGTTTATAGAGGTATACTACCATGCCCAGTTCGTGTGGTGCTAGGGATCGAACCCAGGGCCTTGTTCGTGTTAGACAAGCACTCTACCCACTGAGCTACATCCCCAGCCCAAATCAAAGCTTCTTAAACAGATAGTCCAAACAGTATAGAGATGTCAATCTAGAGGCAGTGGAGGGAGAAAGGGAGGAAGGGAGGGAGGGAGGGAGGGAAGGAGGGGGGAAGGAGGAAGAAAGGAAGGAAGGAGGAAGGAGCGAGGGAGGGAGAGAGGAAGGGAGGGAGGGAAGGAGGGAGGGAGGGAGGAAATAGGAAAGATGAGAAAGGAAGGAAGATGGGAAAGAAGTAAGGAAAGAATGAAGCAGGAAAAGAAGGAAAGAAGGGGAAGGAAAGGAAACCATTCTACTCTAGTTCATGATCTGTCCTTTACAGACATAATTAATCCATCCCAGCATTATCCCACTGATACTACACTTGATCTGGGGATATTTTCCAACATGAAGTTTGAGAGTCATAATAAGATATTGAAATTAAACTGATTTGCCTTCCTTTAATTACTTGACCTCAAATTCTAAAGTGTTTTCTTTTTCTTTCCTGGTGTATGTTGGGGGAGATTAACTGCTGGTGATTTTTCACGCTTTACTTACTTATAATCATGGTTTCTTTGAAGAGTCGCCCTCCCCTGAAGAGTGGTAATCATGAGGTAATAAAGAGTGCCCCAAACTCCCCAGGGGCTTATCTTTTTACCTGTTAGTTTTTTTCAGACACAAAATAACTTCTCTGAGTTCCCCTGAAGACTTGACATGAACTTCTAATTAGCTTCTGCACTGCTCCTTTGGTTAAATGTAAGATTTCAATCTAGATTCTTTGACACCAGCATTGCAGTTCTTCCAGTCCTTGGCCCATACGTCCTGAAGGATCTAGCAACCAAGGTTTGGAGTCTGGATTTCTGGAAAGCATTCTAGAGAAATGCCATGGTTTGAAAACTTTGGAAACAGAGAACTGCATCTGGGGCTGGTGACAGGTGCACGTTAGCCTTGGGGCAATCAGCATGGCCACATGATCAGTATGAGAAACAGAACCGCACAGAACTGCCATGGCCCAAGGGGCCCACAGGCCAGGTTTGCCCTTCTCTAGCTGAGCTGAGCTTTATTAGAGGAGCTTCATGCTTCTGCCTCTAACTCTGGGGCTATTAAATGACATCATTCTTCACTTCAACACACTGAGGGACAGTCCATGTCCTTCTCAAAGAGCAGCTTCTGGTAGCATCAATCCACCAGCACTGTCCGCCTTGATTCAGGTGATCTGACATCCACCTAGATGGTCCCTCCTGTAGCCCTGCCTCCATGCCTTGACCCCTCCTACAACCTTCTTCACCACCCTCCAGCCAATTCACTCCCATCACCAAGACCCAGGAATTTCATGCCAGTAGCAACAACTGGTTACAAGCTAAATAATTATATACCCCATCTCAGAGTTTTAAGATTGGTGGGGGGAGTACTGGCTGGTGTGTTAATTTTCACTAACCAAAACTTACAAGCCTGACTTTTAAAAATATTGTTCGCTCTCCTAATATCCTTGATTTATTCCTTATGCAGCTTTATGGGCAATTATTATAATCAGTCCCTTGGATTCACTTGCAAATTTCTCTTCCTCCTCACATTAATTCAGTGGCCAAGCCAAGCTGCATACCTACGCTGCATTACTGTATTTCCAGTTGAATGTGACGTCTCTGTGATAAGTAATAGTTTAAATCCAAGCTCAGTGGTCTCAGGTGTGCCCTTAGAAACCGATGGCTACATAGATTCTCTCGCCCACCGCTTTCCACTCCTTCTAGATTAGCATTTTACAGCCACTGCCACAAGGATTTGCAGCAGCCCTTGGCTTCTCATTATGAGAATGTGGAGCATTCAAGAGCTGGGTCTTCCAGGTCATTGGGTCACGCTCTTAAGGTAGATGGTGAGACCCTTTCTTCTCCGCTTTCCACCCCTGAGCTCCACAGAC
>NW_008332089.1:661668-662766 GCF_000622305.1 Nannospalax galili
ATATATATATATGGTCTAGTGGCTCTGAATCATCTACACCTGCATGCAAATACAGTTGATGAAGTTCTAAAGTCTCCAGGATGAAGAGAGGGAAAACAGACAGTGGGACTTGTCTGGGATACTCAAGGGCAAATAACTCGAGATTTTTGTGGAACCAGAGTTCCTAGAGACAAAAATGACAGGAAGCCAAGTGTTGTGTTGGTAGGTATCCGGAAGGCATCAAAGCCTAACACTTCACCAAGGGGCTTAAAATGAAAAGGAAGTAAATGGAAAAGCATTACAATTGAGAAGAATAGATAAAAGTCTGCCCTGGAAGTGGACAGCTATCCTCCCAGAGGGCATTACAAGCATTTTTCCTGTGCAAAAAAGTATTTTGGGGAAAAAGATCATTTGTCCAGCCTAGTGTCCCTTGGAAGTTGGGTTTGGCTGATGGAGAGAGGTGGCCTTGAAGCCAACCCAGACCAAGCTTATCAAAACCAGAACAGTGGATGCAGTAGGCAAGGTCATGGCCCTACTCCCTGCTGATGCTGAATCTAGCAGAACAGCCTGAGTTGGCTCTACTGACCCCATGGGGTAGAGAATGTGTGACAGCCTCATAGCAGCTGCTCAGGATGAGAAAGCGGTATGGCTCATGGAGAATGACTGTAGGTCATAGAGCACAGAGCGCAGTGGTGTCACCATCTGTGCCATTGTACCCACATGGCTCTCTGACTAGAGCAATTGATACACGTGATATTGTATTTTCACACTGCATCAGACCCTTGTAATATTTTTGGTGGCTGCTAAATCCCAAGACCGCAGCTATGGACTTGGTATGGCTCTTGTTGGATCTTCAGATAGCCTGCCTGCCCTCTGTACAAGGTTCCATTATATAACAGAACCTGCTGAGCGTCTTAAGATTTTGGAAAACATCTGAAAAAAACATTGAAAGTGTCAGTTAAAAAGCTTAACTTCCAGCTGGCGTGGTAGCGCACGCCTTTAGTCCCAGCACTCGGGAGGCAGAGGCAGGCGGACCTCTGTGAGTTCGAGACCAGCCTGGTCTACATAGTGAGTTCCAGGACAGCTGGGGCTACAGGGAGACCCTGTCTCAAAAAAGAC
>NW_008332089.1:664515-669546 GCF_000622305.1 Nannospalax galili
AACAGCCACTCCCAGCCACCTTTAACCCTACCCACACTACCAAAACCATTTTGTCATGGTATTGTATGACTTTTCCTGGAAAGATACAATCAAATATCTATTTATCCCAGAAAGGGCACCAAACACAGACCAAAGAAATAATTCTACCAAAGTCTGGCTTAGTGAACCAATGAGTCCACTGGAGTTATTTATAGGACCATAGGTGAAGGGTCACGTACAGGAGCATAAGTGACTCAGAGGTGGCTGCATCATCAAATAGTCCAGAGCAGGATGGGTTAATGGTTTACAAAAGCTGCATCCTGTAGTCTCCCTGCACAGCTTGAAGGCAACTGGACACCTGGAGAGTCTCCTCTCCACAGCAATCACGTACACGCCGCCCTAAATACCTTTGGCAGCTTCTGCTTTCATTCAGAGCTTTGGTACTTACTGTCCTGCTCCTGGAATGGTCTTCTGTTCCTGCCTCTCTGTCCCACTTCCTTTAGATATTTCCAGAGAAAGCTTCTTGTCACTGGGACCAGTCTTGCTCAGTGGATCTAAAATGTCACCATTGTCATGTCTCTTCTTCCTGAATTAATTTTTCTTTCTCTCCTAGCACAGCTACATTTTCAATACATATTTTGCTTCTCTAACTGAGCTGGTATATGTCTCCATCCTGGAATGTGAAGCTCGTGTGGCTGGAGTTTGACTTTGGTTGTGTTACTGATTCCCCATCCATGTAATTGAGTGCAAAGAGAAGTCAGTCCTTGAATTCTAGCTCTCTGGAAGCAATTCCTGAACCCTTCAAACTTCTGGAGCGATGGCATTGTTGATGAAGGAATAAAGGATAAGCCATAGCCCATATTGGGATCAGGAAGCACTCACAATGACAGCTGTTGTGCTGGGCCATGTCTGTCACACTTGCTTTCTGTTTCCATCAGTGTTGACCCTAGTGAACTTCCATCCAACACTTGAAAGACCCAGGACTGGCCATTCACCTTGTAGGACCTATTCTAGAATCCAGCCTACAAGTGCTATATAGAATGACAAAGCTCATGCTTTAGTGGGTAAATTGTCATGTTTCATGGACTACTTAGGAAGTCATCAGATTCAGGCGTGAAATTATAAACAAGCTCTACATGAAGTGGACTTGAACTGCGGTATTTATCTGTGCCAGTCAGATTTCTGTTACTGTGACAAAATTCCCAAGGAAACACTTCGAAAGGAAGAAAGACTTATTTTCCTCCTGGTTTCAAAAGTCTCAGTCTACGGTCAGCTGCTTCTGTTGCTGTGTGGACCTGCGGTGACCACGGTCAGCTGCCTCCGTTGCTGTGTGACCTGCGGTGAGGCGGAAGGACGCTGGCAGAGTGTGTGAAGGCAACCGTTCCTACGGTCAGCTGCCTCCGTTGCTGTGTGGACCTGCGGTGACTACGGTCAGCTGCCTCCATTGCTGTGTGGACCTGCGGTGACTACGGTCAGCTGCCTCTGTTGCTGTGTGGACCTGCGGTGAGGCGGAAGGACGCTGGCAGAGTGTGTGAAGGCAACCGTTCTCTGTGGCCTCAGGGAGAGACAGCAGGGCTCAGGATGTGGATTACCCTTGCAGGGCCTGGCCTTGGGGTCCTGCTTCCTCCAACCAGGCCGACACCCATGGCCACCATTTCTCAGTCACACCAAGACAATAGGAGACCACCAATGGATAATTCACCACTGAAGTCAGAGCCCTGAGAGCCAATCCCCACCCCCACCTGTCCCCAGCAAAACAAGCATTTCACACATGAGCTTTCAAGGGGACACTTTGCATCCAAACCACAACATGTCTTACTTTGTAAGGGACACACATGTGAGATAAACGTGAGCCACTCAGAGCTGCTATTAATACCAGGATTAGTGTATCAGTATTTGTGAATTTATAACTTTTGTTTTAAAACAAAATAGTTTTAATCCACTCATATTTTAAAAATTCAATCTGTCCTTTTGTTTCAAACACTGCTATCTGCTAGTACACGATAATCTTAGAAAATTCCAATACTAGCCTCAAACGGGGAGGACCACAGGGGATGACAATTAAGAATCACTTACCTGAGCCCTCTCCTGGACAGCCTTTGGGAACCACACAGAACCTTTCCCAGGGAAGACACACTCTGTACTTTTAAAAATGCTGCAGAATGGTGATCTGCGGGTGAAAGAAAGAAAATGGACGAATAAAATTTCCATTGGAATAAGTGAAAAATAGAGGTTTTTCTATCTCTATGCAGATTTGCCTTCTGGGAAACCCATGACCACACAGTGAGGAGGCAAAGGCAGGGTGTTGGGAACAGTACAGCTTGCGTTCTAATGCGAGCCAGGTTTGCACACATTCCCAGCAGAGCTTGAGTCCCATTTATACCCTGTGTGACTCAAGTACAAATTTCACTGATATAATGTTGGTGATCAACAGTGAAATATTAAATTATGGCTTAGGACTGAACAGGGGCAGTTTATCAATTCTATTACTTGGAGAAATGTATACACACATTAATATTTTTCAGGCCCTTTTCCAGAATTGTCCAGCTATGAGAAACTGGTGAGATTAAAAAACAACTTTGACACAAAGAGATTTTTGGGCAACAGAACCAACTTCATCTTTTCCGATCTGCCTTTAAGGTCTGGGTCATCCATCTACATTAGAAATGGGAGTTTGGCTAATGAGATATTCCCACAACATGAGGGGAACTGAGTAAATCTCATTTAAGTTGTAATTTGAATTTAATGCCTTGTCTATAAAATAAACAAAGTATCATAAAATATTCAGTACATAGTGAATCAGGGAAATACAAAATAGTGCCCCAGCCTGCTTCACTCCAGCCAGAGTGTTTCCTGTTCACCTGGGTGCAGCCTCAGTGGAGCCGAGCTTCCCTGGAGCCTGGTGTGTCTCACAGCCCAGCTTCCTCAGAGCCTGCTGAGTCTGTTGGTCTGTCTTTCTTTGCCACTATTTAAATCCCCAGGTACCCATGCTTGAAAGTTGCTGTTTCCATATTTACGATGAATCTACTCACTCTTGGCAGAAAGCTTGGGGTTTTGCAAGTAGCAACTTTATTGTCCATGACTGACTCCTGAAGACTAGGTCTGGTATCCCTATTTAGACACAAAAATCTTTGCCCTTCCCAGAGTTAGGAGAGTCACATGCAGTCATCACATTTAATCACAGGACAGAAATCAGGTTCCTGTGGAAATCACGGACTTATGCTGCATTTAGTTGCAATGTCATCAGAAAATAAAATTGTGTTTGGATTTTTGAAATTGTGCCTGTCATCTTGAACCTCCAGCTCTCCCTTCTAAGGGCACGTGGGGTAGTGGGGAGGTACAGGCACTTATCATACCTGCAGTTCATGACTGAGTGGGTAAGCTCTGGACTCCTAGGGTTTAACGGCTTTTCATATAGACCAAGGCAGGATGTATCAGCGTCTCCTTTCAATTTGTGTGTGTGTGTGTGTGTGTGTGTGTGTGTGTGTGTGTGTGTACATGCAGGTTGAAGCCAGAAATTGATCTCAGGTGTCTTCTTCAATCACTTTCCAACTTATTTTTTGAGACCAAGTCATTCTCAGGGCCTGGAGCTCACTGACACAGTGGAGGTGTCTGACCAGCCCCAGGAGCGACCATCCTGTCTCTGCCTCCCCAACACTGGGTTAGACGTGTGCACCTTGCTTTCAATTTTCTTACCAGTGCAGCTAGAATTATAATGCCTCCCTCATGGAGGTGCTCTACAGATGAAAGTAGAGGATGTACTTAAATCAGTAAGTGCTGTCCCCAAAATATAATTCTCCATAAACAGTCAGAAATTATTACATGTATATATTTTGAGTCATGTCTTAGCAACTGGGTGTATGTGTATTTTTTAACAACACATCTTTTATAGTTGAGAGATCATAATTCCCTCTTTTAATGAGAAGGTATTCTCATGTAAAGAGCCTGGCAAATGGGTTCACAAAGCTGTTCAGTTGTATCCGTCCATAAACACAAGCCTCTATAGAAAGCCTCTTCCCTGTTTGCAGAAGCCACTTCTGGGGCCTGTAAACGCTTTCTCATGCTCTTCCTTGGTGGCCTGGAGCCCTGGGACCTTGGGAGTAGGGGGAGAGGGCATCCTGGGGCCTCCCCCCTTTCCTTTCCTCCTCCTAAACCATCAATGTTTCTGCTAAAATCCCTCCATTTAAAGGTGAGATAATCAGCTTTTGTTCCCTTGGTTTGGATCAAAGACAACTTCTGAGCAAAATACAAAGCCAGCCCTAGGCTGGGGCAGTCACCCCCTGATTGCCTGCAAAGAAAAGGACTATTTTGTGGGTTTCTTTTTCTTTTTTAATTCCTTTTCCAGGGCTGGCAATTCTCATGCCCTGGAAACCCCAGCAGTGGAACTCAAAAGTGTCTCCCAGAGACAAACATCTCCATTATGAAGAGAACAGGATTTGGCCTCCATCAGCAAACTGGTGGGCAATTTGGCACCAGCACCTCTCTTGCCGGGTACAGCCCCTTTGTACCAGTTCCTGGCACCTCCTTGAGTCCCTGCCCTCCTTCAGGCCTTCCTTCGCCACTGGACCTTACTAGCTCTGCTGTCTGGATGACTGGGAAAGCCCACCTTCCCTGTGTGATGCCTGTGTGATGCAGACAGGGCTGAGCTGCCTCCTGTCTTTTCAAGCCCCCTGGGTGGGGGTGTTTTTGGTTGACAAGCACATCAGGACCTTGGGAGGAAGCAGCTAAGCTAAACTTAAGGAAGCCAGCCAGTATTAAGAAGGCTTATGTGAAGTAGAATTAACTTTACACAAAGCCATCTTGCAGCACCACAGTTACAAATGTGTGGGAAGCTTCTACAGTCTCTGAAAATACATAAGAGGAAGCTGGTCACACAACTGGACACCTTCCACCTCCACCTGGGAAACGCTTACTCTGGCGTAACCTGTCTTTACAAAAATTCCTTTGTATCTAGTTAAAGCCTGGAAACCATTCTGGAGCCCTGGTGGGTGTCTTTTCAGCCCATGAGCCAGGCCGAACCTCCTTGGAAAATGTGGCTTTTCTTTTTTTTTT
>NW_008332089.1:669881-670339 GCF_000622305.1 Nannospalax galili
AAATTCATTTTTAATAGTTGACACTACAATGCACATGTCTTTCTAATCTATATATCTGATTACTACTAGTCACAGTTGGTTACTTTCTGAGTTCCTTGGTATCTGAGCATGGATATAAAGTCATCAGATAGATTTCAATGGTAATGTTTTTTCACATCTACTAATTATTAAGGAGCAAATTTTTATGCTTTGAAGAATTATTACTTTTTAATCATTATACTTTTTAAAATTTGTAATAACTACATGATTAGAAGCTTCTCACTACAGCTTTAATATATTCAGTAACACACTCCAGAGCAACAGTACATCTCTTTCACAGGTGGGTACAAGTTTCTAGGTTCACAGTTGAGTTAATACAGTTATACAATATTGAACTCAGGATAAGCCCTGTAAGACACAACTACATAATAAATATATTTTTAAATTATTTATTTAATAACAAAATAATTAGAAGAAGC
>NW_008332089.1:671688-673087 GCF_000622305.1 Nannospalax galili
GCCACAGGCCAGTCCAATAGAGGCAATTCCCCAACTGAGGCTCCCTCAACCCAGGTGTGTCAAGTTGACACTAAAGCTATCCATCACACTCATCTAGCGGCAATCAGTTGTCAATATTCCTTTAGATAACATTGGGGTCTGCTGTTCATTTTCCCAGTTCTATGCTGGGTTACTATGGCCAACAACTCAAAAGAAGATATCACCTGTCTGGCATTGTGGCTTGTTATGTAGCCTTTAGCTATGCATATGGACTCTTAAGAAATTATATTGGCCCATTTAATCTTTGGTTATACTTTCATTTTGGGTGTTTAAGGCCATACAGTTGGCCCAGATAAACCAGTTTATTTTTACTCTTAAGGTCTTTTGAGGATCTGTTCCTCAGGGGTCACATGGGCTTGGGAGGAGCCCATGGCTCCTTTTTTTACCAGTTCCACCTATGTGAAGATAAGTCAAAGTCCTGCTCAACTATGGTTGGCTTCGCTTGGAAGCATGGAGGAAATGATTCCTCTGTGTTGACCCTCCTCTTTGTAGACTGGACACTGGTTCAAGTTCATCTGGTGGGGTCTCCATGGCCTCCTTGATCAAGAGGACAGGTGACCCACCACAATTACAGGACATTTTGAGAGATGCTCATAGTCCCCTGGAACTAGTCGATCTAGGAGGGCAAGGAGCAAAAACTGTCCTTTATGGCCCTCTGAGAAAAGTATTATAGGCCTCAAAGTATGTCTGTCAAACATCCAAGAAGGTTAGTTCCGCCAGTCTGGTACTTTTAATTACTGTGGGTCATGTAGATAAATCTTGGGCAAATGCCAGTCTGGTACTTTTAATTACTGTGGGTCATGTAAATAAATCTTGGGCAAAGACCAACTGTTGTCAAATAAACCTTACCTAGACATATATTTCTTGATCTGCTATGTATAATTTGTCAGTAGGTTGTTTATCATGGTTTTTCCACTTAAGTTGCCCCCATTTCCCCCCTTTCTCCCTTAACAATACCCTCTCCTACAGCCCTACCTCTCTTGAGCTCCTTCTTTCCCTTTATCCCCTAGGTTCCTTGTATACCCTTCCTTCCCCCCCTCCCCTGAGCAAAGACATTAAAGGGCTCTACAATGTAAATTTTAAATCTTTAAAGAAAGAGATTGAAGAAGACATCAGAAGATGGAAGGACCTCCGATGCTCATGGATTGGAAGAATTATTTTGTGAAAATGACCATCCTACCAAAAGTCATTTATAGATTCAATGAAATGCCATACAAAATACTCACAACATTCTTCACAGGGCATGACAAAATCATCCTAAAATTCATATGGAATCACAAAGGACCCCAGATAGCCAAAACAATCTTGGGCAAAAAGAACAATGTTGCAGAGCGTGGAGCGGAGGAACCATATCAGATCT